>NC_133453.1:36257457-36565373 GCF_048565385.1 Saimiri boliviensis
CAACTCTTCACCCCTACATAGTTTTGCATGTATTTCTTCTCTGGTAGCATGCCTAAGAATGCTAGCAGTAATTCCCTGACAGCATCTAATATGCATTGATAGTGTATTTGACAGGCAGACTGGGGGAGCAGGCACACCTTCGGCTCACAGAGCTACTCTGGGGTAATCTCAATTTTATCTGGCCTGCAGCATTTTTTTTTTTCTGAATGTCAATATCCATCAGCTTCTGCTGCAACTGAGATCAGCAAATTTAACTATGGACATACCTGAGAGTTTTTTCTGGGGTTTTCTCTGGAAGCAGATTCTCAGACAAGCCCAGGACTCCAGTAATACCTCCAGTAAAACCACCTTCTCCCAATTTCTCTTCAGCCTTCTGTTGCTAATCATTTCAGAGGTCCCTTACAGTTCTTCCATACTTCCTTTGTTAAATACCCCCTCTAAAGATGTAGAATGGTTTCCACTTCCTTGGCTTGACCTTGACTTCTGGATCTCCTCAGAGGTTTGCCATGAGGATGAATTTTAAAATGAATTAATCCAAGTTCCTATTTCAAGGAGCTCACAGTTGAGTGGAGGAAAGAGATCAGTATATAGTTTTAATAAATGATGACAAATGGTATGGGGACACAGAAAGTGGGTTCAAAATGTCTTCACAGTTGTTTTCTGGTTTATTGACTAGCTTTGGTGGTATGGCACAGGGACCTTGGCAATTGCAATTTACAGCATCAACTATTAATATGAGATTGCTGTAAGAACGCTCAGGACAAATTTTAAATAAACGTAAATTTTCTGTCTATGTTATTAAGTGCCCTCTATGTGGAAGGCACTGGGTCTAGGTACAGGTGAAGAAAAACATGAATTAATCCAAGTTCCTATTTCAAGGATCTCACAATTGACTGGGGGAAAGTGATCAGTATATAATTTTAATAAATGACAATAAATGATATGGGGACACAGAAAGTGGATTCAAAATGCCTTCACAGGTATTTTGTCTACTGGCTAGCTTTGGTGGTGTGGCATAGGGAGATGGGTACTCACTAACAGCCATAAGAATTAGGCTCTAGGCTGGCTCTGCCACCACTGACTTTTTGTGTGGACTTGGGCAAGTCATTCAGCCTTCTGGGCTTCCACTTCCTATTTATAAGAGACACTATCTGCGTTTCATTTTGGATTGCAAATGGTATTTCCATGACCTTGTGATCACTCATTTAACAATTGTGAGAGCCCACTATGTGCTGGGCACTTATTTTGAAATTCTTTCCAAGGAGTATGACTGAGACCTGACTTGTCTTATTTTAACCCAGGAGTCCTGCCTCTCCAGTCCACTGCATAACACAGGAACACATGGACACACATTTGCAAGCACACACACACACTTAAATACACTTTGTCTCTGCTACCCACCACCTCTATGTCCTGGACATCCCACAGACCTGTTGAAGGGATGCATGGTTAGCAACCTAGAAAGCCCAGCTGAGAAGAATCAGAAGGTGGGTCCCCCAGTTGTGGGCTCTGCACACCCTGGTGGGATGCATGTAGCTTGGACAAGGACAGGTCTCCCTGGATGGTTCTTCAGAGACATCCCCATGAGGCATTTCATAGCCCTTGTGTGATGGCTCCATTTCAGTTGGTACAAAGCAGCTACTTTATGGGGGAGCTAGCGAAAAAAAATCAATAATTTCCATATATTTTCCAAGTACATTCTCTCAACCAAACATGTCAGATACCTTCTCACTGATATGTTTTTCAGTTATTACATCATCTGAAAAGTAAATACCTTAATTAATTAAACTTATTGTAATTAAATATTTAATTCTTGCCTCTGCATAATTTAAATAATATATTCCAAATAATTTGCTTATGGTCATCAGACTTAGAGAAGGCCCTCACAGAATGTGTCTCTGTCAAAGCACAACAACTTCTTTTGCTGATGGCAAGCAGATCATACACAGAAGGGCATTTCCAGACCTATCCCGGCATAATATCATAGGTGCTTGAGGTACAGCAGTCAATAGACAGGCAGGCATTTCTTTGTGGCAATGTAAAGAAAGAAAAGAGAATCTAGAGTGGAAGAAAACACAGTGATTTAATGTATTTTAAGGTAGGCCTTAAAAGAAAGTAAATTTGCTATATTCTCAAGAGAGTTATAATTTAAAATGTAATATTTAAAACAGACTTGCAAATAAGTAAAAAACAATTCTGCCCCATCTCTATTGATTGGTTGACAAAAACCAGGTTTAAGTTCCAGCAGCAAATTGAACTTTAGAAATGATCAGCTGAAGCCCCGTGAAGTCCAGCACGTTTGCTCATATCTTCTGTTAGAAGAATTGTGTGCACTTTACATGGCAGACCAGAGTCTCTTCCTCTTGGTGCAGAGAGTGGGTTTCGCCTCATAGGGAGCTTATGCTATTCTTTCCTTTGCATTCTCCTAAGGCTTGCACTCAGAATGGGAGGGCCTGCCCCGGGCCTCCCAGTCCCCTTTTCCCACAGCCCTAGATTCAATGTCCCTTACTTCCTGGCAGTGATCAGCCCCTGCGTTTCTTGTGTGTCTTTTGTGAAGGCAGGAAACACAGAGGAGGTGCCTTGGAGACGGAGGACGGCTTTCCCAGTGGCATGGCCTCTGCTCCACCCCTCCCGGCCCCATCTTAGGCACTCTGCCAAGGGCACCAGGGCAGCGTGTGACTGAACATGGTCCTCAGACACACAAGAATATCACTGTTTCCACCCTGGCTACACCAGTATCAGGCTGCTAGAGCTAGTTCTATGCCCTCAAAACTAGGTGTGGAGTCACAAGAGCTCACTGGATGCAGAGATTCTGCAGAATCTACATTTAGACATTTGCGACATTCCAGGCACACAAAAAAGCCAAGATTGCATGCTTCACAGTGTCTTGTTTAAACTGGTGCTTTCAGCAAAGAGTCTCACAAAACATCATCAGCTTTTAATTGCTTTGTTTTGTTCTTAGTCGTGATCTCAACTCAAACAATAGAAGTATGGAGGTGTCTGTTTAAAAAAATTAGTTCGGCTTTATATAACAGAAATACCCCAATAATAGTGACTTACGCATTATAGAAGTTTAACTTTTGCTTCCATTAAAAAAAAATGTTGACATCAACTCAGGCTCTTTGTAGTTTATCTCCCCACTATTTATAGAGTGTGGAATTAAACCAGCTTTCAAGCTTTTTGGTCTCAGGATCCCTTTACACCCTTAAAAGTTATTGAGACCTCCAAAGAGCTTTTGTTTCTATAAGTTGCTGTAGTAAAACTTAAAACTGAGAAAGTTTTTACATGTTTTATTCATTTTAAACTAAAAATAATAAACCTACTGCATGTTAGCAACGACACAGATTTGTGAAAAATAATGATGTTTTCTAAGACAAAACAATTAGTGAGAAGAGTAACTTTTTTCCATTTTTATAAGTCTCTATCTGGCTTAATAGAAGACACTTTGAATTTTATATATGCCACTGTATGCAATCTGTTGCAATATATTTATTGCTTTGGTTGAAGTTTATGAAGAACATTTTAGGCTTGACATAGATATATATTTGGAAAAGGGAGGATTCTACGGACATCCTGAGCAAGGCTTTTGTTCTCTGTGTCCTCATCCTATACTTTGAGTATGACTGTCTCAAATCTTATAGTCTAAAACAGCTGCTGGAGCACCAGCCATTATATTCATATCCAAGCTATCCCAATAGAGGAAAGCTTGAAGGAAGAATTGGTACTCTTCCTTTAAAGAGAATTCCTGGAAGGCACACAGCATTCCTGCTTACATCTCTATGGTCAGGACTTTCACATGGCAACATCAAGCATAAGGGAAATGTTTTAGTGGGGCAGTGATGTGCTCAGCTAAAACTTTCTAAAAGAGAAAGGGAAAAAGGCTACTGAGATGCAATTAGTAGTCTCTGCCACAGGAAGCATGAGTTAAAAGCATTCCAATGACCATACACTTCATCTGTTGTTTCCATGGCTGCAGATGGTCAAAACACCACAGAGTTCCGAGGAGTTCCCTGTGAAGAAATTATTCTTTATTTTGCCAAATGATTCATCTGTGGTGTTCAAGTGGATTTTAAAGTATCTGCAGGGGAAGGGTGTGGGATGGGAGTTTAAGGAGGAGGATGTGGGAAAACAGGCAGCAAGATTTGTACTGACCAGAAATCTCCCCAAAGAAGTACTGACTAGAACCATGTTGTGAAATGGACATTAAAAGTCCTGAAAAAAGAAAGACTCTCCTGGCAAGATGTTATTGCAGCTGTACAGACATTCCTCTATTTCAAGAGATTGAACGGCACTCAAACAATAGTCATTAAGGACACATTTTTTGGGAAAAAGATGAAAATGTTTTCTCTCTAGCAAGAAGTAAACACCACAGGAGTTTCTTATAGTTAAGAAGAAAGTGTTAAGAAACGAATAGAACATATTTTCACTCAATGTTTGCTTTGTGCCATCAAGATTCAATGCACTTTGCATGTATTACTGACCCTTGATCCTCATGGCAAACCTAAGGGGAAGATACTATTAGTATCAAATTTTTCTAATAAGAAAATGGAAGCAGAGGGAAGTTAAGTGACCTGCCTAAGATTACACAGTTGGGAAGGTTGTATCTGGCTCTACAGTCTATATTCTGAAACTACTCAGCTACACTCATTTATATTTTGAGAAGCTCAGAGCCAAGGCTGAAACTTCAGGAAGTCCATTGGATGAGATAAAAGTTTATCACAACATAATTTAGTACTCCTGAAATTTACTGTTAGGCCCTATATTACCTGTAACTGGATAGTGTAGTTTATTTGCAGGTGCGTTTGATTTTCCCTGTGTTTAAAAGGAGATACTAGCATTACTAAAAAATGATATTTCTATAGAAGGATTGGTAATGCATTAAGGAAATCCTCATGTCCTTTCTCTTCATTTCTTTCAGTAACCCAAATCTAACGAGGCATACTTCATCACAACCTGTGGCTTCATATTCCCCTTCCATCACTAACCCAGTGGCAGCTACCTAAAACATAAGCATGGTGCCTAGTAGGAAATAATCAGCCTTGTGGGATGTATTTTAATAACGCAAACCTTTCAGCAGAAGGTGCAAATTGGTAGCCTGCGGTTAAAATTTTGCTTATGGACATGCTTTATTTGGCTCATAAAGTATAATTTTAGAAAACAGATTTTTTGGCCAAAACTCAAAACCTAGATTTTATGTAAGAATCTGGAGGAGATACTCTGCCTTTTAGATAGGCCATGCTCTCCCCAGTTCTGGTTGGTCCCCAATAGCCGAGGCCTCTTAAGTGGCTTTTTCCTGCAATTATGTTACCTGCCGTCCCCTGAAGGCATTTGAGTTTGCAGCCTTACAGGTATTAAACTTCAAATCATACTAAACCCCATATTTTATTGTAGCAGAACCTGTTCTGGAATTATTCCACCTGTAATTTTCAGTTGAACAAATTATGCTGTCAGAGCTTATCCACATGGTGTGTTCTGCAATCAATGGAGACACAGAAGTTATGATTCCAAACTGCATGCAGATAGATAAATGATGGGCTGAAAATGACAAGATGGGGTTAAACCACAAAATAATGGGATAAATACCTAGAGTTTGGTAATGCAGAGCCTGGCACATAGTCCTAGAGTTTAAACATTTATTGCTGAAGGTTTGATGGTGCACAGACAGAGGTTTACTACAGCTGCTAGGATTTCTGTTTTGCCTTGACTATCACCATAATCACTGATAACAGTGATAATCAGTCATCGATGCCATTCACCAAATAGTTCTGGCTATGTGACTTCAGGTACATAAGAGGGTTGTATTTCCTGCCCGTTGAAGTTTGGGTGTGGGTACGAGACTACTTCTGTTGAATGAGTTGTGAGCAGAGCCGATATGTGTCCCTTCGGTCAGATTGTAACTGGCAGGCTAAGATTTTCCAGAGAAATCTTTCCTCTGACGTGGTGACCAGCAGGGTTTGAGATGGTGGCAGCTCAAGTAGCCTGAGCCTCTGAGTGACTACACTGGATGGGTGCATCTGCCAAACTGCGAGAGATGTTACATGAACAGGAAATAAAACTTTGTTACCATAATCCACTAAGATATTTATTTTCTCTTTTTACCAGCAGCATAACCTATCCAGTCCTGATTAAAGCAGTCATCAAATGTTCACTAACAAGTAACATACTAAGTTAAGATTTCTAAAAATCTGAATTCAGTGACTTGGGCCATCACTAATGTTGAAATGAAAATCCTTCTTTGGACCTTGTGTTTCTGTGACTCTCTGATTCTAGATCCCTTTTCTGAAACCTCCTGTCACCCATGAACTCTCCTCTAGCTGTTCCAGCCTTTATCCTTTGCCACTGAGCTTGTCAATAATAGAGCTTTTCTTCGTGCTTAGGGAAAGACATCCATCAAGCATCAAGCGACAGAGTCACTCTGAAAGCAAATGTACAGGGTCTTCCCAGAGCTACGTTTTGCAGCAGTATTATACTCTGAGCCCACAGACAATATAAACCATTTGTGTCTCAGCTCTGTACTAGCTTGGTACAATCCTTCTTAAAAGAACTTGTGTGTGTCTGGTGGTAACAGAGCTAAGGAAAAGCCCAGGTCTCAGTGCTCCTCATTAATCCAGTCTACAGTGTAATCTATTTCTTACAGGTTTCTTTCTGTGCCTGTGTATTTTAATACTTCATCCATAATTAAATTTACTTTCTAAACTAGGGATATATTTTCTTACTACTGCTATCAATTTTTTTAAAAATAAATCTCTTTTAAGTTTATTGTTTCAAAATGCAAGAAGTCCTCCAGGACCCACCTACTGGGAAGAAGATGATCTCATTTGTCAGTGGAAAATGCCTGTCTAGATGGTAAAAGCTTTACTTGGTCCTTGTTTTAGACCTTGTTGGTCTGAAACGTGTCAGTTTGGGATGGTCATTCATGGTTTTAATATATTTCTGGAGGAGCTGGTGTCTGGCTAGCTCTTTCTTCTTGCTGAGCTTTTTAATATAACATTTTAAAGAATTTCAGTAAGTCTCTCAGGTATTGGTAAGTCGGTGGGACTGTTGAGTTTTAAGTTACAAAATCCATTTACTTAATCAGTCAAAAAGTTATTGAACACTTGCTCAATAAATTACTTCTTCAATGGGAAAGACCATGTCTTATTTGTTTTTTACCTCTACCACCTAGCCCAATGCCTATATTGGGGTGCAAAACATGTGTTTTCACAGTTGCTAGTCAAAGTACTGTGCTAATGCACCCCAGAAAATATAAGAAAGTCCTCACACTTTATGACCTCATAATCTAGTGGATTAGATAAAATAAATGTGCAGTTAACTATACTCAGTGGCAGTGAAGAAAACATTATTTGCTGAGAAGTGTGATGGAAAGGGATATTCGATGGGTCACACAAATACTGCAGGAATTTGGAGTCCCTGGGTTTTACCAAATCTCCACTAATGAGCAGTGCAGCTGTGAGAGAACTGTTCAACTTTTCTGGGTTTCTGGAACTCCTGCTGTTAAATGAAGGAGTTGACAAAACAATTAGAAACTTTTTGAAATTCTAGCACTTGAACACATTTTTATAAATTCCGAACAATGCAGGTAGAGCAAAAGTTCCGGACAGCTTTATCTGTATTCTGTAAGTTTGAGTATGTTTGTTTTCATTTTTATTTATCTCAAAGTATTTTCTCATTTTCCTTGTGATTATTTTTTCTTTGACTCATTGGTCAATGGGAGTATGCTTAATTTCCATATATTTCTGAATTTTCCAAATTTTCTTTTTTATTTATTTTATTTTTTGAGACAGGGTCTCACTCTGACTCCCAGGCTTGGGGGAAGTGGTGTGATCACATCTCACTACAGCTTCAACCTCCCCAGCTCAGGTGATCCTCCCTCCTCAGCCTCCTGAGTAGCTGGGACTACAGGCATGTGCCACCACAACCAGGTAATTTTTTTCTTTTTAGAAATGTGGTCTTGCTCTCTTGCCCAAGCTGATCTCAAATACCTGGGATGAAGCAGGGTGAAGCAGTCCTCCTACCTTCACTTCCTAAAGTGTTAAGATTACAGGTACAAGCTACTGCTTCCAGCCTGTTTCTTTCTAATTTCATTTTTTTGTGCTTGAGGAACATACTTTGTATTACTTAAATCCTTTTAAATTTATTGAGATTTGTTTTATGGCTTAACATATGGTCTATCCTAGAGAATGTTCCGTGTGTACTTGAGAAAAATATTTATTCTTTCGTAGTTGGAAGTTTTCTATAAACGTCCAGTTGGTTTACAGTGTTGGTGAAGTGTTCTATTTCTGTGTTTATCTTCTGTCTAATTGTTCTACCTGTCATTGGAAATGGAATATTGAAGTCTCCAATTACCATTGTTTAATTGTGTATTTCACTCTTCAATTCTGTCAGATTTTACTTCACATATTTTGGGGCTCTATTAGATGTATATACACTTTTATCATTAAATATTCTTGTGGTATAACCCTTTATTACTATCAAATATCCTTCTTTGTCTCTAGTAACAATTTTTTGTCTTCAAGACTAGTTTATCTGATATTAGTTTAGCCACTCCAGTTCTCTTTTGGCTACTGTTGTATGACATATTTTTGTATTTATTTACTTTCAATCTTCTGTGTCTTTGGATTGAAAGCACATCTCTAATAGACAGTACATAGTTGAATCATGTTTTTAAAAATTCACTCTGCCAATCATTGCCTTGTGATCGGAATGTTTATTTCATTTATATTTACTATAATTAGTATATGTAGAATTTACACTTGACATTTTCTAATTGTTTTCTGTGTATCTCATTCTTTCTTTTCTTCTGTTCTTCCATTACTGTTTTTTTTTTTTTTTTTTTTTTTTTTTTTTTAGACGGAATCTCACTTTGTCACCCAGGCTAGAGTACAATGGCACGATCTCAACTCACTGCAACCTCCGCCTCCCAGGTTCAAGCAATTCTCCTGCCTCAGCCTCCTGAGTAGCTGGAATTACAGGTGCGTGCCACTGCGCCCAGCTAATTTTTGTATTTTTAGTAGAAACGGAGTTTCAACATCTTGGCCAGGCTGGTCTCAAACTCCTGACCCTGTGATCCACCCTCTCAGCCTCCCAAAGTGCTGGGATTACAGGCCTGAGCCACTGCACCCGGCCCTAGATTATTTTCTATGTACTTTTTTGTTGTTGTTGTTGTTCATTCCCTTTACGATATATTTTGGATTATTTTCTTAGTGGTTGCCCGGGGATTACAATTAACATCTT
The DNA here is from genome assembly GCF_048565385.1 of Saimiri boliviensis. Taxonomy (NCBI): domain Eukaryota; kingdom Metazoa; phylum Chordata; class Mammalia; order Primates; family Cebidae; genus Saimiri; species Saimiri boliviensis. The sequence goes on from NC_133453.1 coordinate 36,266,692, forward strand.
AACTTAAAGCTGTCTAGTTTGGATTAATACAACCTAATTTTAAGAGTATATAAGCCGGGCGCGGTGGCTCAAGCCTGTAATCCCAGCACTTTGGGAGGCCGAGGTGGGCGGATCACGAGGTCGAGAGATCCAGACCAACCTGGTCAACATGGTGAAACCCCGTCTCTACTAAAAATACAAAAAATTAGCTGGGCATGGTGGCGCGTGCCTATAATCCCAGCTACTCAGGAGGCTGAGGCAGGAGAATTGCCTGAACCCAGGAGGCGGAGGTTGCGGTGAGCCGAGATCGCGCCATTGCACTCCAGCCTGGGTAACAAGAGTGAAACTCCGTCTCAAAAAAAAAAAAAAAAAAAAAAAAAAACAGTATATAAAACCCTTGTTTCTATAAAATTCCTTTGTGTCATTATTGTCATAAAAATTACATCTTTGTATATTGTATGCCCATCAACACAGATTTATAAGTTTTGCTTTATGCTTTATGTGTTCTCTAAATCACATAGGAGGAAAAAAAATATACTGCAAAACATACAGTATTGTATGTTTTTTTGTTTATCTGGGAATGTCTTAAATTCTTCATTTTTAAAAGATAGTTTTGTCTGACATAAAATTCTTAATTGACACCTTTTCTCTCTCATCACTTTAGATATATTGCCTCACTGTTTTCTGGCCTTCATGGTTTCTGATGAAAAATTGACCATTAATCTTACTGAAATTCCTTATACGTGATAGGTCACTACTCTCTTGTTGCTTTTAAGATTCTTCCTTTTCTTTATATGTAGAGTTGTTTATGATGTTTGCGGTTGTGAATCTCTGAGTCCTTGGATGTATACATTAATATTTTTCATCATGTTTTAGAAGTTTTTGGCCATTACTTCTGCCCAGTTTTCTCTCTCCTTTCCTTCTAGGACTCCTATTATGCATATGTTTGTATGTTACAGTTCTCTGAGGCTTTGTTCATCTTTCTTCATTCTTTTATCTTCCGTGCCTCAGACTGGATCATGTATGTTGACCTATCTTCAAATTTGTTGGTTCTTTTACCTGCTCAAATATGTGGTAGAATCCTTTTCATGAATTTTCTTAAGTTATTGTACTTTTAAACTCAAAAATTTCTATTTGGTTCTTTTTTCTAATTTCTTTTTTTAAATTGACATTCTCTACTTGGTAATACATCATTCGACTTTTCTTTAGCTCTTTAGTCACAGCTTCCTTTAGTTCTTTGAACATATTTAAAAGTTTCTGATTGTCTTGTTAACTCCTTCATTTAACAAATGGAATCTCAGAAACCCACAAAAGCTGAAGAATTCTCCCATAGTCACACTGCTAGTCATTGGAAACTCAGTAAAACCCAGGGATTCCAAATTTCTGCATTATTTGTGAGACCCATCAAATATTTCTTCCTCATTTGTACTTCTCAGCAAATAACGTAATGCAGCAACTCTGGAAATCAGATCTTCCTTCCTTCCCAGAGTGTACTATTGTTGCTGTTATTTGAAATAATAGTGGTATGCTTAGTGACTTCTGAACTAATTCAGTAAGTCTCTGTTCTTTGGCGTGCCAAAGCTACTGAAGTCTCTACTTGCTTAGCTTTATGTTTGGCTAATGACTTAACAGATATTTCCTTAACCAAAGATGAGAGCTCAGGTTCTCCTCAGGAATTTTTTTTTATTTGCTTACAAATTGTGTGTACTGTCCTGGGCATGCTTATAACCCTATGCATAAATTGTATATGAAATCACTGAAATGACATAATTTATATGTCACAGCTTGTATATTCATATGTGTCTTATTCTTACAGGAGTGGAAACACTGTACAAAACTAAGTTGACTCTTTCGACTTTGCCTTTTTCATAGATGAATATTTTATCAACTCTCTCTACCTTTGGCTTACGGATAAGGAACAACTGACAGGAAAAGGAATTTGAGTTTCTTCCTTATTTCCTTTTCCCTATGTAATCATAGTTGAAAAGCTTAAGTGTTTACCTCTTGCAGGGAAAAGTAACATGAGTTAGGAAGGAGGTGATAGGGTTCCTAGATCATTTGTGTTTCTTACACACTGTTGCCTTCTTTCAGTTTGAAGTAAGTTCTGGTTTAAATGGAAAGCATAGCCTCTTGGGGCTATCAGCACCTCCACTTCTTCGATTACAGATGTAACAACCTTACTTTGCACTTATTTTGGGTCTCACTAAATTTCCATGCATCGTGAGTCTACCAGAATTCTTTGCTCCTGGCATATCATGAATGCCACATGCAAATGGGGCAAGGACCCAGGGAGTATGCATATTGCCCATATCTCTTCTGCTCATGCACAAGTTCCATTGTCCCATTGGACTTCACTTATAAAATACAAGTTCAAAGACAAAACAATTAAGCATTTCAAGATGGCCATAGGAAGGCATTACACCAAGCATGGGGTCTTGTGTGACTACATAAGCCTCACACCCATGAAGCTGGCCCAGTGGGGCAAATGCTGTTGAATACCTTTCTAGCCAGTTTCCCTTTCTTCTTGATGGAAAAGACAAGCTTATTATTTGCTTACAGTGTCACTGTGCTCAGCTAAGAACCTACATGTCCTATCCCTTTGATTCTATGCTTAGTTTTTTTATTGACAAATAAAAATTGTATTACTTATCACATATACCATGTTGTTTTGAAATATGTATACATTGTGGCATGCTTAAATGCAGGTAATTATCATATGCATCACCTCACATACTTATCTGTGTGTTTTTGTTTTGTGTGTGTGTGTGGTGAGAACACTCAAAATCTACTCTCTTAGCAATTTTTAAAAGTATAGTGCATTGTTCTTAACTCTGGTCACCATGCTGTACAATAGAGCTATTGAACTTATTACTCCTATCAAAGTGGATATTTATATGCTTTGATGAATATTTCCCTAACCATCCACCCATCTCCCATTCCATCTGTCCATCTCCCCTCCCATCCATCCATCCATCTCTTCTCCCATCCATCCGTCTCCTCTCCCATCCATCCATCTCCCCTCCCAGCCATCCATCTCACCTCCTATCCTTTCTTGAAACTAGAGAGAGGACATGACACAGTTCTGACCAATGAAATGGAACCAGAAGTCTCAGCCCTGCTGGGACTTCTGAAAAATTTCTACATCTAAAACCTAGCTCTTCTTCTTGTTTATTTCTTCCTGAAATGGGAATGAACCACTGAAGAAGGGGCAGCAATGTATGCATGAGGTGGTGAGGATGAAAGCAAGAACTTAGGATAAGGAGCAGGATTAGAAAACAGAGGGAATGCAGATCTCCCAGGCTTTGCAACAACCCTTAACTGCAATCCACTGCATCTTGTTAATGTGAGCAGAGTACATCCCTGTTTGATTAAATTATAGTTTTTCAGGTGTCTGCTACTAGCCGTAGAACATAATCATAACTTATATCCATTAATTTTGAATACCACATTTATCATGCACAAAATTTCCACAGATACATAATTTTCTTTCTGTATTCTTAAACTGTCTCACTGATTTTTAAAATACATTTCTGTGCTGTGAAATCACATCAGTTGATTGCCTATAGATTTATAGTATGTGTTGCAATCTGTTAGAGAAATGCCTCTTCTCTTTGCTCTTTTTTAAAAAGTCAAACTTTTATCTGTATTCACTTCCATTCAAATTTTAGAACATCCTTGGTACATTAAATGAAAATTAGTCAAATTTTGATGACAATTATGTTGAATTAAAGGCTTAATTTGTGAAGAATTGAAATCTTTTACATTTTCATAATTTCAATCTAGGAATGTAACTCTCCTTTTATTCAGACATTTTTTCTATCCTTCAATAGATTTTGTTTCACTTGCATAGATTTTGCACTTTTCTGCTAAATGTATTCCTAAGTATTGAATCTTTGATTACTATGAGTGGGATTTTTTTCCCACTGTATTGTCAAATTTGTTTCTTCAAATGTATAGTGAGGCCATTATTTTTTATTAACCTTAATTTTGTACTCAGCCAGCTGGCTGGATATCCATTTCCCCTAGATGCTTTCTAGGATCCCATTTCTGCCCTAAAAATGCTAAAACTCAGGTGTTACAGAACTTTGTCAGTGATCGAAGTTATATCTGGTCCAGGTCAGAGGAAAAGCCTCATGGAAAGGGTGAGATTCATTATCATTTTACTTTAAGGCTAATTCTTCTGGTGGTAATGTCTCCAATTCCGTTTATTTATAATTTTTAGTGATAGGCTTTTTAGGGTCCCTTCAGACTCCTCTGCATTTCTTCATTGTTTAATCCTACCTCCATGATTGTTCTCAAAGCTGATATGACCTGACAGGCTAAGTAAAGATTGCTGTAAAATAAACCCCCAAACAGCTCCTCCAGTGCTCAGTTTTCTTCGTGGTGATCAATATATCCTTTTGTCCCTCAAACCAAAGCTCCAAAACCTAAATTTAGATTCCCTTTCCAGTGAATATATTGAAAGGCCACAGCCAAGTTTTTTTTTTAATCAAACATTTTAGAATTTTAACACACTAAATTAAAATTGAACTTAGAATGATTCTGAAAGAATGGCTTTTAGCGAAGAAGTCATATTATCTTCTCTCACTCCACAACCCCCACTCACATTCCCAAATCCCCAAGAAATAAGTACTATTGATAGTGTTAAAAAATTAGCAATCAACCCCCAATCATGGATCATGGGACTATACATGGTTAATGAACCAGTCTTCAGACATGGACTTACCCTCACACCGGGAAGATGACATGTGTGTATTTCAACATCTGGAACATTTTAGGTCCTTCCTAAATGAGCAAGGGAGGAAGGAAGCAGGGGAGAGGAGAAGTTTCATTTTCCAGATAGATAAGTTCCTGAATTTTTTCCTGAAAAATCTTGGAAGGTCTCCCTAAGGGGTATTGATTTGAGAATCAAGAGGCTTGTGCTAAAACCTGCCTTTAAGACTTACTATCTATCCTACTTCCATAATTCATTCACAACCTCCCCAAGTCTAGTTTTCTGCATACAACAATGTTTAGAGGATATAATAAAATGAGGTTGACAAAAGAACTATGCAAACTGTAAAGGGCTTTGCAGATGTGAGTTGTTAGTAATTTTGGCATGTTGAACACTTCCCCTTGCTTGCTATATAACATGTCTGGGAATGTATAATTCAAAGGGGAAAAGAACCTTGCAATGGTCTCAATGCATAAGAAAATCATACTTAAGCATGATGGAAACCTTTACAAAGTATATAATTAAAGTAAAACTTACGACTCCATAATAAAATATTGATGAAAATGATCAAAAACAAGTCATAAAATATAAATGTAAAGTAGTTAGCATTGTTTTGATGTTTGAACTAGTGGCTTAAAAATCTAAAGAAAATGATGACAGAGTGATTTAATCAAATGCACAGTTACCTAGTTTTTATCAAGCCCCCTACCTGACAGACCTCCCTAGGGCTGGAGAGCATGCACTTCTCTGGTTGGATAGACTCTTTCTTCATTGCGTCAAGGAGCTTCTGGTTTTCAGATTGTCAGCAACAGCAGCATCGGCATCATCCTCATTGCATTAACTTCCTGTTGCTGCTGTAACCAATTAGCAAAAAAATGAGTGGGTTAAAATGACATGGATTTACCCCTTTGGAGTTCTGAAGGTCAGAAGTCTAAAATGGATCAAGCAGGGATATGGTCCTGGAGGCTCTAGGGGAGAATATTTTTTTGTTTTTTAGGCTCCTAAAGGCTGCCTGCATTCCTTGCCTGCAGAGCTTTCATGGTTTCATCTCATTCTCTGATGCTCCTGCTTCCCTATTATAAGGACCTTTGTGAGTACGTTGGGCCTACTGGATAATCCAGAATACGCTTTATCCTCTCAAGATCCTTAATTTAATCACAGCTGCAAAGTTCCCATTGCCATGTAAGGTAATACACTCAGGTTCCTGTGAATGTGAACATCTTTGGGGGTAGAGGCATCAGCCAACCCATCATAATCCTCAACAACAATGAACACTAATTGAGCAGTTTTTAAATGTGCCAAGCATCATTCTAAGTACCTCATACATATTAAATCACAAAAATCTAATGCAGAAGATATTATCAGTCTCTTCACCTTGGGGTCATGACATTGAGGCATGGAGAGGTTAAGTAATTTGTCCAAAGTCACACAGCTGGGACATTAACCCAGGGGGCTGACTCTGGATCCCAAACTTCTCACCAGTATCCTCTTAAGAAGTGAATAGATTGGCCCATTATTTAAAGGAAACAGAAGCCCCTAGACAAGCAGATCTATAAGAAAAAAGCAAACAAGCCCATTCAAAAATGGGCGAAGGATATGAACAGATACTTTACAAAAGAAGACATACAGGAGGCCAACAAACATATGAAAAAATGCTCATCATCACTGGTCATCAGAGAAATGCAAATCAAACCACATTGAGATACCATCTCACACCAGTTAGAATGGCGATCATTAAAAAATCTGGAAACAACAGATGTTAGAGAGGATGTGGAGAAATAGGAACACTTTTACACTGTTGGTGGGAATGTAAATTAATTCAACCATTGTGGAAGACAGTGTGGCGATTCCTCAAGGACCTAAAAATAGAAATCCCATTTGACCCAGCAATCCCATTACTGGGTATATATCCAAAGGATTATAAATCATTCTACTATAAGGACACATGCACACGAATATTCATTGCAGCACTGTTTACAATAGCAAAGACCTGGAACCAACCCAAATGCCCAACGATGATAGACTGGATAGGGAAAATGTGGTACATATACACCATGGAATATTACGCAGCCATCAAAAACGATGAGTTCACGTCCTTTGTAGGGACATGGATGAACCTGGAAACCATCATTCTCAGCAAACTGACACCAGAGCAGAAAATCAAACACCGTATATTCTCACTCATAGGCGGGTGTTGAACAATGAGAACACATGGACACAGGGAGGGGAACACTACACACTGGGGTCTGTTGGGGGGAAATGGGGGAGGGCCGGGGGGGTGGGGAGGTGGGAAGAGATAGCATGGGGAGAAATGACAGATACAGGTAAGGGGACGGAAGACAGCAAACCACACTGCCATGTGTGTACCTATGCAACAATCTTGCATGTTCTTCACATGTACCGCAAAACCTAAAATGCAATAAAAAAAAATAAAAAAAAAAGATCGACAGTTTTTGAAGAGGTAGTAATTTTACAGAAACAATAATAACAATGCTAGTATTTTATATTTTTATAGTGGTTCACAGTATCTAAAACAAATTCCCAAGATGTTCCACAAAACATTCTCATGATTCTGTAGCTCAAAATAACATTTTCCTCCATTAAATCCCCTTCTTTTTTGATTTATTTAAATAACAAGGGCTCATATTATGCCTTTTACCAGAATTTGTGTACCTGTCCTGTTAAACTGTGAGCTCTTTAAAGGTAGAAACAATCTCCCCTTCAAAGAAAACAGTATTAGTGAGTTTAATGTATTCAATAAATAAATGTTCAATTGAATAGTATACCTGAGGCAGAATATCATTTAGGGTACTGTAAACCTAAGACATAGATGTGGTAGATTGTTCCTTTAATGACCCCCAATGAACCATGACTTCCAGTATTCATATCCTGTGTAATCCCTTCTCAACTTGACTTGGGATCAGTGTATAACCGTTTTAACCAATTGAATATGACGAAAATGATATTGTGCCAGTGCTAGGTCTAGCCCTTCCTTGGCCTGAAAGTTTCTATTTTCTTCATCTTGATATTCTCACTCTTGGAATACTGCTTTTGGAACTCAACCACCATGCTGGAAGGCAGCCCAAGCAGCCATGTGGAGAAAACCATATGGAATAGGACTGAAGCCCCCCACCAGCAACACTGAGTTCCAGTAGACCCTCCAGATAACTGCAACCGTCTGACACCACAGAGAATTGTCTAGAAAACTTGCAGAACTGTGAGGAAGAATTGTTATTTTGAACTTCTAGGTTTTGGGGTGGTTTTTAATGTAACAGTACATAATCAGAATACCAGGTCAGCCATATGTCTGAAGCACAGGAACACCATGCTCTCTCTTCTTCCTGCTGAAGCACTCTTGGTGGAATCATAGATTCCGGGTTGAGAAGGCAGAGACTCTGCCACCTCTAAGCCATTGAATGGTTCCTGCAGCTTGGAAGAATGTCTTCTTGCAGTTCCAGAGACTGAGGAGTATAAGCTGAATGTGACTTTCAGAGTCTGGGGGCATGAATAGTCGGAAGGAAGACTGCTGGGACCTTGTGCGGATTTGAATTCCTCAAAATCTGGGTCTAGTGTCCTCTCTTTTTATCCTCTAAAGACTTAGTAACTAACACACACTTTCCTTTCTCCTTTTCCAGTGGTTTCACCTTTTCCTGACAAGGTGGTCTTGTTTCTTATTGTTGAGAATGGCAGTCTCATGTGTGCAGTCTTTTTATCCCTAGTTGGGATCAACATGATCCCTATGCTGGACTTGCCACATGGTGTGGAAGTTTTTATCTGTTTGGACCCATCGTGTACTCCTTTGTTCTGCTTAAATGCATGCATCCATCAATGGCTCACAGATGTGCCCCCAGTTTTCTGCATTTCAGAGCTCACAGTGGGGAGCTGGAGTCTTTCTACTGCAGCACAAAGTAGGGTGCATGCAGCCAACGCTGCCATCATGAGCTGTGAAGTAGACCCACTGGCCAGAGGGGATGGAGGCTTTGCAAGGGGCAGGATGTTTCCGTGAACACTCTCTCCTCTCTTGCTCTAAGTAAATGCAGAGGCTGCTGTGTGCTTTGTCTGTCCTCAGTGACCTTGAGCCATGTGCTGGTCTGTTTCCAGGGTGGTACTTATTTCCCTTTTAACCTTGGTGCGACTCACATCTTATCCTATGGCACAGCCTGACCACCCAGGGAATGGCAAAGCATTTGCTTTGCAGCCTTTCAATCTCTCTCTTGACTTCCTGTCTTTGATTCTGTACTTTTTCCAGTTCTAGTTCTTCACTGTGAGGAAAAACAAGAAACATAGAATAAAATAGATTCCATCCCTGAAGCCAAGTGGCCCCAGTTGCCTAGAGAGACATTCCTGGAAGGCGCACCTGTCTGACCTTGCAGGTTCCTGCAGAAGATGCTGTGGTGGTGATTCACAGTAGCCTTGTGTGCTATTAACAAGAGAGCAAAACCAAATGACCACATGGCTCAAAAAGATGTGGCTCAGGAGTGGGTTCTGAATGGCGAAGGGGCCCTTCCCACTCCACATTCTTCCTTCCTCACCCTCCACACACTCCCCCTTTTAAGACTCGTTAGGAAAAGACAAAGGCATTAACTCCATGGGCATTCAGTCCAGCATAAGTTTCTTGTGCTTGTGTGTTGTTTGGGGATGGGGTGAGATGAGTGAGGGGTAGAATGGAGCCTGCAGTTTCTGTGAGGGACAAGAGGGGGGGCAGCAGTGGTGACAAGGGAGAGACATGCATGAAGCTGATGGTCCACCTCCCTCCTCCCTCTCCCTTTATCTACCATCTGCCAGTGTAAACTCCATTCTACATTCATACTGGGGTAATGGGAGGGACTAGAATGAGGGTGGGTATAAGCAATTGTCTAAATTAACAGCCTACTTTACCGTGGGAAGGGAATAAGGAGGCTGGGAAGAAAGTTGCCATCATTGTTTCTGGGAGAGATTTCAATCCCTTATTCTCTAGAACAAGGCACAGTTGTTTATGTATTGACAGCTTGAAAAAAGGTTGGTCAGATTATTTATTCTGTTAAATATTATTAGTTCTTATTGTCTGCAAAGTCTTGTTCTAAGCACTTTAAAAATATTAATTCATTGAATTCTTATAACAACTCTATGAGCTAAATACTTAGAGGACAATATTATTATTATTATTATTTAGAGACAGTCTGACTTTCTCACCCAGGCTGGAATTCAGTGGCATGATCTTGGTTCATTGCAGTCTCTAACTGTGGGGCTCAAGAGCTTCCCACCTCAGCCTCCTGAGTAGCCAGGATGACAGGTGCAGCCACCATGCCCAGCTATTTTTTTAAAAACTTTTTTTGTAGAGACAGGGTCTCACTGTGTTGCCCAGGATGGTTTTTAACTCCTGGCCTCAAGCAATCCTCCTGTCTTAACCTCTCAAAGCAGTGGGTTACAAGTGTAAGCCACTGCACCTGGCCTAGATACTCAGAAAATACTCTTTGTATCTCCATTTTGCAGATGAGGAAACTGAAGCCTACAAAAGTTAAAGGCCTTGTTCAAGATAAGAGTTGCCAGATTTAGCAAATAAAAATAAAGAAAGCTCAGTAAAACTTCAATTTCAGAATAGCAACTGATAATCTTTAGTAAAAATATGTCACATATATTGTCTGCTCACAAATTCTTGCTAACAAATCATTGTATGCAACATCTAAGACATGCCTTTACTAAAAAAAAAATATTATTTATTTGAAATCCAAATATAACTGGGCATCCTGTATTCTATCTGGCAACCCAAGCTCCAGGTACAGACTTCCAGTAAGTGGTGGATTAGGACTTGAAGCTTTAAAGTGTGGCTTTCTAGTCTAGGCTTCTAAGAACCTTGTAATGCTGCCTCTCTATTGAACACTGGAATGCTAACTGGCTAAACAAAACATGAATCAAGTTGTGTTTTGTCTCTTGTAGGCCATTTGAGAAAGAATAAACAGTGTTTTCTCTTTCTCTCTCTTGGAAGGGTACCCAGGGATTTGTGTCCAGTGGCCTAAGCTTCCCTGTATCCAGGAGAGAATTGAGAAGCTTTTACTTTTTAAATTCTGTGCCCTTGAAGCCATTGGGCTGGTTTGTCTAGAAGTGTTTCTTAGGTTTCAAGGACTTCAAAGACTGAGCTGTTCTAGGCCCTGGGAGGGCATGGGTCTGCACCAGGGTGGAAGGAACTCAAATAAGGAAAGCTGCACACATACATGGAGAGGCAGGACACCATGGTGCACTTGGGAAGCTCAACCTAGAGCCCCATGGTCAAAGGCTGGCACAAAGTGGGAAGAGCCACATCCTCCCAGTGGAACAGGAGGGCTATGAAGTGAAGAGCCCAGAAAGGGCTGCTGTGATCCCACCCTAATTCTTCTGAACTACGTAAATCATAGAATTGATTACTTCAAAAAGAGAAGTGACTTTCCCTTCCACACTGTGTAGCATCCCACCGCAGTTTTGCTAAAATGAATATATTAGCAAGCAGTTACTGTGTGCTTGTTTCTTATATATTATACTTTCTCATTTGATCCTAACAACAGCCTTGATGCCAGAAAAACCAAGACATAGGCTGGGCGTGGTGGCTTACGCCTGTAATCCCAGCACTTTGGGAGGCTGAGGCGGGTGGATCACGAGGTCAAGAGATCGAGACCATCCTGGTCAACATGGTGAAACCCTGTCTCTACTAAAAATACAAAAAATTAGCCGGGCATGGTGGCGTGTGCCAGTAATCCCAGATTACTCCTGAGTAGGAGGCTGAGGCAGGAGAATTGCCTGAACCCAGGAAGAAGAGGCTGCGATGAGCCGAGATCGCACCATTGCACTCCAGCCTGTGTAACAAGAGTGAAACTCTGACTCAAAAAAACAAAAACAAACAAACAAAAAAAAAAAAACAAGACATAGAACTAGAGAATGTTTACTCTTGTAAACACAAATTATTTCAATTGAAGACATGGGGTCTTAACTACCTCCAATGTACTACCTCTGTCCATTCCAAACCCAGTTTTAATTTCTTGAGCCAAATGTAGATGTTTGATCTCCTGATGCTGGAGGGAGGGTGAGGAGGGGGTGTAGTTCAAGAACCACATATAGGAAACATGCTTTTTAGACTCTGCAGAAGAAAATTATTCTCAAACATCAAGTACTGTTGGATTTAAAATACTGCATTTCAAACAGTTGTCAGTTTTTTCAGAATCAAATACACTCTTTTTAATATCCTGGATTTAAATCTTTAAGTATAGATACACAGTTTTTAAAGTATTGCAGAGAACAGGCTTCTGTCTATAACACAAACTCTGGTGTGATGTAGCCCTGGTCTTAGTTATGCCCCTCATCTACATTGCTCTGCTACAGCCATGGTTGAGTCACCATTTCTTGACAGTCAATCTTCTATAGACCCCTTAAAGGTCCCTGTGGGGACCAGAAATGCAGTACACTCAGAGGAGTCAAAGATGTTTACAACATGAATCAGCAATCCATAGCAATTTTTCCCCCTAAAAGTCACATCTTTCATATAAGCAATACTAATTATGCTGTTTAGTTTTGTTTTTCTAAGGCAAATGACAAGAAAAATGTATAACCAAGGGACTGGCTGACAGAAGTGAAGAAATATGAGACAACTAAAACAGAGAACAAAAAATAATGAGAAAAATCATTAAAAGAACTGAATTGTGTGGCTTGCTCTACTGGTAATGAACCTGAACTAAATGAAGAAGTTGCATGTATTTATAGAACCTGCAGAAGAGATAAGGAAATAGTTTTCTCCTAATCTTTAACTGGATTTTGTTTTCCAACTGGGTGGATAATGAAAGCAGCATGAGAAAGGTGTCCTGGGGTCACCCCTGCAGTAGTCCTGCAAGGGGAGCTGGCCTCATAGATAATTTTTGCTTTTCCTCACCCCTGCGTTTGGATCCCAGTCTGCCTGGACTTACTTGGAATTTCATAGTAATTCATACCAAGTTCCATCTTTCCGCACCTTATATTAATTGCCTCTCCACACTTACCCAAAGGCCCACTTAACAAGACTCTTACATTTATGTGCTCCATCTACCTCCCACTCTGAATTAGTTTCTTGTGGCTCTGTAACAAATCACCCCAAACTGGGTGGCTTAAAAGCAATATAAATTTATTCTCTGGAGGCCAGAAATCTGAAATTCTGTGTTTGCAGGACCTCACTCCTTCTGAAGGTTCTAAAGGAGAAGTTTTGTGTGTGTGTGTGTGTGTGTGTGTGTGTGTGTGTGTGTGTGTGTGTGTCTTTTCCAGCTTCTGGTGGCTCTAGGCATTCCTTGGTTTGTGGCTGTAGACCTCCAGTCTCTGCCTGTCTTTACATGGCTTTCTTCTCCCCATCTGCCTTTATCTTATCAGGATACTTGTCATAGCATTTAGGGCCCACCCAGATAACCCAAGATTATGTCATCTTGAGACCCTTAGCTTATATCTGCAAAGACCCCTTTTTAAAATAAGCTTATATTCACAAGTTCTGGGTGCACATATCTTCTGTGGCAAACCATCATTGAACTAACTATACTCTCTCTCCTAAATACAAGGTACTCTTATTCCCTAAGTGAGAGAGTAATCAAAGAAGAATCCATTTATAATTCACGAAGGCATTTTTTAACATATTCTTTCCTCACTGCTCCAATTTTCTTATAAGCCAAAGCTACATAAAATCATCATCATCTTGTAAACTTTCAAAACTCCCTTGCAACTTATAGTCTACTTGTCTTTGAGTTCCATATATTTCGCTCTCATTCTACTAGTTCTGCCTTCCACAATCCTTCCTTCCTTGCTGAATTATGTAGACCCACTTAGCTTTCTAAACCAGTGGCTACAAATCTTGGTTTGTTGGAGACAGTTCAGGCTTAATCCTGTTTGACTCAGTGTCCTTTCTTGTTGGCATGCTCTCTTTAATTCTCAAAATCTACTTCAAATGATACCCTCAATTATAATACCTTCTCTCTTGTTGAGAAGGCTTGAGGGACAATTTATAGAAAGGATTCTGTTGAATGAGGGATAAGTGATGAGCAGGAGGAATTTCTTTGCCAGAAGTTGCAAAGTTGGAGGCTAAAATAAGAATGGACAAGATCTGAAGGAGACAATTGGCATACAGAATGTATAAGCCTGAACTGTCGCTAATAAACCAAGGTGTGTAGCCACTGGCTTGGAAAGCTAAGCAAGTCTACATAATTCAGCAATGAAGGAAGGACTATGGAAGATAGACCTAGGAAAATGAGAGCTGAATATAATTTAATATAATTTAAGATAAGACTTCTGTTCTTCTCACCAGGGAGAGAATACACATCTACTAGTGGCTTGGGACCTCAGTTTTGTTATTTAAAACAGTCTAGGAGCAATTAGCTTCTGAAGTTTGAGTTTCAGATGTAATCGTATTATTTAATTGGGTGAAGTATGGTCTCTACAAGTTTGCAAGCAAAACATCCCCCAGTGGTACCCCTGAGCTCTGTCTGGGGACCCAAGGACAAGCCCACCTGGGTCATGCCACCACTACTGTGGCCCACATGTGCTTCAAGGGAAACTGAGGACCTACCCAGTCAGTGCTTTCACTTGTCCCTGCCCCAGGGATCCAAAACTGGCCTGCCCAGAGTACTCATTCCCAGAAAAGCCTTGCCACAGCCTTCACAAAAACCACACCTTAAGGTACTGAGTAACTCACAGGACATTGATGATATTGATTATAGCTGAAAAAATTATGCAAAGACTACACTAGTGCACCCACCCAGAACCAAAGCCAAAGTACCCTACTCAACTGACACTATACACAGATCTATAGCAAAAAGTTATTCCCTACAAAAGCTATTGAATAAAACTGGAAGAAGTATTAGCACATCAATGCACAGATATCAATGTAGGGATAGAAAAAGCATAAAGAAAACTTCAGGCCAATATCCATGATGAATATAGATGCAAAAATCTTCAACAAAATACTGGCAAACTGACTGCAACCAACATGATCAAGTAGGCTTCATTCCGGGGATGCAAGGCTGGTTCAACTCACACAAGTGTATAAACGTCATTCACCACATAAATAGAACCAAAGACAAAAACCACATGATTATCTCAATTGATGCAGAGAAGGCCTTTGACAAAATTCAACAGCCCTTAATGCTAAATACTCTCAATAAACTAGGTATTGACAGAACGTATCTCAAAATAATAAAAGCGATTTACAACAAACCAACAGCCAATATCATACTGAATGGGCAAAAACTGGAAGCAATCCCTTTGAAATCTGGAACTAGACAAGGATGCCCTCTCTCACCACTCCTATTCAATATAGTATGGGAAGTTCTAGCCAAGGCAATCAGGCAAGTAAAAGAAATAAAGGGTATTCAATTAGGAAAGGAGGAAGTCAAATTGTCTCCATTTGCAGAAGACATGGTATACCTAGAAGAACCCATTGTCTCAGCCCAAAATCTCCTGAAACTGATAAGCAACTTCAGCAAAGTCTCAGGATACAAAATCAATGTGCAAAAATCACGAGCATTCTTATACATCAATAACAGACTTAAAAAGAGCAAAATCAAGAATGAACTGTCATTCACAATTGCTACCAAGAGAATAAAATACCTAGGAATACAAATAACAAGGAACATAAAGGACCTCTTCAAGAAGAACTACAAACCACTGCTCAACAAAATAAGAGAGGACACAAATGGAGAAACATTCCATGCTCATGGTTAGGAAGAACCAATATCGTGAAAATGGCCATACTACCCAAAGTAATTTACAGATTCAACGCTATCCCCATAAAGCTACCAATGACTTTCTTCACAGAACTGGAAAATACACCTTAAACTTCATATGGAACCAAAAGAGAGCCCACATAGCCAAGTCAGTTCTAAGCAAAAAGAACAAAGTGGGAGGCATCACACTACCAGACTTCAAACTATACTACAAGGCTACAGTAATCAAAACAGCATGGTACTGGTACCAAAACAGAGATATAGACCAATGGAACAGAACAGAGGCCTCAGAGGCAAAACAACACATCTACAACCGTCTGATCTTTGACAAACCTGACAAAAACAAGCAATGGGGAAAGGAGTCCCTGTTTAATAAATGGTGTTGGGAAAACTGGCTAGCCATGTGCAGAAAGCAGAAACTGAACCCCTTCCTGACACCTTACACTAAAATTAACTCCAGATGGATTAAAGACTTAAACATAATACCTAACACCATAAAAACCTTAGAAGAAAATCTAGGCAAAACCATTCAGGACATAAGCATAGGCAAGGACTTCATGAGCAAAACACCAAAAGCATTGGCAATAAAAGCCAAAATAGACAAATGGGATCTAATCAAACTCCACAGCTTCTGCACAGCAAAAGAAACAGTCATTAGAGTGAATTGGCAACCAACAGAATGGGAAAAAGTTTTTGCAGTCTACCCATCTGACAAAGGGCTGATATCCACAATCTACAAATAACTAAAAGAGATTTACAAGAAAAAACAAACAAGCCCATTCAAAAGTGGGCAATGGATATGAACAGACACTTTTCAAAAGAAGACATACATGAGGCCAACAAACATATGAAAAAATGCTCATCATCACCGGTCATTAGAAAAATGCAAATCAAAACCACATTGAGATACCATCTCATGCCAGTTAGAATGGCGATCCTTAAAAAATCTGGAAACAACAGATGCTGAGGAGGATGTGGAGAAATAGGAACACTTTTACACTGTTGGTGGGAGTGTAAATTAGTTCAACCATTGTGGAAGACAGTGTGGCGATTCCTCAATGACCTAGAAATAGAAATTCCATTTGACCCAGCAATCCCATTACTGGGTATATATCCAAAGGATTATAAATCATTCTACTATAAGGACACATGCACACGAATGGTCATTGCAGCATTTGTTTGTGTCATCTCTGATTTCTTAGAGCAGTGTTTCATAATTCTTGTTGTAGAGATCTTTCACCTCCCTGGTTAGCTGTATTCCTAGGTACTTTATCCTTTTGGTGGCTATTGTGAATGAGATTGTGTTCTTCACTTGGCTCTCAGTTTGGAGGCTGGTAGTGTATAGGAATGCTACTGATTTTTGTATGTTAATTTTGTATCCTGAAACTTTGCTGAAGTAATTTATCAGATCAAGGAATTTGAGGGGAGACAATGTGGGGATTTTTACATATATGATCAAATCATCTGCAAACAGGCATAGTTTGACTTCCTCTTTTTCTGTCTGGATGCCTTGTTTTTTTTTTTTTTTTTCTTTCTTTCTTTTACCTGATTGCTCTGGCCAGGATTCCAGTACTATGTTCTGCTGGAGTGATAGAGCACCCTGTCTTGTTCTGGTTTTCAAGGGAAATGCTTCCAGCCTTTGCTCATTCAGTATGATGTTAGCTGTGGGTTTGTCATAGGTGGCTCTTATTATTTTGAAGAATGTTCTTTCAATGCCTAGTTTGTTGAGCGTTTTCAACATGAAGCAATGTTGGATTTTATCAAAGCCTTTTTCTGTATGTATTGAGACAATCATGTGGTTCTTGTTTTAAGTTTTGTTTACATGGTGAATCACATTTATTGATTTGCACATGTTGAACCAACCTTGCATCCCAGAGATAAAGCATACTTGATCAGAGTAAATTAGGTTTTTGATGTGTCACTGAATTCAGTTTGCTAGTATTTTGTTGAGGATTTTTGCATCTGTGTTCATCAAGGACATATATTGGCCTGAATTTTTCTTCTTTTATTGTGTCTCTGCCAGGTTTTAGTGTCAGGATGATGCTGGTCTCATAGAATGAGCTATGAAAGAGCCCTTCAATTTTTTGGAATACTTTCAGTAGTAATGGTATCAGCTCTTCTTTATTCATCTGATAGACGTCAGCTGTGAATCTCTCTGAATCTGGACATTTTTAGGCTTTTTAACTGATTCAGTTTTAAAACTCATTTTGAATTCCAAATTCTAACAGGTGTATAAAGAAGAGCTGGTACTGTTCAGCCTTGGGAGGTTGTATATGTCCAGGAATTTTCCATTTCTTCTAGATTTTCTAGTTTGTATGAATAGATGTATTCATAGCAGTCTCTGACAGTTTTTTTTTTTTTTTTTAATTTCTGTGGGGTCAGTGGTAATGTCCTCTTTGTCATTTCTGATTATATTTATTTGGATCTTCTCTCTTTTTTTCTTTTTCAGTCCATCTAGTGGTCTATCTTATTAATTCTTTCAAAAAAACAAACTCCTTGAGTCATTGATCTTTTGTATTTTTTTTCTCTAAGTTTCCTTCAGTTCAGCTCTGATTATAGTTATTTCTTGTCTTTTGCCAGTTTGGGGGTTGGTTTGCTCTTGTTTCTCTAGTTCCTCTAGTTGTAATGTTAGATTTTTTATCTGAGATCTTTCTTTCTTTTTTTTTTTTTAATTGCATTTTAGGTTTTGGGGTACATGTGATGAACATGCAAGATTGTTGCATAGGTACACACTTGGCAGTGTGGTTTGCTGCCTTCCGTCCCCTCACCTGTATCTGTCATTTCTCCCCATGCTATCTCTTCCCACCTCCCCACCCCCCCTGCCCCTCCCACATTTCCCCCCAATGGACCCCAGTGTGTAGTGCTCCCCTCCCTGTGTCCATGTGTTCTCATTGTTCAACACCCACCTATGAGTGAGAATATATGGTGAACTGCTGACGAGAATGGACAGCATAGAGAGGAGTATAAGTGAATTGATGGAGCTGAAAAACGCAACACGAGAACTTCGTGAAGCATGCACAAGCTTCAACAGCCGAATTGACCAAGCAGAAGAAAGGATATCAGAGGTCGAAGATCAACTCAATGAAATAAAAAGAGAAGGCAAGAACAGAGAAAAAAGCACAAAAAGGAATGAACAAAATCTTCAAGAAATGTGGGACTATGTGAAAAGACCTAATCTACGTCTGATAGGTGTACCTGAATGTGATGAAGAGAATGAATCCAAGCTGGAAAATACTCTTCAGGATATTATCCAGGAAAACTTCCCCAACCTAGCAAGGCAGACCAACATTCAAATCCAGGAAATACAGAGAACACCACAAAGATATTCCTCAAGAAGAGCAACCCCAAGGCACATAATCGTCTTTATCTGAGATCTTTCTAATGCAAATTATGCTCACATCAAATTAGATGTGGGCATTTAGTGCAATAAAATTTCCTCTTAACATTGCTGTGGCTGTCCCAGAGATTCTGGTATGTTGTATGTTTATTCTCATTAGTTTCATAAAATGTTTTTATTTCTGCCTTAATTTCATTATTTACCCAAAAACTTTTCTGGAATAGGTTGTTAATTTTTATGTAACAGTATCGTTCTGAACAATTTTCTTCGTCTTGATTTCTATTTTTATTGTACTGTGGACTGAGAGTGTGGCTGATATAATTTTTTTAAATTTACTGAGGATTATATTATGTCCAATTATGTGGTCAGTTTTAGTGTACGTGCCACGTAGTGATGACAAGAATATATAGTCTGTCGTTTTGGGTGGCATGTCTGTAGATGTCTATTAAGTCCATTTGCTCAAGTGTTGAGTTCTGGTTCTGAATACCTTTGTCAGTTTTCTGCCTTGATGACCTCTGTCCAATACCATCAGTGAGGTGTTAATATCTCTTACTATTATTGTGTGAAAATCTAAGTCTCTTCATGGGTCTCTAAGAACTTGCTTTATGAACCTGGGTGTTCCTGTGTTGTGCATAAATATTTAGGATAGTTAAGTCTTCTTGCTGAATTGAATCCTTCTTTGTCTTTTTAAAAATCTTTGTTGGCTTAAAGTGTGTTTTGTCTGAAATTAGGATACCAACCTTTGCCTTTTTTTCTTTTTCATTTGCATGGTAGGTTTTTCTCCATCACTTTATTTTGAGCCTATAGGTGTCATGACATGTGAGATGGGTTTCCTGAAAACAACATATGGGTCTTGCTTCTCTATCCAGCTTGCCAGTCTGTGACTTTTAATTGGGTTAGCCCATTTACATTCAAGATTAATACTGATATGTGTATATTTGTTTCTGTCATCATGTTTATAGCTGGTTATTATAACTGCAAATTTATTTGTATGGTTGCTTTACAGAGTCAATAATCTGTATACCTAAGTGTGTTTTTGTAGTGGCTGGTATTGGTCTTTCCATGTTTTGTGCTCCTTTTAGGACCTCTCATAAGGGAAGTCTGGTGGCCACAAATTCCCTCAGCCTTTTCTTGTCTTAAAAGGATCTTATTTCTCCTTTGCTTATGAAGCTTAGTTTGGCTGGATATGAAATTCTTGTTTGGAAATTCTTTTCTATAAGGATGCTGAATGTAGGTCCCAGTCTCTGCTGACTTGTAGAGTTTCTTCTGAAAGTTCTGCTGTTAGACTGATGGGGTTCCCTTTGTAGGTGACCTGCCTCTTCTCTCTGGCTGCCCTTAACACTTTTCCTTTCATTCTGACCTTCGATAATCTGATGACTATGTGTCTTGGGGATAGTCTTCTTGTGTAGTACCTTGCAAGGGTTCTCTGCATTTCCTGAATTTAAATGTTGGCCTCTCTAGTGAAGTTGGAGATGCTTTCATGTACAATATCCTGATATATGTTTTCTAAGTTGCTTGCGGTCTCTCCATCTCTTTCAGGAACACTAATGAGTTGTAGATTTGATCTCTTTACAGAATACCATATTTCTCAGGGGTTTTGTTCATTCTTTTTTCTTTTTTATTGTTTGACTGAGTTAGTTCAGAGAACCAGTCTTTGAGTTATGAGATTCTTTCCTTAGCTTGTTCTATTATGCTGTTAATATGTTAAGCCAGATTGCTATAAACTCTTTTCCCAAACTCACCATCGCTATTTCATGGGAAACTTCACAATGGAGAACTTGATATCAGTATTCTGAAAACCAGATGATAACATAAAAATTTAGAATAACTACAACTCAATTGTAGTAGTACTGTTTTAGCCTCTGCCATACTGGCAGTCTCCCTATTAGGAGATGGGAAGAAGAGATTAAAGAAGAAATATGTGTGTGTGTGTGTGTGTGTGTGTGTGTGTGTGTGCGTGTGTGTGTTCAAAACAGAGACACAATCAACTGTACATTAAATACATTTCAAACTGAAAACTTTCATAAATAAGTAAAATGAGTGAATTCTTCCAATCAATGAAAATAAAAGTAGAGAAAATAAAGTCAGCCAAACCATTTTCTTGGTATATATTGTTTTGTTCAATAAAAGAAAAATTTATTATCTTATTCTTAAAAATGTTTTAGAGTTGTTCTGATTCCACAGGGACACAATCTGAATGTGGATACTGCTATGGTTTGAATATGTCTCCCAAAAGTTCATACATTAGAAACATAATACCCAATGCAACAGTGTTAAGAGGTGGAACTTTTAAGAGGTGATTAGGTCATGTGGGTTCTGCCCTCATGAATAGATTAATGCAGTTACTATGGGAGTGGGTTTGTTATCTCAAGAATGTGCTCCTGGGATTTCCCTCTCTGGGATCCCCTCCCACAACAGTGTGGGAGCTTGCTCTGCTTCTCTCTCTTTCTCTCTGCCTAATAAATCGCTCTCTGCAAAAAAAAAAAAAAAAAAAAAAAAAAAAAAAAAAAAAAAAAAAAGAATGTGCTCCTGATGAAAGGATAACCTTGGCTTCTATTTATTCTGTTTCAAGTGTATGCATGTATTTGCCAGCTGATGTCTTGAACCATGTTAGGATGCACCAGATTCCAGTGCCAAGCTCTTGGACTTCCCAGTCTCCAGACCCATGAGCCAAATAAACTTCTTTTCTTTATAAATTACCCAGTCTGTGATATTCTGTTACAGCAGCAGAAAATGAACTAAGACAGGCACACTACCCATTTAGCAAATAAAATAGCCAAACAGATTCAGAAGATCTTATACCTAATTATGCCCATAAGCCTCTTATTCTATCTGGTCTGTTTTGAATTTTTTTCTTGGCTTTCTTCATAAGAACCTTATAAAGAATCCCTGACTCAAAACAAAAATTCCCTAAATAAATAAACAAGCAAACTAGTAGACCATTTGTTAACCCCATTGTCTCTGCTATCTTGCCTTACTTGGACTTACAGCACATTGACTAAACATATGAGGCTGTGGAGTATTATTTATTTATCACAGAGAAGCTAAGTTGGAAGTAGCCTCAATAATGAACCCTTTGATTTAGCCAGGAGCAAGGTTCTTCCCTAATACAATGCATGTGCACATTTAGCTAATTGCTCATCTGTGCATATCCCCACATGCAGAGAGAATTTTTACAACCCAAAGTGACAACCATGCACCATGTGTGTCTATTCCCACCAAGGTGAGGAATGCAAATGGTCAGCTCTCTGCCTTTTATCTCATTGGCTGCTTATCCTTGAATGCAATTAATTATCTGGGCAAAGGACTAGAGTGTACTTGGAGTCTAACAAACAATTTATGCTATTTACTAAGAAATTATTATTAATAAAAACCGATTTGACTTATTTTCAGATGAGAACAAAGTTACCCAGACATCATAACTAGAAGTTCACTAGATAAATACTAGAAAACTACTTCAAGCAAAGAGAAACCAAGCTGAAGAAAAATTAAGACCAAATCCCCTATTTTTAAATATCGAAACCCATGTTTCTGAACACAGATAGCATGTTTGAAGAATAGATGTAAACTTTATCAAGGAGGATGAGGGTATGCCACTTAGAGTGTTAAAAATATTATAAAAATGGCCGGGCGCGGTGGCTCAAGCCTGTAATCCCAGCACTTTGGGAGGCCGAGGCGGGTGGATCACGAGGTCAAGAGATCGAGACCATCCTGGTCAACATGGTGAAACCCCGTCTCTACTAAAAATACTAAAAATTAGCTGGGCATGGTGGCGTGTGCCTGTAATCCCAGCCACTCAGGAGGCCGAGGGAGGAGAATTGCCTGAACCCAGGAGGCGGAGGTTGCGGTGAGCCGAGATCGCGCCATTGCACTCCAGCCTGGATAACAAGAGCGAAACTCCGTCTCAAAAAAAAAAAAAAAAAAATTATAAAATTTCTAATTCTAGGTCTTATAAAGCCATTGCTTCCTTTCATCTCTTGTGTAATTTGGGTTGCTCTGGAGGTGAAGGTGGAGGTTGAGGATGTTCTGACTCACAAAAGCCAGTGTTGCTATAAGCATCTACCTAATAGCTACCCATAATTTTATTCCAGACATTTATTCTAGTAACAGAGACTGACAACAAATGACACATACTTTGAATATAGTCCTTCATATGCCAGCAGGTGAATGATGATCACCACTATCTGAGGAAGTTCCTGGAGATGGGAGGTTTACTACCCTAACAATCTCACTGTTGGACAGGAGCAAAAACTAACCATTTTATTGAACATCTGTATTAGTTTCTGATCACTACTGTAACAAATTATTACAAATTTGATGGTGTAAAAAAGACAAATTTATTACCTTATTTTCATGGAGATCAGAGGTCTAAAACGGGTCTCACTGGGCTAAAATCAAGATTTTAGCAGAGCTATGTTCCTTTGCAAAGTTCTAGGAAAATATATTCCTTTCTCTTTCAGCTTCTAAAGGTTACTCTCAATTCTTGGCTCATGGCCACCTTGCAGCCTGCAATCCCATCATTCTGACTTATGCTTCCATTGTCACATCTTGTTTTCTCACTCTCCTCCCTCCATTTGTAAGGAACATTGTGATTACATTGGGTCCACTCAAACAGCTCAGGATAATCTTCCCATCTAAACCTTTTTTTTTTTTTTTTTTTTTTTTTTTTTGAGACGGAGTCTCACTCTGTTCCCAGGCTAGAATGTAGTGGCGGGATCTTGGCTCACTGCAACCTCTGCCTCCCAGGTTCAAGCAATTCTCTTGCCTCAGCCTCCCGAGTAGCTGGGACTGCAGGTGCACACCACCATGCTCAGCTAATTTTTGTATTTTTAGTAGAGACAGGGTTTCACCATGTTGGCCCAGGTGGTCTCCATCTCTTGACCTCATGATCTACCCGCCTCAGCCTTTCAAAGTGATGGGATTACAGATGTGAGCCACCATGCCGAGTTCCATCTCAACCTCTTTAACTTAATCATATATGTGCATAGAAGACCATTTTGCCATATAAAGTAAAATTCACAGTCGCCATGATTAGGACTTGGACACCTTTGTATGGGTGGAACAGGGAAGGACATTCTTCTGCCTAACACAATATCTTTTTTCATTTTCAAACCAGAAACTAGTCATTTTTACACATAATCCCTTTTTTTCCACTTATCTCAACTTACCACCTGATTTTTCTTTTTCCCTAAAGTATTATTTGTAAATTTCCTACTTCTTTACAAGATTGAGAGTTACTTAGAAAAGCAGATGTTGTATTTTACTTACTATTACTGAAACAATTTTAAAAGCTGGATAAAATATATGGCACAATGGTTAGAAAAACTTTGGACTTTAGCAATAAAAAACCATGGTGCAGAATGATGGGAAACAAATGCAGTGATGCCCCATTTGACCCAGTTTTCTGCTGAGGCACAGAGTGAAATCCCAGCAGAGAACAGTTGTCTTCTGGAGTGGGGAAGAGACAACAGTCTGCATGGCTAGAGTTTACAGGGTAGAGAATAGAGAGAAGAAAACAGACCTGCTGAGGGCTCTGCTTCCATCATCAGCTGAATCCTGATTCCTATATGTTTCAGAGAACACTATGCAGGTCTAGGGAAAGAACTCCCTGAAAAGATTAAAGGGACAATGCCAGGACCACACACAAAGCCAGGAATAGTTCCTCCTCCTACCGGCTAGTGTGGAAAACCTCTTAATTCACAGGAATTGAGTAGTTTTCAAAAACGTTTAGCTTGAGTCTTGAGACAAAGATACCCCTAGATTAAAGGCTGCTCTGGTTCCACTTAGCAAATCTCAAATGCAAGCTCTGGAAGGATCAAACTGTAAGTAATTCAAGTGCATCCCAGAAACAAACAAACAAACAAACAAACAAAAAACCTCAAGACTATTTACAGGAATACAAACATATCCAGTACCCAAAAAGGTAAAACTTACAATGTCTGCTATCCATTCAGCACTTAGCAGAATTAACATTTCAAATTAGCATTTGGAAGTAGGAAATTATGATTTGTAATGAGGATGAAAATCAGTCAATTGAAACTGACATAAGAATCACACAGATGATAGAATTACTAGACAGGACATTAAAAGAGTTAGTACAACAGTATTCCCAAAGTTCAAGAAGTTAGAGGAAAGATTGCACATGATGACTAGAGATATGAAAGACATAAATGACCCAAACAGAGCTTCTAGAGATAAAAACTACAATATCTGAGATGAAAAATACAGCAGGTTAAACACTGGAGAAAAAAAAGGTTAGTAAACTTGAAGACACAGCAATAAAAGCTATCCAAAATGAAACTGGAGAGAATGAAAAAAGAAAAAAAAAATGAACAGAGCCATCAGTGAACCAAGGGACAACTTCAAACATCAAATATACATGTAATTGGAGTTCTCAAAGGACAAGAGGGATTGTTTCCAGTTTTGAGCAATTTTGAATAAAACTTCTATGAATATTTATATATTTATATAGGCATATGATTTCAGTTCTCTTGGGTATATACCCAGGAAAGAAACTGCTGGGTCCTAGGAATTATACATATTTACCGTTTAAAGACATTGTCAAACAATTTTCCAGGGATGTTTTGCCATTTTACACTCCTGCCAGGATGAATTAAAATTCCAACTCCTTCACATCCTCACCAACATTTCATAGTGTTACTACTCATTTTAATTTTAGCTATCCTAGGGGATGTGTAGTGATATCGCATTGTGGCTTTCACTTGCTTTTCTCTGATGAATAATATTGTTGAGTACCTTTTCATGGGGTTATTGGCTATTTTTTTATATATTTTTTATTTTTTGAGATGGAGTTTTGCTCTTGTTGCCGTGCAATGACACAATCTCAGCTCACCACAACCTCCGCCTCCTGGGTTCAAGCGATTCTCCAGCCTCAGCCTCCTGAGTAGCTAGGATTACAGGCATGTGCCACTACATATGGCTAATTTTGTATTTTTAGTAGAGACAGGGTTTCTCCATATTGGTAAGGCTGGTCTAGAACTCCTGGCCTCAGGTGATCTGCCCACCACAGCCTCCCAAAATGCTGGGATTACAGGCATGAGCCACCATGCCCAGCCATATATATATATATATATATATATATATATATATATTTCTTATGAATGTCTATTGAAATCTTTTGCTTATTGCTTTATTGGGTTATTTGTCTCATCATCAAGAGTATGACTTTTTTATATATCCTGGATACAAGTCAAATTTAATTATGGCACATATTTTCTCCTTTTCTGTGACCTTCATCATTTTTATAATGATGACATTTTAAACAGATTTTTGAGATATAATTGACATACAAAAAACTACACACAATAAACTAATTGACATACAATATACATACAAGATGTAATTGACATACAATAAACTACAAACACAATATAAAATCTTATCAGTTTTCACATCTGTGTACATCCCTGAAACACTCTGTAAAATCAAGTTAATGAACATATTCACCACTACCCATGCTTCCTGGTGCCCCTTGTGAATGCCTCCCTACCAGCATTCTTTCCCCATCCTCAGGCAGCCATTAATCTGCTTTATATCACTATAAGCCATTTTATATTTTCTATAATCTTATATCCATGAAATCATATAGTATGTCTTCTTTTTGTCTTCTTCATGAGCATAATTATTTTCAGATGCATCACATTGTGTAATAATCTGTCTCCTTTTATTGCTGAGTAGTAGTCTGTCATATAAATATAGCACCTTCATGTATTTATTTACCTGTTAATGAGCATTTGGGTAGTTTCCAGGTTTGGGCCATTAAAAATAAAGCTTCTATAAACATTTGTATAAAAGTCTTTGTGTGCACATGTGATTTCATTTCTCTTTGGTCTAAAATCAACGACCTCAGCATCCACCTTAACATACAGGGAAAAAAAATCAGTGAAAGGTAGAATAAGTAGATGAAGGCAAATAAAAATTAGAGCACAAATCAATGAAATAGAAGGCAAAAATAATGGATAAAAATCAATGAAAACAAAATCTGTTTGTTGAGAAGATAATAATAGATAAAATTCTGGCAGACTGATCAAAGAAAGAAGAAAGAAGACACCAAAAGTTATAGGTCTATATTGTTATTGATATCAATATATCTTTATCAAAAGTTAAAAATTCTGTTCTTCAAAAAAATAGTGCTAAAAGAATGAAAAAAGAAGATTCAGAGTAAGAGAAAATATTTGCCAATCATATTTGTGATAAAAGGCTACATCCAGAATATATAAAGAACTCTCAAAGTAAAAAATCAGCAACAGATTTGAAGAGTTACTTCACTAAAGAAGATAAACCAATGGCAAATAAGGACATAAAAAATGCTAATATCATTAGTTATAAAGGAAACACAAATTAAAACCGCCACAAATTAGAACCACACCAAAATATAATTAAATCCTTATTGGAATCTCTAAAATTAAAAGATTGGCCACATCAAGTGTCAGCAAGGATATGGAGAAATTGGGTCTTTTATGAATTACTGGTGGGCATGTAAATTGGTACAATGACTTTGGAAAACAGATTGTCAGTTTCTCAACAGGCTAAGCATACATCTCCCAAATGACCTAGCCACCCCACTCCTAAATATTCACTAAAACTTAACATTAAATCTGCAAATTTGAATAACCCAACCATGAAAGGGAGCTTCAAATTTGTGGTTTGGTTTTCCTCACAAGAAAATGTTACTCAAATGTTAATGTAGATAAAATACTATGGTTACTTTGAATGTAAGCTTTCTTGTTGCTGGCTGGAGAGCCACATACAGAACTCTAGGTTGAAATATCATTTTATGTCTTTCGTGTCACAACATTATTTAAAGAACATCATTCATTCATTCAACCTTTATTAAATATCAATTCTTATAATAGTTTTTCTCAATGCATGTTTAAATGTCTTAAACACGTCTGAACAAAAATTCATATCAACTTGAGCGCTTTTAGACTCCCTTTGATGATACCATTATTTCGCATAATTGCAAAGTAACTATTCCTAAAATCTGAAATCCTTTCATAGTTTAACTACATTTGGAGTATGTTTTCCCTGGCATAGCTCAGTTTTTCATATGATGTCTAGTTCATATTTTCTATTGTGTAAAAAATTGCTTTTTAAAATAAATGCATCTTCATTCTGGAGTCTTTAAGACAAAAATTTTAGGCATCAGAAACCTGACTGATTACTTTCAGACCAAAAACCAATTCAGTTGTTTCCTTTGTGTTGTCGTTGATCTGGACATGTGTAGAAGCTGAGTTTACAGATCAGTAGGTGAGATATGAAATATACATTGGATCAAGTCCCTATCATGGAATCAGGGAAAATCAGTTTGCACTCCAATAAAAACAGAACTTGTTTTCGAATTCCCCAGCTTCCAGTAAGCCCTAGTGCTTCCATTTGTTTGGTGAAGCAGCCCAGCCTCACACTCTCCTGCTGTTGTAACAGTCTTTGTCTCTGCCTCTGCAGTGCAAAGACCAAAGGAGATCTCAGAAAAAGGGACTGGTAGCTGTGTCTCTTGCATTGGGGAATTATACATGATTTCACAGTAAGAAAAGACATCAGATCTTTCTAGTCCCCTTTGTTTCCTCTCTCTAAGTTTTACAGCCCTTTTTATCTGTAAATAAAAAAAAAAAGTTGTACATACATTTTCAAAATGTGCTGCTTAATGCAACTTCATACATTTAGGAAGTTGAAGCTGCCCTCTGAGGTATAGCCTGACAGCTTAAAATCCAGAAATCAATCATTTAGATATAATGATGGTATGCTATTGCTCCCAGTATGTATTGCAGCACCCAGGAATCACTTATTTGAGATATGCCATCATAACTCTGATAGATTAAAGCACCACATCGAGGAAACAATTGTGTGTTGGGGCAGGGGGATGCTATCATAGATCTGTCATGTTACAGCCCAGAATCCAGCAGCCAACCAGGCAAGTCTGTGCTGAATCGGAGCTTCCAGAAACCTGTGAAGCAGCAGGATGACAGTTCTGTTCTTCAACAGCCCATTATGAACTAATTAGCATACATGAATTGCAGATTTGAAGCATTAAAGTGATGTACAAATCATTAATTTTTTGTCAAATCTGTGTCATCCTTGTGTATGCCTTCCTATTTTAATGTTGCATGACAGTGAAGAGAGGTACAATCCTCTGTATATAAAGAGGAGAGATTTGGTGTAGCTGATATAATGAGATCTATTTAAACAGTATGTATTTTTCAGCTTTGAGTATATCTGCTTGGGGAAAAAAAAATGCTACACTTGTCCCATTAGGGTTAATTGTGAAAGGATGTTAATATATTCAAAACCCCAGGGGTAGTTCTACATATTGTTTGAATGAAACAGGGGATGTAAGACCAACTTCACATTTGAGCTTTCTTTTATAAAAGTCCTCCTTCTGAGTAATAAAAGGAGCCATTTCACTGACTATGGAAGGTGTAACTATCTAGAATAAGAGCTCAGCTTTTAGGTGTGTTAAAGCTCCCATGCAGCAAGCTGATCTATTCTTGTTAACCCAATGCCAAATTTAATTTATAAAGATGTATAATGTAATGCAGTGGAAAAGGGAAAACAACATCAAAGCCGACTTTCATACTGCAAAAGGCTTCTAAGTATTAATTTGCAGTTGTCTGTATTGTCTCTATGTATTTAATTACGAAAGCTATTTGTGCTTAAACAAATGCTTGGTATTTCATTTGAATTTCTTATTTCATATTATAGTGGAAATTTGTTAGTACTGTAATAGTTTCCATGGTAACAGAGTCTAATGTTATACATAAATATGAATGTGGTATGTATACATGTGTGTATTATAAATACGTGCTATAGGTGATTATGACTGTATTCCAAGAACACATCTCCAGAGACTTAGCTCTCAAGGAAAACCCTAATTTAAAATGCTGGTATATTTTGTGACTCTAAAGAAATGGTCACAAACTGAGTTCTCCTTTTAGTATGGGAAAAATGTAAGTTCTGAGAAGTGGGAAGATACTTGCTTTCCCTCTTCTCATAAGTTTTCTTCTGCCTGGGAGCAAAGCCATCCATCCCCAGGGTCCATACTCTATGGACCTCTTCTCTTCTCCCTACCTGTTTCTCCACCAGCCTTTTTAACTACACAAAATCTAGATTAAATGAAAACCAAGGCCAAACTGCAAGTGAGGTTGGGGGTGGAGTGCCCTTCCAGAGGAAATTATACTTAAAAGCCTGAGAGATGCATAAAGAATAATATGCCCATCTCTATCAATAGGGATTATTTTCAGCTTCATGTAACAACAGTGATAACAACAATATAACCACTATGGTGGCTTAACTAAGTAGGGGCTTATTTTTCATAAATCATCAGAAATCTAGAGATAGACAAGCTCAGCCTGGTAAGGAGGCGCCACAATGCTCTCAGGGACTCAGATTGCTTAAATTCTCACTGTGTGAGGCAATAATCTTTATGCTCATAAGATGGCTGCTGCCCCACTGGACATCACAATTTCCAGGCTGGAAAAAGAGGAATAAACAAAGGGCAAGTGCCTGAATCACTTGGGCTTCTCTCTTTCTATCCCCCCACCCTCTTTCTTTTTTTCCTTTTTCTTTTCTCTCTCTCTCTCTCTCTCTCTCTCTCTCTCTGTCTCTCTCTCTCCCTCCCTCCCTCCCTCCCTCCCTCTCTCCAGTCTTTCTTTCTTGTAAAAATTGCATTTTCAATATTGGATGCCACACAGTTGTGTTTTGATGGATATTCACTTTGGTTCCTTGGTGTTAACCAATGAAGTGTCAAATGACCTCCAGGAACTTCACAAAATATGAAATGCTTCATGAATTTGTGCATCATTCTTGTAGAGGGGCAATACTAATCTTTTCTGTATCACTCCAATTTTAGTAGATGTGCTACAAAATTGAGTTTGAGTTTGTCTCTTTTTAGTGATAAACAATAACTTTCCAGGAACCTCTAAGCCAAAGTCCATGCTTACTTATTTGTCATTGGCCAGTCTTGTATCATATGGCTACCAGCAAGGGAAAGGAAATTTGTGGAGTGAGTCATTTTAACTCAGCCTAATATTGCACATAGTAAAATGAGGATCCTCTTAGTAAAGAAGAATTGAAACATGGTCATTAAGTGGGCAATGAGCAGCTGTCATCTTCTGTGATAGATTTTTCCATGTGACTTCATCAAAATACACATGGATGTAGGGAAAAGGACCCTTTGCATCAAGAGAAATCACTACATGTATATTCTGGCACATGGTTAGACACCAGCTGGACATTACTAATTTCTTGCTATTTCTTGAATCTTCTGTTTGCATACTCAGCCTCCTCTGTTTACTCCCTCTAATTTGGGGTACTGATTGGCATTTTAACTTTTGTCTGTTCACTTGGTACCTCTACAACACTAGTGAGATTGTAGCTTTGTGCACAGTTTGATGTGTTTTTCAGAAACTTTGCAGCAGAGTGCTTGTTTTAGTCTGTTTTCATGCTGCTGATAAAGACATACCTGAGACTGGGCAATTTACAAAAGAAAGAGGTTTAATGAACTCAGTTCCACATGGGTGGGGAGGCCTCACAATCATGTCAGAAGATAAGGCTGAGCAAGTCACATCTTACATGGATGGCAGCAGGCAAAAAGAGAGCTTGTGCAGAGAAACTCCCCCTTATAATACTGTCAGATCTTGTGAGACTTATTCGCTATCATGAGAACAGCACAGAAAAGACCTGCCCCCATGATTCAATTACCTCCCACCAGCCCCTGCCACAACACATGGGAATTCAAGATGAGATTTGGGTGGGGACACTGATAAACTATGTCATCGCATCCAAATCTCATGTCCTCACATTTCAAAACCCATCATTCCTTTCCAGCAGTCCCCCAAACTCTTAATTCATTTCAACATTAACTCAAAAGTCCACAGTCCAATGTCTCATCAGATACAAGCCAAGTCCCTTTCACCTATGAGCCTGTAAAATCAAAAGCAAGCTACTTACTTCCTAGATACAATGTGGGTACAGGCATTGGGTAAGCACTATCATTCAAAATGGGAGAAATTGGCCAAAACAAAGGGGTTATAGCCCCCATGCAAGTCTGAAATCCAGCAGGGCAGTCAAATCTTAAAGCTCCAAAATGACCTCCTTTGACTCCACGTCTCACATCTAGGTCATGCTGATGCAAGAAGTGGATTCCCTTCATCTTGGGCAGCTCTGCTTCTATGGCTTTGCAGCATACAGCCTCCCTCCCAACTGCTTTCATGGGCTGGCATTGGGTGTCTGCAGCTTTTCCAGGCACATGGTGCAAGCTGCTGGTGGATCTACCATTCTGGGGTCCAGAATATGGTAGCCCTCTTCTCACAGCTCCACTAGGCAGTGCCCCAGTAGTAATTATGTGGTGGGGGGCTCCAATTCCATACTTTCCTTCCACGCTGCCCTAGCAGAGGTTCTCCCTCCATGAAAGCTCTGCCCCTGCAGCAAACTTCTGCCTGGATATCCAGGTGTTTTCAGACATTCTCTGAAATAAAGACAGAGGTTCCCAAACCTCAATTCTTGACTTCTATTTCACCCATAGGCTCAATACCATGTGGAAGCTGCCAAGGCTTGAGGCTTGTATCCCCTGAAGCCATGGCCTGAGCTGTACCTTGGCACCTTTTAATCACAGCTGGAGTGGCCCCAAGTCTTTAGACTGCACACAGCATGGGACCCTGGGCCTGGCCCACAAAACCATTTTTTCCTCCAAGGGCTCTGGGGCTGTGATGGAAGGAGCTGCCATGAAGACCTCTGACATGCTGTGGCGACATTTTCTCCATTGTCTTGGGGATTAACATTCAGCTCCTTGTTACTTATGCAAATGTCTGTAGCTGGCTTAAATTTATCCTCAGAAAATGGGATTTTCTTTTCTATTGCATTGTCAGACTACAAATTTTCCAAACTTTTATGCTCTGCTTTTCTTATAAAACTGAATGCCTTTAACAACACCCAAGTCATATCTTGAATGCTTTGCTGCTTTGAAATTTCTTTCACCAGATACCCTAAATTATTACTCTCAAGTTCAAAGTTCCACAAATCTCTAGGGTGGGGCAAAATCCCACCAGTCTCTTTGCTAAAACATAACAAGAGTCACCTTTGCTCCAGTTCCCAACAAGTTCCTCATCTCCGTCTGAGACCACATCAGTAATTGTTCATATCACTATTCATTTTCATGCTGCTGATGAAGACATACCTGGACTTAGCTCTTTACAAAAGAAAGAGGTAATAGACTCATAGTTCTACATGGCTGCAGAAGCCTCACAATCATGGCAGAAGGCAAGGAGGAGCAAGTCACATCTTACATGGATGAGAGCAGGCAAAAAGACAGAGAGCTTGTGCAGGGAAACTCCCCCCTATAATATCATCAGATCTCATGAGACTTACTCTCTATCACAAGAACAGCATGGCAAAGTCCTGCCCATGATTCAATTACATGCCACCAGGTCTGTTCCACAACACACGGGAATTCAAGATGAGATTTGGGTGAGGACACAGCCAAACCAAATCAGTGGTCGGGAGCTAAAGAGTCACACAGAACTAGGTTCAAACTTGAGCTTCATCTCTTATAACCTGTGTGATTCTAAGCAAGTTCCATAACTTTTCTAAACTTTGATTTCCTCATCTAATAAATTAGTAAAATAAAAATACCTTCCTCACAGGGTTTCTATGAGGAGGAAACAAGTCAATGTACATAAAGCATCCAGAGAAATACCTGATCCATGGCAAGCATATGAGCAATTTAACTGTTATTATAATAATTTCTGTTAGTCAAGGTGACCTGGATTAAAATCACAGATGTGCCATTTTCTTAGACAACTTACTAAAAGTCTTTGTTTCTCAGTGGATCATATGGAAAATTACTACTTGGCAAGGTTATAGATTGTAGATATGTAAAGTACCCAGTAAAGTGGCTGATGAATAGTAGGAATGGTAAACCCTACCAGTTACCTGGCAATATGCATTCTCTTTCTCCCTTACTGTCAGAAGTTCATACTGTTCAGAACAGTGATATGCTTTGCTAAAATAACTTCACCTACATTTGCAGCTAGGGGATGACAAAGTTCTGGCCAATGTAAGTGGATTTCCCAGGAGAGAGCTTTCTTTCCTTAATAAAATGACAAAGGCTTATCTTGGGAAAGACCTTTCACCTCTCTCCTTCATCTTTGTGCACCTGGAGATGCTGCTGCCATCTTCAAAGCATGAGGGCAAGAGCCACAAACAAATGATGACAGAGCAGGAAGGTAGACTTTGGGTGTCCGAGAGCATTGGTGATCTTCACATTTCCCAACTCTAGATTTATAATATGAAGAAAACAAACCTAAGTGCCTTAGGCCAATATTTCCTGAATTTCATTTTACGTGCAGCCAAATGGAATGGGTTTTTGATACAGGTTTTTGTCAGGTGAAATTTATATTAACAGCAATCATCATCATCATCATCGTCGTCATCATCTTGTATCTATGACAGGACCCCAGGATATCCATACTGGTGTTCTGTTCTTATAGCACTTACCAAAGGATCATGGCTTTGTGAAAGAAACTTAGCAGGAAATATTGATAAGAACTCCCCTAGGGTCTTCATTTTTCTGGAGAGAAGAGGAAAAATCCTAACAGCCTCTGGGACTTGGGGGCAAGGACCAGGCAATAGTCAGACCAAGTCATAGGATCCTGAAATGACTGCTAATCCTGGAGAGCCCTGTGCTTACACTGAATCCCACTGAATCCCTATGGATCTGTAGTCTAGATATCTGCGATATTTTTACCCTCTAATTGCCCATAGGCACCTGGGTAACATTAAGAACAACTGGGATGAGGCTAAAGTGAGATCAAATGCTGAGAACAGGATAATGTTGCAAATTATTTTGTCTATAATAGTAACTACCTATAATTAAACATGGGTGATGAACAACCATCTCCCCCACAACCTCTTTACTAGTTTATATTGAAAGCAAATCACTGACCAAATTTGGCCACATATAAATATGTATATTAAACCTTTATTAGGAAGCAGTCACAAAACAGCTCATGTGACCTATTCTACAAATTTGATGAAATTCCAACTGTTGGCATTTTAGGTATTCTAACTGCACTGGTGTGTGCAATGTTCACTTAAAGCAGATATAATCGTATTCTAGAGGCAGGGTTAAATTAGTCTTATAGTGGATATCAGGCAACTGAGGAACAAGTCAGATTCAGGACAGTGCGGAAATCAGTCTCCAGAAAATATCCCTAAAGATATAGGATAAAGCATTTTCCACATTTTTATTCTATTTATGCAAGCAGGGAGATCCTAGAATATTTTACACGTCTTAAACATCACAATTTTCACCAGTTAAGCCCCACTTCTAGGGAATTTTCACCAGTGAAAACCCATTTTTAACACGCATTCTGCTAATTAAGAATACTTTGGTGGTGTTGGGAGATTAAGATAGCTGAATCACCTCTGGAGAGTGGGTTTCCAACTAGAAGTCTAGATGATGACACCTAGGGTATGAATTTTTGGTTTGGGCAAATGGCATGCCCCTCAAGTATAGCTTAAGCTGGTTGACATTCACATAATTTTATATTTACTATAAAGTAAGAGGAAGTTTAAATTACAGACATTCTGTTAAGTAGTCCATGCAATTAGTAAAAGACAAAATCAGAAGCAGACCTTGTATTCTCTGACTTCCAAATTTCAAAGTCTTAAAACTCTAGCATCCCAGCTCACTGTTAATCTGACAAATTGTCCACTCTCATTGCCTTAAGAAGTAGCCTTTTCTAAGTTAGACTATAGCAATCTGCACATGGAAAAAGGCAGGGTTAAAAAATAGAGCATCAGACAGTAAAAGTTTGGATTTATAAGAGGTGGTCAAATGTAAAATAACAAAGCTGGATCCTAGAAAACTAAAAGCAAACAAAATAAATGTTGACTAAGAAGTTCAAAGCAAATCCTGTCTTGTTATCATCCCTCCTTTATTTTGACCCTTCCATGTTCCTACTTTGCAGGCCCATGCTGATTTCATTACTATTTATGTTCATCTCTGTCTTTGATAATTTCTCTTTTACTAGTAAGCATCTACTCCATGACTTCTAATTTCTTTTTACATAGCAAATTATGAGAAAGCAATGAAAGAATTTCTAAATGTGATAACTGGTTTGTAGTGCCATTGCTTATGCTTTCAAGGAAGCTAAAATAGATTCCAGTGTGGAGGTTCTCATGGGGGATTCTGATGTGTTCTTCTGAAGAAATAAGGAAGGTCTGTATCTACCATCCCCAGGCCTATACTTAGCAAACTGTGTCCTTCCTTGGGTCAGCCTCACCACCCCACCCACATAGAGGGGACGCCTTCTAATTCCTGCACTTGTTTTATGGTTTTGTATAAATGTGTTTAGTGCCCTTTGGCTGTTCTTCTGAAGAAACGTCATTCTCAATTGTGCTCCCTTGTTTGTTTAATTGTTGTCCAGGTGAAGGCTGGATATTGCCAACAGAGCCCATCAAGACGATTTTGTTTTACCAGAGACTTTGATTCAGGAAGAATGTGTGCACTGATTGAAGACAACACTATAATGAAGTTGCTGGACATTTTTGAGCGGGTGCTGAAGGATGGGTAGAATTAATTCCCACCTGAAGAAACTGGTACTTCTCTCCCCACCCCTAAACAATGGTATATTGATGCATTTTCTCCTTCGGTAAAACAAAGATATTTTTCAGTCTCATTCATCAAAATGACAAAGGCTCCTATAAAAAGCTTAGTAAGACACCAAATGTTAAGACAGTTCTTAATGATAATCTACTTGAGTCTTTATGGCTTGATCTTCTGAGAATTACAAACCACTCAGCCTTCCCTGAAACTCTCCACTGGGAATAGCAATGGCTCTTAGATTCTGTGTAATTAAACCTCCTGGAAAGGAGGGGGCTGGGAAGCTGTAGAACACTAAATCAATAGACGAAAAACAACAACAACTAACAGGTAAATGGGTTAAACGGTTAAGTGGTGATTCATCTGAGTATTGCCCCTTTCTCTAATAAACCTAGTATCAAAGAATGAATGCCATGATAAGGAGTTCAAAAAGCACCCTAAACTTAAAACACCAATGGAAAAACCAAGCTGGTATAACTGATATAATTATTGTGGATTTATTGAAGTCTGAACAGCAAAGTATTTAAAGCCCTGTCAGGAAATATTAAATCTCCCTTTCAAGACTAGGATTGAAAAAAGGTAGGACAATGCTCATTTTTTACATTGAAGCAAGATTGGGCCTGATTAGTATTTGAAATATTTCTTTCTCAGTTTTGGACAGCATTAGATTTTGGCTAGTGAAATATAAATGAACATCAATTGTACATGACAAATGCTGATCCAAGCCACTTAAAATTCCCTGAATGTCCTTTTTTCTCTTAGACTGACTGCCAGAGACTCATCATCAAAGTCTGCAGAGCCAACCAAAGACAGCTCTGTGGTGGAGGCCCCACCTAAGCTGTGAAGGGTTAGAAAGATAGCTGTTTGTTTTGTGAGGACATGAATCACTATCAGGACCATTACAACACTGCAAGCCAGGTCACAGGACTCTAAGTCACTCTGCATTTTGCTCAGAGGCAGGGGAGCTTAAAGACTTGCTGCCTTTTTGTTTCAGTGGAAATGAAATCCATTTGTGTCACCTCTTCCTTCTGTTTCAGGTCAAGAACAAAGAGATTAAGAGACACATACTAGTGTCAAACATTAAAGCCACAATAATAAAGACGGCAGTGAACATTTTTATTCATGATTTGGAAAACGAATGAAGACTGAAAAAAAGTAAGGATCCTTCAGTTTGTCCTGGAGAGAAATGTAATCATGGCTAGTGCTTGCCATCATAATGGGTTCTTTGAAGCAGCTTCCTGGGCCAAAATAAACAGTTCATTTTATACAGACTAATTCAAGAGATAAGGTTCATTTGGCTCTTTGGAATCAAGGTCCTTATCTTTCCATTAGTTTAGTCTAGAAATATGGGAACCAGATTCACCTAAGACCCCGACTCTCCTTCCCCTCCCAGATTTGATTTCAAGATCTTGTCTGTAAGATCTATTAGAACAAAGAGCCCACTAATTAAGCAGCTAACCCCAAGACTATGCTGTTAGCCTGGGGGGACTTGTTTTATTCCATTAATTTGAGAGCAGCTACTTTATATCCAGTGGTAATTGGTGCAGGACTATCTCTGTCTACTTACATGTTAGGAAATACCATAATTTACTCTAATTTGAATTAAATATTTTTCAGTTTAGACTAGCCAGCCCCACATTTTTCTTTGTTAGTGATGCTGAAGAAGCCCCTTTTATAGTTTTCTGGAAGATTGCTCCATCTTTTTCTATTACTCATGCAAATGTTTTGTATTTAGCTAAGGCTGTGGCTGATAGAACCAAAATACTTAGCAGATTTGGATTGATTCTGCTCTCCACAGCCTAGTTGGCTCTTTGCTATATGAATTGAGCATGAAAGGTCACAGTGAATCAATCCCAGCCTGGCTTTGCAAAAATGTGACTAGAAGGTAGTCAGTCATGGTAGCTCCTTTTTGTGAGGAGGTTATTAAAGTTCACTGGAAAACAATTTCCCCAATCTCATATTTATAATTGAATACTGCTGTTGTGAAGTTTCAGTGAGATAAAGTATGTGAAAGTGCTGTGTAAACTCTGAGAAGTAAAAAGTCTAAAAGAAGAGCTGCATAACCATTCACTGTGGTTCATGCTGAAAAATGAGATGTGGGGGAAACTTCACTGTCTAATTTGTACCCTTCTCTAATGTTTAAAATTTTAAAGCTACAAATACGTCTTTCTCATAAAATCAGCAAAATCGATAA
Organism: Saimiri boliviensis; assembly: GCF_048565385.1. Lineage (NCBI taxonomy): Eukaryota > Metazoa > Chordata > Mammalia > Primates > Cebidae > Saimiri > Saimiri boliviensis. The sequence goes on from NC_133453.1 coordinate 36,305,215, forward strand.
GAATCTTTCCATTTTTTCCTGTTTTCCACAGAAAGGGATGTAGCAGTAGGCTACCTTTTATCTTTAAAACTTACTGTGCCCTGGATTTCAGATGACTAAAATGGGTAATTATCAACAGACTTTCAAAGAGAAAAAAACTCAAATATCACATGCATAGCAGAGAGGAGGAAAACTAAAGCTAGATTTTTCCAGAATCATATCATATTCCATATATATAATTTTAAAGTTGCTTTTGAGAAAATTTGAAATGAGATCTTACTGTGCGTTTAGCTCAGTGTGTAAAAACAACACAATTGTGATTATTCTGAGGAACCTGTCTGAGAATGGAACATTAGGCCATTTCAGAACACCAAGAGGATTATTATGTAGTTCAACATAAAGAAGATGAGGACAAATATAGAAATCAAATCCCAGACCCATGAGGGCAGCCTAAGGAGGCCTCATTATGAAAGGGACAAGCACCCATACCTCCTGTACCTTATTCAAGATGTCCTCGTTCCGCTGTTCTCTTGTTCTTTTTTTTTTTTTTTTCTTTTGAGACTGAGTCTTGATCTCACTGCAACCTCCTCCTCCCAGGTTCAAGCGGTTCTCCTGCCTCAGCCTCCTGAGTAGCTGGGATTACAGGTGCCCACTATCATGCCTGGCTAATTTTTGTATTTTTAGTAGAGATGGGATTTCAGCATGTTGACGAGGATGGTATTGATCTCCTGACCTCATGATCTACCCACCTTGGCCTCCTGACATGCTGCAAATATAGGTGTGAGCCACTGCACCTCGCCTATTCTTTTGTTCTTTAGTGTCCTCATTCTGGGCTCCTCAAATGCCAATTCTAGGTCTGCCATTTTTTAGCAGTTTGAGGTTGGATCCATGATTTAAGCTTATTGGGACTTCTCTTAAAGTTCTGTGAGAGTTCAATGAGATTGATAACAAAAGCAGTCAAGACCATACATATCCACTTACATGTTTAAGGTGAAATATCATATATGTACTTTCTATAGCAACTTCTCAACATTTAGACAACTGAAGTCCTGTTGCCTCAGGACTTTGTTTTCAGTAGTTAATCTGATAAACTAAATATTGCTTATATGTTGGGAATGCTAATGAGCTAACTTAATGCTCATCTCAGATAATACATTTACAATAGGAAGGAACTAAAAGGAGCTTTTCCTAGTTAGGTTAAGGAAGGGGAAGAGAAGATGAAAAGCGTGTCTACACTTAGTTCCTTTCGTGCACTCAAATGGGAACTCCATATTTATTGCTTTTTAAATCCATACAACAATCCTGTGAGGTATGTGCAGGTGCAAGATTTCATAACAGGCACTGGCAATATATAAGTGGATCAATTCATTACAGAAATTTTAAGATTGCAATGTGATCAAAGCAGGAACTGGCACCATGATTTGGAATTTGTGTCTTAGGAAAAAAGCTGTCACTTGCAGTTTAACTGCGTTATTTGGTGTTTTGTTTATCTTAATAATAGGTCATCAGGATTATAAGAACGGGTATGCAACCCAAGGCTGATGATAGTGCTGGAGGGGACTGGAAAAGAAAAGGACTTTCTCTTTCAGTAAAAAAATTCAAACAACAACAAAAAGACACAATAGGATAGTGAAACTCCACATAACAGATTCAATCCAAATTCACTATTTATCAAGATTTTCCTTCACTTCTTTCATATATTTCCCCACTTTTTATTCTGAGGCATGTTAAAGCAAATAGTTAGTATAGGAAAGTTAGGTTAAATGCTTAATTTCCCCCGAGTTGTCAATTGTGAGAGAGTAGTATTATATACAAGTTACCTCCAACCTGACCAAGGAGGTGCGTGTGTGTGTGTGTATGTGTGTGTATGTTTCATTTTGATTTTGTTTTTATTGCTTTGACTACCCTTCTCTTTATTTGAGCACCATAACAGACTCATGGTTTTTTTATATATTCAATTTTGTGGCAGATGTTGTCAATTCCCTGCCCAAGTCATCCCCAACACTCACCATTCCCGAATAGAAAGAAGGAAAGCACCTGCAACTCCCCACCTTCCTATGCACAAGGCAGATGGATGGCATAGGACATATTTTGCACATTCTCCCAGCCAGTAATGTAAGAGGACAAGTCCGAGGTGTGTTCCACACTATTTCCCAGGAGTCCCAGCAGGACTGACCCCCTGTAGTCCTGCACGTAACCTGCTTATTAATACACCTTATATTCGCTTCCTACCTTTTCCTGTCTTGCTTTATTCTTGTCTCCTGCAGTCATTCCCCAGTAAACCACATGCACTCAAATCCTTGTCTTGGGGTCTTCTTCTAGGAGGACCCAGTCTAAGAAAGTTGATCCAAGTTATAGGAAGGTGATTAAAGAGATGGAACAGTCCCTACAACTGGTAAATGGGGCAATGATTACGTCTGGTGTGGCATACCATTACACTTTCTTAGATTTCACCTACAGTTGATTGAGATGGGGAACATGAAGGGAATGCACTGGCTTATGCAACAGATCTAATGCTTGAAAGATACAGGAAAAGAGAAACTATGAGAATTGGAGAATTAGCGGTTGCTTACAGCCACAGGAGGTAAGAAAATAACAGACTGGGATCAGTAATCTATCAATTCAGGACATGATATGAAAGCTAGAATGCTTTAATAATAGTGTTTCTAGAGACCACCATCTCCTGCACACAGTGGCTGAACTGAAAAAAGGCAAGACCACAGCTCCTACACTACAGTGTCTCCTACACTAAAACTCAGGACCAACCCTAAAACTGATAATGAGGACTTCTGGGTGGAAGTGTTTGATCACTGGCAAGGCCCAGAGATTCCTGCGCCCTCTGGTCCAGGTGGGGTAATCTCCTTCTGCTGACTAGTGGGAAAGTAACCTTCCATTTTCAGAGGCCGTACAGAATACTTACTTGAAGTGGATTCCCTTCAAGATTATAATGTTTTCTCTTTAAAATCTCTACTTCTCCCTGACTCCTTTCATTGTATTTAGGTATGTTTTGTCAAACCCAATAGCCACTAACCACATACAAATATAAATCAATTAAGCTAAAATACAATCAAATTATTCTGGTCTCATTCACAGTAGCCACATTTAAAGTAACTCAATAGCCACACATGGCTAGTGGCAACCATGTTGGATGATGCACAGATTACAGAACATTTCCATAATTGCAGAAGGTTTTATTGGACAGCACCGATCTAGGCCAGAGATTGGAAACTTATTTGAAAGAATTAGATAGTGAACGTTATAATATTTGTAGGCTATATGGTTCCTGTCACTGCTACTAAACTCTCCCATTGTAGCATGAAAGCAACTCTAAATCACATAAATAAATTAGTGTGGCTGTGTTCCTTAATGTTATAACAGTTTTAAGTGTCAGGCCAAAGAGCCTTACTTTGCCAGTCTCTGGTCTACACCAAAAACTAGGGTCCACTCTTAGTATGGTGCAGATAGGAAGTATTGTCAACACTACAGAAAGAAAAGAAATTATTAACTGAAGGGCTTATGTCTACCAATGTGTTTCAGGACAACATGCCTTGGAATGCAGCTTGCAGCTGCTCAGAGGAGACGATTACAAGGGTAGATGGGAAAGAGTGTATTGATATGAGTGCAGGCAAGATTTAACATCCCAGAAAGAACTTCTGGAGCCAAGCTTAATATAATACAATGGCATAATACAAATGGCTTAACTTCTGGAGCCAAGCTTAATATAATACAATGGCATAATACAAATGGCTTAACTCTCAAGCCTACCATTTTCTGGAGACTTATGATAAATGAAATGGAGATTTCAGAACTGCCTTGGCAGAGTGCTATGGAAAGGATCAAAAGGATCAGAGATGTGTCAAACAAAAACAAAAATAAAAGCAACAGCAACAACAACAAACCCCAGCAATCTATGTTTTCCAGGAGGGAGCAGAGGTTATCCCTTCCCTAAAGCAATGAGGAATAGAAGGAGTTAATAGTTATAATCATTTGTGGACCAGTGGGTGGTGTGGGAGGTTGTTACAGACCTGGGTTACTTAGTATCAATGGAGATGATAAATGTCTGGCATAAAAGAGGCCAGGTGGTAACACTTAACCATCAGAAGGAAAGTGAATGTAATTCCGTAAGGGCAGTGCAGCTGGAATGACAATAAGGAGCCTTTAATTCATAAGAATCTGTGAAGATGTTCAATAGACCATGGTATTTTTAGGGCCTAGGAAGTTGGGCGGCTAATGATCAGTTGTGGGTGAGCAGAAAGCTGCCCAACTTCTAATGATCAGTTGTGGGTGAGCAAAAAGCTGCCATATTGGAAAATTATGATCTTTCATACCTTTCTCAGGCCCAGAGTTAATTGAAAGGAAAACTATTTCCCTTGAAGGAAATATGCTATGATGCTACAGTAGCTATTTTCCCAATCCATTCCCAATGGATTTATGTTCACGTACCAGATAACTGTACACTTAGGGAAGGAGATTTTTCAAGGGCTGTGGGTACTGGATTGTAGGTGATACTGATAAATGAAGAGAATCGAAATGCCCATGGACTATGGAAGCCATATGACAAAACAGAGTCTTATCCCAGGTCCATCTCACAGTGAATAAAATGGATCTGTTATACTACCCTATGATGATTTTTTTCTAGCCCCCAAATGCATCATCAGGATGAATTTATCTAGAACTTGGTAAAATTAAGTCATATTTATGACTTAATTTTGTGTTGTGAAGTAGGAGTAGTATGATAAAGGAAGTTAGTGGAAGTATTGTAACAGAATAATGGCTCCTTAAGTATGTCCATGTCCTACTCTCTGGAACCTATGAATTTATTAGCTTACTTTGCAAAGGGTAACTAAAGTTGCAGATGAAACTAAAGTTGCTAATCAGCTGACTTTCAGTTGAGGGGATTATTCTGGATTATCCAGGTGGTCCAAACAGTCCTAAGAGTCCTTATAAATGGAAGAAGGAGGCAGAAAAAAAGTCAGTCAGAGAATTAAAGATGCTATACTGCTGGCTTTGAAGGTGGAGGAAGGGTTCCTGAGAGTTCTTCCCTGCCTGCCAAAGAATACAGGCCGTCTCTAGAAGCTGGAAAAGTCTTCTAGAAAACAAATTCTCTAGACTTAAAGAATAAATACAGCTCTGTTGAAAACTTGGTTTCATTTCATTGAGAACTATTCTATACTTCTAATATCCAGAACTGTAAAATAACAAATTATTTTAAGCACTAAATTTGTGGTAATTTGCTACAGCAGTAATAGAAAACTAATATAAGACACTCTTAAATTTGTACCAATAACCAATAACCTCCATCCCTGAAAGAAATTAGAACTTAAGCAATAACACATCACAGATGAATGGCAGAGATGAGCACCACTCTCACAGACTTAAAAGATGTTGAGGTGGCACATCATATTCTATTTTAACTCACTGAAATGAGTTGAAATAGAATCCCCTGAAAATCAAATGGTTCATGGCAGAGGATGGTGAACTACCATAAATTTAAACAAGTGGGACCCCCAGTTTCAGCTGCTGTGCCAAATGTAGTATCTTTACTAAAATAGATCAAAACAGTATCTGGCATACAGAATGCAGCTATTGATCTAGTAGATACATTATTTTCCATTCCTGTCATGAAGAAGAATCAAAAGAAGTTCCTGGGAATGACAGCAGTACACATTCATTTATAGTTGTATCAGGGCAATGCTACTTTGCTAGTCATGGTAGTGTTTACATTCCAGAGAACATTATGTTGGTCCAACATATTAATGATATCATGTTAACCAGAGCTGGTGAGCAGGAAATGTCAAGTATTCTGAATGCTCTGAAATTCATGTACATAACAGGGTAAGAAGGAAATCTTATGAATACCACATTGGTGATGTTTTTAGGGGTCCAGTTGTTTGCAGTGTGCTATGATATTCCCTCCAACATAAAAGACAAGTTATTGCCTCTTGAACATTCTATCACCAAGAAAGATTTAGAATTACTTATTTAATTGTTTTCATATAGTAAGAAGTCTGAATCTTAAGTGTACAACATGATGAATTTTACACACACACACACACACACAAACACACACGAGGAGAGAGAGATCTCAAATATTCATGATACATATCAAGAACATTCCTATTGTCCCCGATAGTTTTCTATGCTTTGCTCAGTCAATAATTTCCCCCAAAGGTAAGAATTATTTTAACTTCTATCACCTTATGTTAACTTGATCTATTTTTTACTTCATCTAAATGGAATCATAGTGTATATAACTTCTGTATTTTACTTATTTTGTACAATATGTTTCTGATATTTATCCATGTTGTTTTTTGTTAGAGTAATTTATTTTTTTATTGAGGCATAGTATTCCATTGTATGGATGTGCCAAACTATATTTATCAAGTGTCTTGTTGATGGATGCGTGTGCTATTTTCAGTTTTGGGATATTATAAATAAAGCTTCTATGAACATTCTTGAACATGTTTTTGTGGACATATGCACTCACTTATTTGGGGAATATAGCCAGGGGAAAAATTGCTAGTTAAAAAGTGAGCATATATTTAACTTTATTAGAAACTGCCAAACAATTTTCCAAAGCACAGCTATTGAAGTACAAGCCTTTTGTACTTTTATCAGTAATATACAAGAGTTTCACTTGCTCTACATCCTTTTCAACACTTGGTTTTGTCACTCTTCTTAAAGTATTAGCCGTTTTGTGTATGTATAATAGCATCTCATTTAATTTTCAGTTCTCTAATGATCAATAATGTTGAATGTCTTTTTGTATGCTTACTGGTCACTTGGACTTCTAATATCCAGAACTGTAAGGTAACAGATTACATTGTTTTAAGCACTGAATTTGTGGTAATATGCTACAGGAGTAAAATAAAACTAATATAGGAAGCTCTTAAATTTGTACTGATGCCTAGTAAGTCTTTTGCTGTTTGTTTGTTTTATGGAATATTTATCATTTTTTATTGCTTTGTAGTTCATCATATATTCTAGATATGAATCCTTTGTCAAATATATGTGCTTAAAATATTATCTCATAGCCTAGGGGCTTCCCTTCTTACTTTCTTAAATACATCTTTTGATGAGAAGTTTTAAGTTTTTGTGAAGTCCTATTATTATTACATTTTCTTTTGTGGTTAGTACTTTTTATATTCCACACAAGAAACCTTTCTTTACTCCAAGGTCATTGATGTTTTCTTCTAGAAACTTTATGGTTTATGTTCTTCCATTTAGATCTGTGATAAATTTCAAATTAATTTATAGGTACAGTATGAATTAGGGGTCAACATTTACTTTGTCCCTGTAGGGACATCCTGTTGTTTCAGCATTCTTTTCTTCATTTAAATGCATTGGGGCCTTTGTTGAAAATCAAGTAATTAAATGCATGTGGGTCTATTTCTGGATTTTTTAGTTCTGTTCCATAGATCTATGTATTCATATCCAAACACCACACTGTCTTAATTACATATCTTTATTAAAGGACTTAAACTCTGACAGTGTACATATGGTAAATTTATTTTCAAGATTGTCTTGGCCATTCTAAGTCCTTTGCATTTCCATATAAATTTTAATATCATCTTGCCAATTTACATAAGTAAATGTTGCTAGATTTTGATTGGGATTATATTAAATCTATAGGTCAATTTGGTGGGTTTCTTAAAAATTCACCTTGCTCCTACTCTGTTTTATTTTATTTATTTTTCAAATTTTATTTTTCCATAAACGATTGGGGTACAGATGGCATTTGGTTACATGAGTAAGTTCTTTAGTAGTGATTTATGAAATTTTGGTGCATCCATCACCCAAGCAGTCTACACTGCACCATATTTGTCATCTTTTATCCTTTGCCCCCTCCCACTCTTCTCCACAAGCCCTCAAAGTCCATTATATCATTCTTATGCCTTTGCATTCTCATAGCTTAGCTCTAACATTCAATGAGAACATACAATGTTTGGTTTTCTATTCCTGAGTTACATCACTTAGAATAATAATCTCCAATTTCATACAGGTCACTGTAAGTGCTGTTAATTTATTCCTTTTTTTGGCTGCATAGTATTCCATCACGTGTGTGTGTGTGTGTGTGTGTGTGTGTGTGCGCGCGCGCGCGCAAGCATTCCATCACATATATATGTGCAAGTATCTTTTCCGAATAATGAATTCTTTTCCTCTGGGTAGATATCCAGTAGTGGAATTGCTGGATTAAATGGTAGCTCTAAAATGGTGGCTCTACTTTTAGTTTTTTGAGGAATCTCCACACTGTGTTCCAGAGTGGCTGTACTAGTTTATATTTCCATCAACAGTGTAGAAGTGTCCCCTGTTCACATCTGTGCCAACATCAGCTTTTTGTTGATTTTTTGATTATGGCCATTTTTGCAGGAGTAATGTAATATTGCATTGTGTTTTGATTTACATTTCTCTGATCATTAGTGATTTTGAGCATTTTTTCATATATTTTTTGGCCATTTGTATATCTTCTTTTGAGAATTGTCTATTCATGTTTTTAGCCCACACATTTTAATAAATTATAGATTCCTTTTGATTCTTTATGTATACAATCATATCATGTGCAAATAAAGACAGTTTTAAGTCTTTCTAATCTATATCTATTTTTTTTCTCGCTGTATAACACTGGCTAAAACCAAAAGTACAAGAACTGAATAAAACTAGAGAGAGTGAAAATCATTTCCTTGTTCCCAATTTTATAACTTGTAAAGAGATCTCCCACTAATGTCATATTAAAGCTTAAATATAAAATACTTTCCCAAACTTTGGAGAAAGTGTGTTGATTCCCCTCAAAGCTGTCAGCCTTCTGAATCATCTAGAAATAAGTTTGGAGCAATATTCTAAACTGTGATATATGCTGTCTGGATTACTATTTCCAGTTAGTATGCAGACTTTAATGAATCACTGTTCCTACGGTAAAAATAAAAAATTAAATTTAATAAAGTCATATTTCTAATAGATTTATTTTAGATCACTTTTATGTTCACAGGAAAATTGAACAAAGAGTACAGATAATTCTCATATAGCCTCCCCACTCCCTGCACACACACATACACACAAATGGCTTCTCTCACTATCAACATCTCATACCAGGGTAGTACATTTGTTATAATTGATGAACATACATTAGAACAGCATTATCGTGGCTCACGCCTGTAATCCCAGCACTTTGGGAGGCCAAGGCGGGTGGATCATGAGGTCAAGAGATCAAGACCATCCTGGTCAACATGGTGAAACCCTGTCTCTACTAAAAATACAAAAAATCAGCTGGGCATGGTGGCACGTGCCTCTAATCCCACCTACTCAGGAGGCTGAGGCAGGAGAATTGCCTGAACCCAGGAGGCGGAGGTTGCGGTGAACTGAGATCATGCCATTGCACTCCAGCCTGGGTAACAAGAGCAAAACTCCATCTCAAAAAACAAAAAAACAAAAACAAACAACAACAACAACAACAAAAAAAACCAGCATTATCAACTAGAGTTCAGAGTTAACATTAGAGTTCACTCTTGGTGTTTTACATCCTAAGGGTTTTGACAAATGTATAATGATATGCACCTATCAATGTAGTAGAGAACAGTTTCACCACCCTAAAAATGTCCTGTGCTCTCCTATTTACCCCTCCAATTCTTTAAGCCCTGGCAACCACTGATCTTTTTCTTGATCCTATGTTTTTTCTTTTTCTAGAATGTCATAATTGGAAAAATACAGTAAGTAGCCTTTTCAGGTTGGCTTTTTTTCACTCAGTAATATGCATTTAAGATTCCTCTGAGGGATCCAAGAAGGTTGAATAGGAAGAGCTCTGGAGTGAAGTTCCCAGTGAGAACAACACAGAGGATGAGTGATCACCACATTTCTAAATGAGTAATTACTACCCACAGACCAGGAGATTCCTGGGCTAAAAAGCACTATGAGTTTCCGGCATGACTGTTTCAGCTGGCACAGCAGATCTCCACACAAAAACTCACACAAATCTGGGCAGCCATTTCAACTGGTGCCTGAAACACCTGGGAGACAGAGCTGCCCATTCAACTGAAAAAGGGGACTGAAATAGGGAGCCAGGTAATCTGGCTCGGCAAGTCCCAACCCCATAATTACCAGCAATCTGAAACGCTCTGGATTGAGAGTTTCACAGCAAGTGCAGTTGGACCCGGGATGGTACAGTCTGTAGGGGGAAGGGCATCTGCCATTACTGAGGCAGTCCACCATAACTGAGGCAGTCTGCCATTACAGAAGCAGTCCGCCATTACTGAGGCAGACTGCCATTAAAGAGGCAGTTCTAACTATACCTCTATAAACAAAACTGCAAGGAAGTTCACACAACAGTTGGGCAGAGCCCACAAAAGCTCAGCAACACCTCTGCTGGCAGACTGTGACTAGGCTACCTACTCACTGGGCAGGGCATCTCTGAAAAAAGGCAACAGCATGTCAGGAACTTATAAATAAAGCCCCACCTTCCCAGGACAGAGCACCTGGGAAAAAACGCAGTTATGAGTTCCACTTCAACAGACTTAAATGTACCTGCTCAGCAGCTCTGAACAAAACAATAAAGCTCACAGCTCAGCACTTGAGATCCTATAAGGGACAGACTCTCCCCTCAAGCAGCTCCCCAACCCCTGTATATCCAAAGAAACACCTCATAAAGGAGAGCTCAGGCTGACATCTGGCAGGTATCCTTCTGGAACAAAGATAACAGAAGAAGAAACTGGCAACAACCCTTACTACTCTGCAGCCACTGCAGGTAACCCCCAGGCAAGCAGGGTCCGAAGTGGACCTCCAGCAGTCCTACAGAAGAGGGGCCTGACCATTAGAAGGAAAACTAAAAAACAAAAAGAAATAACTTCATCATCAACAAAAAGGATGTTCACTTAGAGACCCTATCCGAAAGTCACCAACTACTAAGACCACAGGTAGATAAATCCACAAAGATAGGAAGAAACCAGTGCAAAAAGGATGAAAACACCCAAAACCAGAACGCCTCTCCTCCTTTAAGGGATCACAACACCTCACTAGCAAGGGAACAAAGCTACATCGAGAATGAGTCTGATGAATTGACAGAAACAGGTTTCAGAAGGTGGGTAATAACAAACTTCTTTGAGCTAAAAGAACATGTTCTAACCCAATGCAAAGAAACTAAGAACCTTGAAAAAAGGTTTGATGAAATGCTAATGAGAATAAACAGCTTAGAGAAGAATAGAAATAACCTGATGGAGCTGAAAACACAACACGAGAACTTCGCGAAGCATACACAAGTTTCAATAGCCGAATCAACCAAGCAGAAGAAAGGATATCAGAGATTGAAGACCAACTCAATGAAATAAAATGAGAAGCCAAGATTAGAGAAAAAAGAGTGAAAATAAATGAACAAATCCTCCAAGAAATATGGGATGATGTGAAAAGACCTAATCTACGTTTGATAGATGTACCTGAATGGGATGGAGAGAATGAATCAAAGCTGGAAAACACTCTTCAGGATATTATCCAGGAGAACTTCCCCAACCCAGCAAGGCAGGCCAATATTCAAGGCCAGAAAATACAGAGAATACCACAAAGATATTCTTCAAGAAGAGCAACCCCAAGGCATATAATCATCAGATTCACCAGGGTTGAAATGAAGGAGAAAATGCTAATGGCAGCCAAAGAGAAAGGTAGGGTTACCCACAAAGGGAAGCTCATCAGACTCACAGTGGATCTCCTGGCAGAAACCCTACCAGCCAGAAGAGAATGGGGGCCAATATTCAACATCCTTAATGAAAAGAACTTTCAACATAGAATTTCATACTACAAACAACTCTATGTACATAAACCAGTAAGCCTGGAAGAAATGAATAAATTCTTGGACATGTTTATAGACTTATGTATGTTGAACCAGCCATGCATCCCCAGGATGAAGCCTGCTTGATCATGATGGATAAGCCTTTTGATGTGCTGTTGCAATCAGTTTGCATATATATATATATATATATATATATATATATATATATATATATGCCATCTGCAAACAGAACCCAGGAGGCGGAGGCTGCAGAGAGCAGAGATTATGCCACTGCACTCCAGCCTGGGTAACAGAGCGAGATCCTGTCTAAAATAAAAACCTCCCCAAGAAACACATTGTGCCCCATGCCTTCTGTTTGGGGCCTTGAAAAGTGGGCCCTGACTGGGTATGGTGGCTCACACCTGTAATCACAGCACTCTGGGAGGCCGAGACAGAAGGATCGCTTGAGCTCAGGAGTTGCAGGTTCCAGTGACTCATGATTCTGCCCCTTCCCTCCAGCCTGGTGACAGCGCAAGGCCCTCTCTCAAGGGAAAAAAAAATAAAAATAAAAAAATAACATATATATATATATATATATATATAAAATTATATATATATATAAAATTACACCTTAGGTTCATATATATATATATATATATATAATTGCACTTTAGGTTCTGGAGTACATGTGCAGAACATGCAGGATTGTTGCATAGGTACATACATAGAAATGTGGTTTGCAGCCTCCATCCCCCACCATCTATATCTGGCATTTCTCCCCATGTTATCTCTCCCCAACTCCCTACCCCCTGCTGTTCCTCCCTAGTCCCCCACAACAGACCCCAGTGTGTGATGCTCCCCTCCCTGTGTCCATGTGTTTTCATTGTTCAACACCCTTCTATGAGTGAGAACATGTGATGTTTGATTTTCTGTTCTTGCATCAGTTTGCTGAGAATGATGGTTTCCAGATTCATTGCCAGTATTTTATTGAAGATTTTTGCATTTATGCTCCTCATGGAGATTGGTCTGAAGTTTTCTTCTTTTTGTTGAGTCTCTGCCAGGTTTTGGTATCAGGATGATGTTTGTCTCATAAAATGATTTGGGAAGGATTGCCTCTTTTTGGATTGTTTGGAATAGTTTCAGAAGGAGTGGTACCAGCTCCTCTTTGTATGCCTGGTAACATTTGGCTATGAATCCATCTGGACTTGGGCTTGTTTTTGTTGGTAGGCTATTAATTGCTGCCTCAACTTCAGCCCTTGTTATGGGTCTGTTCAGGGTTTTGACTTTTTCCTGGTTTAGGCTTGGGAGGATGCAAGTGTCCAGGAATTTATCCATTTCTTCCAGGTTTACTGGTTTATGTTCATAGAGTTGTTTGTAGTAATCTCTGATTGTAGTTTGTATTTCTGTGGAATCGGTGGTAATATCCCCTTTATTGTTTTTTATTGCATCTATTTGATTCTTCTCTCTTTTCTTTTTTATTAATCTGGCTAGAGGTCTGTCTATTTTGTTGATCTTTTCAAAAAACCAGCTCCTGGATTTATGGATTTTTTGAAGGCTTTTTGTGTCTCTATCTCCTTCAGTTCTGCTCTGATCTTAGTTATTTCTTGTCTTGTATTTGGGAAAAAAGCCCAAATAGCCTCCTATTTATTTGCCAAAATCAGTGAAAATACTTCAGTTCTTATATCACTGGCAACATTTTGGCAGTCGTCTCAAAAATCCTCCCTCTTGACCCCTAAGACATTGAACTGTTTCTCTTTTCTCCCTGCACCTTTTTCTCACCTCTCATCTCCCGAGTTGTTGGTATTCCCCAGAGTTTCAATTTCCGCATTCCTCTCACGGATGCCTTCCCTGAGTAATGACATTTTTCCACACCAGTGGCCCAAGCCAAAGCTAATATTTCCCTAAATATTTACTACCAGCTCAGATATTTTCCCTAATGGCATAAAAGCAGGATGCCCTTTGAATTGTCCCTATCCAACAACAGCCCAAGCCCAACCTAACTAAAACTGACCCCATATTTTATGTTGTCCACTTTAGGGAATGGAACTACCCAAAAAGTTGTCAAGCCTGACAATTGGGCATAAGCCTAAATCTCTCCTACAACTACTTTCAAACGTCCTTAATTAATCTCTTATTTATACTCCTTCTATTCATTCCCTCTGCTAATATCTTGTTCCAGATCTTTCTCATTTCTTGACTCTTATTGAAACAAACCCTTATCTTCTCTCCTGCCTCTAGCCTGATTTCTCTCCAATCCATCATCTGTCACACTGTTAGAATAATCTTTCTAACCTCACCCCCAACCAACTGAAAACCCTCCAATAGCATCCATTGGCTTTGGGGGTAAAGAGAACACATCTCATAACATGGATTCTAAACCATTCAGGAGGCATGAATCTCACCATTTTCATTTTCCTAAGTGAGACAAGCTCTCCCTTACCTAAGAAATGTACCATGTGCTATTTCTTCTTCCTTCTAATTAGAATACTTCTTTTTTTGCTTCCCTCCTACCCTGCTTTGTTATTCATTATGCTTTATTTTAATTGTGTGTTGACTTCTGGCCTTCCCTCTTACCCTGAAGACACCTTAGGGGCAAGCACAAGTTGATTTTAACACCTCAAACCTCTGTAGTTTGGCTTTCACCTACTTAATGGGTGAGTGAATGAAGTCCCCCTCCACAGCTGAGCTTCCTACTCTGCTGACAGTGACTGACTATTCTGCTTTATGTCTGGGGCTTTCTATATCTCAATGTGACATTCTTGCTCTTCCTCAGTCCTCAGTGGACAGGTTTTATCCTATATAAAGCCTTGCTATGGCTCCTATGTAACATTCTATTACCACCCCACTCACTGGCCTAATACTTTCTGTTATTGTCAATGTAAGCATTGGCCTGTAGATTGGACCTCTTGACAGAAAGTACTCTAGCCCATGTAATCTCCATACCCAGTTTAATTCAGCTTAGAGTTTCCCTAGATGCAAGCTCAAAACTGCCTAAAGAGCCATCCTCTGACACCTATTGGCCTCTTCTTTCCACTTAAATAGGAATTGACCTTGAGGTCCAAGCTACCTAAAATTAAAACAGCATCAAAATAATTATATCAAGGATTTGGGATAGATAGGTGGTTACTAATGTATAATTTAAGATTAGACACGTCTGGCAGAAATTGTTGGCACAAATTAAGGGGGAAAATAAGATGACTTTACAATTAGCAAATGAGAAACTGAACCCTCCATGTACCTTTGCCACAAGGAGGGAGGGAGTGAGGAAAAGCAACATAGAAAACATAAAAGAAGAAATGCAGGAGCCAAGAAATAGTATTTCTTGCTACGGTACTCCTAGAAGCAAATTTGAGATCATTGTTCAGGAAGGATCCTCAGAAAAGGCTTCCAAGTCATTGTTTCTCAGAGGCCTCTCTGAGAATGACATAAGAGGAGCTTCAGATCTCTGGTGAGTGAAGGGAGCAGAGCAAAGGGTTGGCTGGTGCAGTGGGGAGTGGGGCCTTGGGGGTGTGATTAAGTGAGTGAAGGAGTTTTTCTGCAGTCAGACTGCCTGTTTCTGAACCGTGGTTCCATCACTTACTAGATCAAATCATTAACCTTTTTTTGCCTCAGTTTTCTCATATACTCTTTGGGGATATCATGATATATCAGAATATAATGAAAATCCCATGAAATAGCTGATGTAAAGTACTGTCTCAACACATAGAATTCAATAAAGGTCAGATGATGGAGATGTGGTTATTATTTTTTTTCCTTGTACCAATATTCGTAGCACTGAATGGCTCAAGAAAAATCGATGGGGATTTGGATATACCTGCTTCACGGCTGAACTGTACCAAATGTTGAAAGAATAACTCACAGCAGTTCTCAAATTATTCCAAAAAATTAAAGAGGGGGGAATTCTATCTAGTGCTTTCTACCAGGCAAATTTCACCCTGATACCAAAACCAGACAAGGACACAACAGAAAATAATGAACCAATATTCATGATGAAGATGGGTACAAAAATCTTCAAAAAAATACTAGCAAAGCAAATCCAATAGCATATCAAAGAGATTATACACAATAATAAAGTGGAATTTAATCCAGGGCTGCAAGGATTGTTCAACATACACAAATCAATAAACATAATACATCACATCAACTGAATGAAGGACAAATACCATATGATCATCTCAGCAGATGCAAAAAAAGCATTTGATAAAATTCAACATGTTTTCATGCTAAAAATTCTCAATAAATTAGATGTAGAAGTACATACCTTAACACAATACAGGCCTTATAAGACAAACCCACAGCTGACATAATACTTTTCCTCTAAGAACTGGAAAAGACAAGGATGTCCACTTTCACCACTCACATTCAACATAGTCCTGGAGGTCATAGTCAGAGACATTAGGCAAGAGAAGGAAATAAGGAACAGCCAAATGGAAAGAAGGTCGAATTGTTTCTGTTTGCAGATGGCATAATTTTATATATAGAAAAACCTAAAGCTTCTACCAAAACTAGTAAAGTTCAATATAGCTGCAGGATACAAAATCAATACACAAAAATCAGTAGCATTTTGATACATTAATAACAAACTAGATGAAAAAGAAATCAAGAAAACATTTGCTTACAATAGATACAAAAATAAAATACCTCAGAATAAATCTAATCAAGGAGATTAAATATTTCTATAATGAAAACTATAAAACACTAATGAGAGAAATTGTAAATGACACACACACATACACACACACACAAATAGATATCCAATGTTCATGAATTGAAAAACTTAATGTCAAAACGACCATAATATCCAAAGCAATCTACAGATTCAATACACTCCCTTTTAAAACACTAAAGACATTCTCCACAGAAGTAGAGAAAAATATCCTAAACACTTTTTTATAGAACCAGAAAAGACCCAAAGTAGACAAAGCAGTCTTAAGCATAAAGAACAAAGCTGGAGACATCACACTACCTAACTTCAAAGTATACTACAAAGCTAGAATAATAAAAACTGCATGTTACTGGCATAAAAACAGACCCAAAAGACAAATGGAACAGATTGAGATTTAAGAAATAAATCCACCTATTTACAGCCAACAGATTTTTGACAAAGTCACGAAGAGCATACATTGATTGGAGAAATACCACCATTTTCAATGAATGGTGGCTAGGAAAACTGGACAATCATTTGCAGAACAATAAAATTAGACCCCTGTCTCTCAGTATCTATAAAAATCACCTTAAAATAGATTAAAGACTTCAATATAAGTTCCAAACTATAAAACCACTAGGAAAAAAAATAGGGGAAAATCTTCAAACATTGGTCTCAGCAAAGGTTTAATGAACAAGACCCCAAAAGCATAGACAACAAAAGCAAAAATGGACAAATGGGACTACATCAAATTAAAAAGCTTCTGCACAGTGAAGGAAACAATCAACAGAGTGAAGAAACAACCTATAGAATTGGAGAAAATATTTGCAACCTATTTATCTGACAAGGGATTAATATCCAGAATATACAAGGAATTTAACAGTAAAATCATCATCATCATCATCATCATCATCATCATCATCATCATCATCATCATTCTAGGAGTAAAAATGTGCAAATTATTTATTAGGCCAGTGCAAAAGTAATTGCAGTTTTTGCTGTGACTTTTAATGGCAAAATTGCAATTACTTTTGAACCAGCCTAATACATAGGTATGTCTCAAAAGAAGACATACAAATGGTCAAGAAGGATATGAAAAAAATGCTCAACATCACTAATCATCAAGGAAATACAGATCAAAACCACAGTGATATATCATCTTATCAGTCAGTCAGAATAACTGTTATCAAAACATATCTTGTGTTAAGATATCATCTTAGCCAGTTCAAATGGCTGTTATCAAAATGACAAAAAAAAGTTACAAATACTGGCAAGATGGGGAGAGGGAGGAACTCTTATTTGCTGTTGATAGGAATGTAAATTAGTACAGCAATTATGGAAAACAGAATGGAAGTTCCTCAATGAACTAAAAATAGAGCTACTATATGATCCAGCAATCACACTACTGAGTATATATCCAAAGGAAAGAAATCAGAATGTCCTAGAGATACCTGCACTCCTGTTTATTATAACACCATTCACAATAGCCATGATATGGAATCAGCCTAAGAGATTATCTACAGATGAATGGATTTAAAAAATGTAGTATATATAAAGATGGGAATACTATTCAACCATAAAAATGAATGTAATCCTGTCATTTTTCCAACATGGATGAACCTGGAGGACTGTGTTAAGTGAAATAAGCCAGGCACAGAGAGAGAAATAGGTTCTCACTCATATGCGGAAACTAAAAAAGTTGATTTCATAGAAATGGAGTAGTTACTAGATGCTGGCAATAGTAGGGGAACAGTGAGAAGTTGGTTAATGAATATAAAATTACAGCTAGGAGGGATAAGATGTAGTGTCTATAGCACTATAGGGAGATACGTTAATTACCCTGATTTGATCATTACACATTGTATGCATGTATTGAAATAGCACACTGTACCCCAGAAATATGTACAATGGTTATGTGTCAATTAAAAAGAATAGTAATTTCAGAAATTCCTTTAAAAATTGTTCAATAAAGAAGCCAACTATGCCATTTTTGTGGAAAAATAATAATAATAATAACAATTACAGAGTTGGATGCATTGTTCCATCCCAGCAATTTTATTCTTTCCACTCTATGCCACTCAATATTGGCCTATTTGTTCTCAGATTCATCTCAGTCTTCTCCTTGTTCAGGCCTAGATTGCAGGATAATATCCCAGACGCCCCCACCCACCCCCCAACCCCACTGTCTGCTGCCTTGTGGTTCATTTTGCATAAGGCACTACAAGAAGATTGGAGGGTGGGAGGAGGGGAGGCCAGGGTAGTTATTCTTCTCCCTGTCTGCTCAGGAGATGTCTCTGGCAGTCACTGAGGCTCTTCCTTGGCTCCAGATGTCATCATGGTTCCAACTTCCATGGAGGTCAAGTAACTCTGACTTTCCCTTTTCTCTTCCACTCCTAGGTGGTAAGGGGTTTCCTACTCTGGCTAATATCTGAGTTGTCTCACTGTTTCCTATTTCATTTTTTCTTCTATAATCTGCACAGCCAATCTCTTGAATTAAATTCTCACTCTTGAAAAATAGCGTGGTTTCTATTTTCTGGTTTGGAGTCAACTAATATTCTTCTCTTTACTGTTCCAGCCATCTTATTACTGTCTGTGGGCTGCTTATGTTAAGGGACACTGCCTGGAGCTTGTGAAGCTTGAAAAATGGGATGCTGACTGATTCTGCATCCCTCTCACCTCTGGAAATACTCAAAGTCTGGGTGGGAAGTCCTTCTGCAGACACAAAGGCTCTTAAGCAGAAGCATTCCCTATCTTGAGCTGTGTAGGATGATTCCCCAACAGTCCCCAAACATTGCTGCTGTCTATATGACAGCAAAGAAATGTTTTGGCAGAAGCCAGTCTGGGCATCAAAATGCGGAGGCCCATATGTTTCTGCTAACTTCCTGCCAAAATGTTGTTGTTTGGTTATGAAAAATATAACTTTCTAATTCAGAATGAAAAGGGAACCCAGGATACCTTTTAAACTAAAAAAAAAAAAAAAGCAAATAAAAATTAGTTAAAATATAATGAAAATAATTAAAGAGGAAGAGGGACTGAGAATGGAACATGCAAAAAAATGTTTAACAGGCTAGAAGTTTCTGTTGTCTGCCACATCCTGGGATTATAACCTTGGTGGCTAACCCCCGCACTAGTTGGGTGAATGTAGCAGCTGGGCATTTGAAGGCCTGAGCTCTTCAATATGCTCCTATTGAAGAAGGATAATTTGGCTCTTACAAAATATAGACAAAGAAAGAAAAGAGTGGCAGAACCTCATACAGAGGAAAACACAGCAGTGGACTGGGAAATAAAGCAAATTTTGCAAGTGTAACCTTTTCATTCCTTGTCAGAAATCATAATTTGCAAATTATAAGGTACACTTATGAGTTGGGAATAATAAAAAAGGGATGCTAGTAAGGGCTTTGGGATGTATGGCCCCAGTGATTGAGAAATTCTGAGGGGCATCATTTTAAACATAGGTTCCATTCTGCTGGTCCCACCCATTCCCCAGGTCCACTCCAGAGGTCACCTGCATATAGTTCCCGGATATGCTGATGATGCCTTGCCTCTCTCTGCCTGTGGGGTTTCTCTGGCATGCTCATCTGTGCACAAGGAAGTGCTGGAGAGTAAGGACAGAGAAAAGTACTTTAGCCATGGAGAGACAGAAACTGGTGGATAAACACCCAGGTTTTTCAATCTCTGATGGCACAATTATAAAGTGTCTTCCACAGTGTCCTAGAAGGTTCCAGGTAGACTCCAGTTTCCCAAGTGATAGCCCAGTCATTAACACAATGTTTACTGTCTTTACTTCCTTCCTGATTTATCAGCTTACCATTACTTCACCATGCTTCCCAGGATCACTCCCAAAATAAACTAACTGCACTGAAATCCTCTGAAGCAACCAAATCCACAGACAATATCATTCCCTCTAGCTCAAGCGTCAGTCCTTCCCACCGTATCCTTCAGTGGTTAGCCAACCTATATGCTTGAATTAGGGCTTTTAAGAACACCATCACTAAGAAATGCCAAGAACAGAACAAAAAGATAAAATCTTAATGTTAATGTTGCAATCCACATACTATTGAAAGAGAACTATTGAAAGGGCTGCCAATGGTCAACACAGCTTTCTGTAATTATTTTATAAAAAATACAAAGGCTGAATATTAAGCCCAAATATCCCTATGCATAAAACCTAGAACAAATTAAAAATACTCTATTGAGATTTTATTAACCTTTTTAAAAGAGGCTATTTTGCATCAGATATTATGCTAAGATTTTTTATGTCATGTATTAAATCATGATCGTTCTATTATGGTTAAATGAAATTGAGCTCATTTTATAGTTGAGAATACAAAGAATTAACGGTAAAAACAACTTGCTCAAAACTTTAGATTTTTTTTTTTTTTTTTTTTTTGGTGGGGGTAATTTTGGATTTGGTATCTGTCTTAGTCTGTTTCCTGTTGCTTATAACAGAATGCCTAAAATTGGGTAATTTATTTTTAAAAAAAGAATTTATTTCTTACAGTTACAGAGACTGAGAAGTGACACGTCAAAAGGGCATATCTGGTGAGGGCCTTCTTGCTGGTGGGGACTCTCTACAGAGTCTTGAGATGGCAGAGGGCATCAAATGGTAAGGGGGCTGAGTGTGCTGGCTTAGGCTTCTTTCTCTTCTTATAACATCTCACTCCCATTATAGCCCATTAATCCATTCATTGATTAATCAACTATTCATTGATCAATGAATGGATTAATTCATCCATGAGGGCGGAACCCTCATAACCCAATCACCTCTTAAAGGCCCTACCTCTCAGTACTGCCACATTGGGGATTAAGTTTCAACATGAATTTCAGAGGGGACAAACATTCAAATCATAGTAATATCTTTGAGGATATATGTGAAAGAGACTAAGTACTCTGCCCTTAAATCTATATGCTCCAAGATGTTTCCTAACTTCTCCTACAGTTTGGTTGGAACTAATTAATGGGGTTCTGGCCAGTGAGGAATGAGTTAAAATAATGTAAGCCTTTCCCAGAGCATCCCTAAAGTTTTCTAGTGTGGCTATCCAGCCTTTTAATTCCCAAACTTCAGCAATGTTGGAGCCCAAGTGTTGATGATAACACAGCTATAAGATGGGAGAGGGCTACTTACCATTGTGTGAGCTGGAAATAATCTTTATTGTCAATGTCACTGAAAGCTGAGAGGTTGACTATTTTGCAAATTATGGATTTTTTATTTTTGTTTCTGTTTTTCACTGCATCTCTGGTACTCAAGCTACTAGCATGTAGCATCGGATTTGCAGTTGGCCAGTAGGTGGTGAAGAAACTAATAGTGGAGGCTGGAAAAGTCTTGATTTATGTCATCCAGAAGCAAAACATTTGAAAATTTGTAACTGCAATAATTTGCAAGATGGCCTATGTGATTACTGACCTGACATCTCTAGGGGAAAGGGTTGGAAAACAGTATGTTAGCATTGTGTGTTGGCTCCTATTGGCTGTGTTTGGCAAGATGTTACATAGAAGAGATAAGTTTAGAAGAGAATAGATGAGTTTACAAGGAGAAATCAAGTTCAGAAATTTGAGGCATTATAGGATTGGAAAAGCCTACTGCTTCTAGGTTTCAAAAGATAAAGGTAGAATTTAAAAGGTTTTGATCAGCAAATATCCTGCAAAATGTGAGTGATTCTGAGCACAGTTCAGATTAAAGGAGTGACCTTTCTCTCCACACTAGAAATGGAGGTAAGAAAAGAGTAGATTTGAGGACTATATCTAGAAAATAACTTTAGATGTGTTTATTACCACATGGAACTGATTAGAATCAAATAGATCAGAAGTCTGCTACATTTCTGAAGGATGTTATTTCCCCCTCAAAACTCAATGAACAAGTGGGAGGGGCCAAGATGGCCATCTAGAAACAGCTGTGGTCAGAGGCTTGCACCAAGAAGAATGAAAACAGTGAGTGAATCCTGCACTGGCAACCGATGATCTGTTAACCAGAATAACCAGTTTGGAGAGGAACATAAATAACCTAATGGAACCAAAAAACACAACACAAGAACTTCACAATGCAACCACAAGCATCAATAACCGAACAGACCAAGCAGAGGAAAGAATTTCAGAGCTTGAAGACTATCTTGCTGAAATAAAACAGGTAGACAAGATTAGAGAAAAAAAGCATGAAAAAAATGGACAAAACCTCTGAGAACTATGGAATTATATAAAAAGAACAAGCCTATGACTGATTGGGGAATGGAACCACATTGAAAAACATACTTCAAAATATCATCCAAAATAACTTCCCCAACATAACAAGACAGACCAACATTCAAATTCCGGAAATCCAGAGAACCCTGGTAAATTACTCCATGAAAAGTTCAACCCCAAGACACATAATCATCAGATTCTCCAAGATCAAAATGAAGGAAAAAATGTTCCGGGCAGCCAGAAAGACCAGGTCCCCTCTAAAGGGAAGCCCATCAGACTAACAGCAGACCTCTCAGCAGAAATCCTACAAGCAGTAAGAGATTGGGGATTAGTATTCAACATTCTTAAAAGAATTTCCAACCCAGAATTTCATATCTGGTCAAACTAAGCTTCATAAGTGAAGGAGAAATAAAATCCTTTCCAGACAAGCAAATCCTGAGGGAATTTGCTACATCAAGTCTGCCTTGCAAGGGGTCTTGAAGAAAGCAGTAAATATAGAAGGGAAAAGCCATTACCCACAACTGCAAAAACATCCTGAAGTACAAAGACCAATGACACTATGAAGCACTACACTCACAAGTTTCCAAAATAACCAGCTAGCATCATGATGACAGAATAAAATCCACATATAACAATATTAACCTTAACTGTAAATGAGCTAAATGTTCCAATTAAAAGACAGAATGGCAAACTGAAAAAGGAGTCAAGATCCATTGCTGTGCTGTATTCAAGAGATCCATCTCATGTGCAAAGACACACATAGGTTCAAGATAAAGGGATGGAGGAAAATTTAACAAATGGAAAGCAGAAAAAAGCACAGGTTGCAATCCTAGTTTCTTACAAAACAGACTTTAAACCAACAAAGATCAAAAAAGACAAAGAAGGGCATTACATCACACCTGTAATAACAACATTTTGCAGGGGCTGAGGCAGGTGGATCACAAGGTCAGGAGTTCAAAACCAGCCTCGCCAAGATGGTGAAACCTAGTCTCTACTAAAAATACAAAAATTACCTGAGTGTGGTGGCAGGTGCCTGTAATCCCAGCTACTCAAGAGGCTGACACAGGAGAATTGCTTGAACCTGGAAGGCAGAGGTTGCAGTGAGCCAAGATTGTGCCACTGCACTCCAGCCTGGGCAACAAGAGTGAGACTCCATCTCAATAGAAGTGGGGGGAGGTTATTACATAATGATAAAGGGATCATTTCAACAAGAAAAGCTAACTATTCTAAATATGTATGCACCCAATACAGTAGCACCCAGAGACTTAGACTCCCACACAATAATAGTGGGAGACTTTAACACTCCATCAATATTAGACAGATCATCAAGACAGAAAATTAACAAGGATATTCAGGACTTGAACTCAGCTCTGGATCAAGGGGACCTGATAGATACCTTCAGAACTCTTTACCCCCCCAAAAAAGAATGTACATTCTTCTTGGGGCCACATGTACTTACTCTAAAATCAATCACATAATTGGAAGTAAAACACTCCTCAGCAAATGCAAAAGAACTGAAATCATAACAGTCTCTCAGACCACAGTGCAATCAAGTTAGAACTCACTATTATGAAACTCAATTAAAACTATACAACTACATGGAAATCAAACAACCTGCTCCTGATTGACTCCTGGGTAAATAATGAAATGAAGGCAGAAATCAAGAACTTCTTTGAAACCAATGAGAACAAAAAGACAACATACCAGAATCTCTGGAACACAGTTAAAGCAGTGTTAAGAGGGAGATTTATAGCACTAAATGCCAACATCAAAAAGTTTACATGTAAAACCCTAAACTATAAAATCCCTAGAGGAAAATCTAGGCAATATCATTCAGGACATAGGCATGGGCAAAGATTTCATGATGAAAACATCAAAACCAATTACAACAAAAGCAATAACTGACAAATGGGATCTAACTAAATTAAAGAGCTTCTACACCATGAAAGAAGTTATCACCAGAGTAAATAGACAACCTACAAAATGTGAGAAAATTTTTGTAGTCTATCCATCTGAAAAAGGTCTAATATCCAGAATCTACAAGGAACTTAAACAAATTTACAAGAAAAAAAAAACAAACGATGCCATTAAAAGTAGGCAAAGGACATAAACAGACACTTCTCAAAAGAAGACATTTATGCAGCCAATAATCATAAGAAAAAAAGCTCAACATAACTGATCATTAGAGAAATGCAACTCAAACCAGAATGAGATACCATCTCACACCAGTCAGAATGATGATTATTAAAAAGCCAAGAAGCAACAGATGTTGGCAAGGCTGTGGAGAAATAGAAATGCTTTTACACTGCTGATGGAAATGTAATTAGTTCAACCATTGTGTGAGACAGTGTGGCAATTCCTCAAAGACCTAGAACCAGAAATACCATTTAACCCAGCAATCCCATTACTGGATATATACCCAAAGGCATATAAATCATTCCATTATAAAAAATGCACACGTATGTTCACTGCAGCAATATTCACAATAACAAAGACATGGAATCAACCCAAATGCCCATCAATGATAGACTGGATAAAGAAAATGTGATATATATACACCATGGAATACTATGCAGACATAAAAAGGAACAAAATCATGTCCTTTTCAGGGACATGGATTGAACTAGAAGCCATTATCCTCAGCAAACTAATACAGAAACAGTAAACCAAATACTGCATGTTCTCATTTATAAGTGGGAGTTGAACCATAAGAACACATGGGCACGGGAAGGGGAACAACACAGACTAGGGCTTGTCAGGGGCAGGAGGGGAGTGCAGTGTGAGGTAGAGTATCTGTATAAATAGCTAATGCATGTGGGGCTTAATACCTAGGTGATTGGTTGATTTGCATAGCAAACCACCATGGCACATGTTTACCTGTGTAACAAACCTGCATATCCTCCACATGTATCCTGAACTTAAAATAAAATTTTAAAAAAATATATTAGTATGGAGTATAAAAGGCCTTTGATTGTTTTGAGTTATACAGCATTCCTTGATTCCTCAACCTTTCTTGAGCAGAAGCAGGTGTTGAAGCTATGTAGCCAGGAGGAGAAGATGATCCCTCACAAATTTCCGATGAGGCCAAAGAAGATGATAAGTAAGGGAAGACCCTCCTGGAGGACAGAATCAGGGCTAATCTAGGAATTTCCCTCTCCCAGGACAGAAATCTTTAACATGTGTCCAGCAGGATTTCAGAACTCCAGATCTGTGTCTGCTTTATGCCTCCCTTTCTCTTCTTAATAGGAACATTTATTAAGGGTGTGGTTAGGATGGTACCCATTCCGCCACTGTAAATTGAATGGGACAGATAATTCATCTGTTTAAAGTTCATAAATCTCTGAAGCCACGTCTAGACTTGATAAAGAATAATATGTATTACCCAGAGATCCTGGAAGTTAAGCTAAATGCACTGAATTTCGGATTAGTTCTCATGGGGGCAGGGGAGCGGTAACTAACTTCTCCGTGTGGGATAAAGGGGCAGAGGGGTATTCAGAAATATTGAATTAAAAGAATTTGGCCTGCAGCTGCCTTGAAATTTTGGGTCACTACAGAACAAACTACAACCTAACTTAGTATATTAACTAACTGAAAGCCTAACTCGGGAGTGTACTGTGGTAACAGACAGCTGAATCTCAACAAGTCATAGCGGCTGAGCTTCAGTCAGTGACAGGGGGGGTCAACCAATCAGACTGTGTTCAAATAAGGCAAATGCAGAGTATGGCCAATCAAACTGTTTCTGTATCTCACTTCCATTTCCTGTTCCTAATGCCTGCCCATATTGCAAGGCAGAACTCTCCACCTCTTTTGGTTCAGAGGGTTGCCTGATTTGCCAATAGCTTTTTGCTTGATTAAACTCTGTTAAATATATCTAAAGTTGTTCTTTTAACAGTTACGATAAAGCTGATTGAGGCAGAGCTGCTGGTGCCCTATGCCAATGCTCCTGTGGATTTTCCAGCCTTTCTAGTAGTTAGGTTCAGGTCATGTGACTGGGTTGTGACCATTGGATGTAAGTAGAATCCCTCCCCATGATTTTCCAGCTTCCTCTTCCTCTGTCATGGTGACCTTGGAAGCCTCATGTTCCTGATGGTGTGTTGACAAGAACAAAGAAGACTACCTCACACATATTGGACTTTGTGTGGGCTAGAAAGAAATGTATATTCAATTAAACCACTGAGATGCTAGGGTTTATTGGTAACTATATCACAGGATAACCTATTCTGAATAATATCCTCTCCTATTTTATCAGGGAATATTAATAATATGGAGAACTTTGAGATACTTTTTAAGGCTAGGAAAATGTATGGCTTTGAAGCATATCTGTTCCTATTTAAGGCTGAAACCACACGGAGAGTTGACTCCACGCAAATTTGGAATGAGGGTAGGCAGAGGCCATTTTTTAATTTCATAGTAGAAATTACATACAAAGTAAAATAAGATTTTAGAATTTTGTGAGATGATGTTTTATATAAACTGAAAATTAAATCCAAAGGTTTAAGTATTTCCAAACAATTTTTGGGAAAAAGTTATTTTGAAAACAATTGCACTCTGCCATTGCTGAAAGTATTGGTTCAGCCACTCTGCTAGATTTATCTTGCCTCTTTAGTGTAAGGTTTGTCTTCACACTTAGGGTCTTTCCTCCTGATGTACAAATCCATGAATTTGCCTGAGAAAAATTTTTAGCAGTGTTCTTTCATCTCGGTCAGGGAAGAGATTTGTTCAACAATTACAGCATTATGTTCAGCAAAAATGAACAATGTGGGGTTCTTTAAATGGTAGACATTTTCAAAATATTTGACAATGCTGTAGACTGACACTCCTACCTGGAACTCTGGATATTTTATTATCAAATGATACAAAGTAACTATACCATGACGGAATCCAACACCAACCATCTGAGTATAACAGTTCTGTTTCATATATTATGTTAGATTTTATAAACAATCTTTTTGGCATTTCTTGATTGAAAACTAAAAAGAAGACAGGTCATTATAGGATGCTACAGTTCTGGTCCCACAAAGAAGTCTGAAGCAATGATTGTGTATATGTTGCTGCAATCCATATTGCCACATATTTGAAATTTGGCATTTGTCAGCTTAATAAAATTTCAATGACAACCACAGCTGTGCCCATGTTAACCAGTTTGCTGATATAAGCCTTGAGATGTTCAAATTGGACTCTGTGTCCCATTACTCTACATTATTATCTTTGGTCAACATTATATGGACAAGGAAAAGCTTTATTAGTCATTGAAATAATTAATGATTTTCTGGTTATGAAATTGAAGTACAGATCAGAAATTATTTGCTCCAGCCCTTGGCCCAACATTTCTTTCTAATCACCAGAGTATTAATCTATTTAATGTTGCTAGAAAGGAAAACCTGAGGCTGGACACAGTGGCTCACACCTGTAATCCCAGCACTCTGGGAGGCCAAGTCGGGCAGATCACCTGAGGTCAAGAGTTTGAGACCAGCCTGGCCAATCACAATGAAACCTCATCTCTACTAAAAATACAAAAAAATTAGCTGGGCGTGGTGGCACACACCTGTAGTCCTAGCTACTTGAGGAGGCTGAGGCAAGAGAATGGCTTGAACCCAGGAGGCAGAGGTTGCAGTGAGCCAAGATCAAGCCACTACACTCCAGCCTGGGCAAAAGAGGGAGACTCTATCTCAAAAAAAAGAAAAAAAGAAAAGAAAAGAAAAAGAAAAAAGAAAAGAAAAGAAAGAAAAATAAGGAAAATCTGAGGGTAATTTATTTTTTTCTAAAAAAGGTTTATTTGGCTCACAATTTTGATATCTCAAAAAGTTCAAAAATATTGAGTATCTGCATTTGGTGAAGCCCACAGACTCATGGGAGATGATGAAGGGGAGCCTGTGTGTGCAGAGATCACATAGTGAGAGTGGATGCAAGGGAGTGCAAGAGCCAGGGGATGGGCTCTTTTTAACAAGCTTTTTTGGGAACTTGCAGATTGAGAACCCACTCACTACCCAGGGAGGGTATTAATCTTTTTATGAGGGATTCACCTTCATGACCCAAACACCACCAATTGGACCCCACATTCAACACTGGGGATTAAACTTCAACATGAGGTTTCAGGGAATAAACAAACATCCAAACTATAGCAATCAGAAAAAGCACAAAAAGTGAGGTTTTTTTCCCCAAACTCAGTGTTGTTTCGTAATCCTTCCAACTTTCCTGTCCACATTATCAGCTCCATATAGCTTCTCCTTCTTCCAGAAATCTACTATTATTACCAGTTTCTGTCAGGCATGGAATTTTACCCTCCACCTGTATAAAGCCCTCCTTTCTGACAGTGAAGCTACTATTCTTCATGGCCCCCTCCTGGAAAGCCCATTGTATTAATCTGTTCCCATGCTGCTAATAAGGCATACCTGAGACCAGGTAATTTATAAAGAACAAGAGGTTTAATGAACTCACAGTTCCACTTGGCTGGGGAGGCTTCACAATCACGTGGAAGGCAACAGATGAGCAAAGGCATGCCTTACATGGCAGCAGGAAAGAGAGCATATGTAAGGGAACTGCCCTTTATAAAACCATCAGATCTCATGAGACTTACTATTACAAGAACAGCACAGGAAAAACTCACCCCTATGATTTAATTTACTCCCACTGGGTCACTCCCATGACACGTGGGGATTATGAGAGCTACAATTCAAGATGAGATTTGGGTGGGGACACAGTCAAACCATATTACCCATCTTCAGGCCCTTTGCCTTTGCTGGTCCCTCTATATGGGGTATTTTCCCTCTGGATAACCCATCACTTTCTTCCTCACTCTTTTAGGATTTTGCTCAATGTCACTTTCTTAGTAAGGCCTTCTCTGACCACCCTATTTAAAATTTCAGTTCCTAGCTCCACCCATAGAATTCCATATCATCTTTGTCTAATGCATCTGAATTACTGTGTATTTCATTCATTTATTTCTTTATTTTCTGTCCCCCCCCCACCCCACCCACTTAGATGCAAGCCCCATGGAGACAGAATTTTTGTGCTATCTCTAGAGCTTAGAATAGTGCCTGGCTTATAGAATACACTTTGTGAAATCAATGACTAAGGTGAGCTTGTGATTCTGCAATCACATGGGGGGCTCTGAAGGGTCAACACATTTTAGGGATATACTCAGAGGAGTGCTCGGGGCCCAGGAACACAAAGTCAAAGCTGGGTCAAGCCATTTTGGATCAGATGTGAAGAAAAAAAAAAAAAGGCAGCAGCATTGGTCTTTTCTTTAACATTTTGATATTTTATTCACCATGTATTTTTTGTATAATTTTTATTCTTTTTAATATTGTGTTAAGATACTATTTATCTGATTACTGAGTTCTTTGTGCTGCCTTAAATTTTGTGCCCGAGGCAAGTGCCTCACTGGCCCTAGTCCTAACCCTGAAAGGGGCACAGGGCCCTGGAATTCGTCACTAAATATGTGCTGTGATGGCCTGGAAGACCTGCGGCGTCTCTTTCCAAGGTGTTCTTGAAATGCTTCTGATTATACAATGTGTGAAGAAGGCTGATGCTTTCAGTGTAATCTTTTAAGGGGAAATCTGAGCACAATGCCAAAAGAGGGGATTTCCCAAGTGATAACAGGGTTTCGACAGGCCGCTAGCAGAGATGATGTTTGATGGTGATGATGATGATAACAATGATGGCATTTAAAGTGCCAAAGTATCTAATGAAGGAATTTAGATATTAAGTCTAAGCCTAAGGCAAAAAACGACATTTGATTACTTTTTCCCCTTGATATCTTAGAGAGTCATGCTGGAGACCAAACATACCACAGTTCTGCATAAGCCTAACTCTAGTTCTTAACTTATTAAAGCACATTGATGTTTCTTCATGTGGGCACCAGATGAAGTCTATGGCTTCCATTTAAAGGATTTGATGTATAACAAATATATACTTTATAAAGTCCTTCTGGGAGACATAGAGATGCTCATGGTATGAGAGGCACACGGAGGCTGACACTGACTAAGGGACCTGCAAACGCATATATCCCTTCTCATGCTCACTCCAAGTCACACACACAAATAAATGGATATTTATTTCTCTTTTTTCTTGTTCTGTTGAGGACATATGTCAAGCTGAATTAGCCCAGGTTAAATGTGTTAAGATAGGACTCTACTATCTTGAGTACTTGCTATGCGCAGATATTGTGCTATTTGCTTGCATGCATTACTATTTAGTTTTCACAACTGTATATCATAGGCACCCTTTTTATGCTCCTTGAACAGATAAGCAATGAGGATCAGAAAAGTCCATTGTTCTCAAGGTCACGTAACTAATCTTGAATGGAGAATTCAAACAGAAATTCAAAGACCTTCAATTTCACCACTCTACAACACTGTCAACTTACGCCTTCAGGTCTCCTCAGTCTAAAATATCAGAAGAACTTGACCTTAGCCTCATTCGCTGTCATGCCAGGTACTATCAGACCTTAACCTGCATTTTCTCAATATAGTATATAGAAAAAAACACCTGGCCTGGAATAGAGCTCACTAAAATTCTTCTCTTTGTTCTACCACTGGTTTCACTTGTAATTTTAGGCAAGTTCCTCAGTTTCTTAAGGACTGAGTTAAGTCAATTGTAAAATAAAAGTTTTATATTAGATTATCTTTCATATAATCTTTTTAGCTCAAGTCTTCCATTATTCCACTTTGTGATTTAATGCATCTATAGTTACCACAAAACTCTTAATTGGAAAAGCTGTATGGCAACATTTCATTGAACAGTTGCCACCATTTTAAACCATTGCTCCAAAGCCAAGGTAAACTTTAAAAGTGAGGTAGGGAACAATTATAGAAGAAAGAGAATTTCAGTGAAGGGGTTGTATTCAGCCTTACAGAGATTCTTTGTGAGTGTGTGTGCTCCAAAAGCCAAGAATATCTATGCCACTCTTTTGATACAAAGGCAGAAGATATTTTGAGAGAAGAGAGCTCTTTTACAAATATATTGCTCTGCAGGATTCCCACTGCTCCGATGTTAGCATGGTTTTGGGTTAGAACAGCTAAGAAGAAACCAGCCATTGTATGAGTAGAGAAGCAACATTACTGAACTCTTTACCCTTGAGAAAGAAACACTGACGCCTAGGGGCTGACTGTTCATTTACTCAGACAGAGTAACTGAAAGATTTTTTTTTGAAATTCACACCAAAGCACCAGTGCCAGTGCAGGATCTGAAAGGAAGGGATTTGGGTTGGAGATACAGAATGGCACAGTGATCTTGATTATGGCCTGATACCACCACTGAACCCAAGATCTTCACCAAAGCCTTGGGAAGGGATGATGCACAGGAAACAGTAGAATCGCACTTTACAATATTTATGTCGTGCTCTGTGTGTTTACACGTAACTGTGATTTTGCCATCTATGATTCACTTTAGAGAGTGAATTTAGTGTCTCTCAAGTAATTTTTAAATGCCCTTATAAAGTCCCTTCTTGCTTCTACTCGTTGGCTCTCCCTCCATCTCACCCTTCCCCAACTTTCTCTCTTAACATATATTTATTGGCTACCTAGTTTGTATTTGGATGTTGCGTATACAATGGTGAACAAAAAAAGATATTGTTTCTGTTTTGTAGAGTTTTGGGGGCTTTGGGGCCAAAGTATAACCTCTTTCAGTCATATTAAGGAGGGCTGGACAAACCAAGGTAAAACAAATTGACATTTCATTCTCTATTATGAGTCCCCAGACTGGTAAGAAGTGCTTATACAGAAACATCCCTATTGAGCAATATAGCCTGAATAGGTCTCCTATATGTGACATCTACTTCACCTCCTAGAAAAGCAACAGGCAACATAGTTAATAATGCAAGAAGTTTCAAGAGTTACTTTCACTAAGGTACTTTTATCTGTTGTAGACATATCATCTAGAACACATACTTTAGAGCAGAGGCCCCCACCCCCAGAAAGTGGTCCATGACCTGTTAGGAATGGAACTGCACAGCAAGAGCTGAACAGTGGGTGAGCAAGTGAAGCTTCCTATGTATTTATAGCCACTCCCATCACTTGTATTACCATCTGAGCTCTGCCTTCTGTCAGGTCAGCGGGAGCATTAGATTCTCATAGGAGGCAAACCCTATTGTAAACTGTGCATGTGAGGGATCTAGGTTGTGGGCTCCTTATGAGAATCTAATGCCTGATGATCTGTCACTGTCTCCCATCACCCCCGCATGGAAACATCTAGTTGCAGGAAAACAAGCTCAGGGATGCCACTGATTCTATATTATGATGAGTTGTATACTTATTTTATTATATTTTACAATATAATAATAATAGAAATAAAGTACAAAATAAATGTAATGCACTTGAATCATCCTAAAACCATCTCCACCTGCCACCCACAAAAAAATTGTCTTCCACAAAACCTGTCCCTGATGCCAAAAAGGTTGGGGACCACTACTTTAGAGTTTCCTCTAAAGATTATTTTATGCAATTTCAGTTTATTTATTTCTACACTGATTGAACACACACCTGTTGTTACCTACCAGAGCACGTGCTACAGATAAATAATGAAGTACCCACTACTATTCATTGTTGGACGTTCGAATGAATGAGATGTGGTTCCTGCCTTCATATTGTTTACAGTCTAGCTGGGAAGAAAACACAGAAATTGTTACAAATAGAGGGCAATACAGGGCAATGATGGAAGTATTGATGAGGTACTGAAGCAGTCCACAGAAATGAGGGATTAATTCTATCCTGGCCAGGGAAAGGCCGGGAAAGGCCGGGAAAGGCCTCCCAGAGTAGAATATTCTTGGAGAGGATTTGGAAAGCT
Organism: Saimiri boliviensis; assembly: GCF_048565385.1. Lineage (NCBI taxonomy): Eukaryota > Metazoa > Chordata > Mammalia > Primates > Cebidae > Saimiri > Saimiri boliviensis. The sequence continues at coordinate 36,338,550 of NC_133453.1, forward strand.
GAACAAGAATTTTCTAGGCCAATGGAATAGGAAGCTAAGATGGAGTGGGCACCAGTAGAGTGGTAAGGGCATTGCAAGCAGAGGGGACAACATGTGCAAAAGGCATGGAGGTCCGTAATGAAGGAGAAGACCTTAGAACTTTGTATTTTGGAATCATAATCTGAGCTGGAAGATGAGGGTGAGACTGTAGACGGGATGATGATCCTTATGTGTCTGTTTATTTATTTATTTGATTTATTTATTTTAAAAATAGAGACATGGTCTCACTGTGTTGCTTAGGCTGATCTCAAACTCCTGGCCTCAAACAATCCTCCTGCCTTAACCTCTCAAAATGCTGGGATTACAGGCATAAGCCATTGTGCCTGGCCTATGTATCTATTTAGAGTTTGGATTTTTATCTTCTACCCTAGGCAATGCAGGGGATGTTTGTAAATCAGTTTAATACAGGACAATAACAACGTTACATTTGCTTTTCCCAGTTTCCCTAGGACTATGTCAGATAAGCACCTGTTCACGGGACCATGCATATCACACTCAAAATTGTTCCTTTCCCACAATCATCAATCAGTGTGACACGGTCCAGGTGCTTCAACTCTCCCAAACCTCAGAGGGAATCCTTCTCTGAAAAGCTTTCCTTGGCACGTGACTGAAATCTTATGGCCCAGAGCCTGACCATTTGTCCCACTTCAATTTTCTCTCAGGGAACCCTTCATGTCTTCATGAAAAGGACTGTGGTTCCTGAGAGAGGTTAACTTGTTCTGTTTTCTCTTGAGGGTTAATATGCATGCATAATCCCTTAGGTATAATCTGGTTGGCTCAAAGTAGCAAAGTCAACTTAATTTAACTTAATAAAGAAAAATAAACATTTTAAAATATATTATTTAAGAATACAATGGTAGTTCAAGGAACCATAAGTGCAGTAATGTAATCAGACTTCAAGAAGAACTCTAAGTGTGAACCGGAACTCTCAGATGCATGGGAATACTTTCCCTTTATCTCATTTTAGGAACGTTTTTACATTGTTGGTGGGAGTGTAAATTAGTTCAATCATTATGGAAGACAGTGTGGCAATCCCTCAAGGATCTAGTACCAGAAATACCATTTGACCTAGCAATCCTATTACTGGGTATATAGCCAAAGGATTATAAATCATTCTGCTATAAAGACACATGCACATGTATGTTTATTGAGGCACTGTTCAGAATGGCAAAAACTCAGAACCAACCCAAATGCCTATCAGTGATAGACTAGATAAAGAAAATGTGGCACATATACATCATGGAATACTATGCAGCCATAAAAGGATGAGTTTATGTCCCTTTCAGGGACATGGATAAAGCTGGAAACCATCATTCTCAGCAAACTAACACAGAAGCAGAAAACCAAACAATGCATGTTCTCACTATAAGTGGGAGTTGAACAATGAAAACACATGGACACAGGGAGGGGAACATCACACACTGGGGCCTATCGGGGGTTGGGGGGCTAGGGGAAGGATAGCATTAGGAGAAATACCTAATGCAGATGACGGGTTAATGGGTGCAGCAGACCACCATGGCATATGCATACCTATGTAATAAACCTGCATGTTCTGCACATGTACCCCAGAACTTAAAGTATAATTTTAAAAAATCAACATAATTCTTTTTGTCAACAGATTAAGGGAGAAAAATAACATGATAATATAATCATCTCAAAAAATAGATTAAATGTTTTATAAAATTCAAAAAAAAAGTCCTTTATACCTTCTGTACTTTTTCTCTCTCTCTAAATAAGCTTTCTTGGATCCCCATTTCTTATGGAATCATGTAGAAAACTTTAATTTCCAACTATCTGGTATAGATACAACCATATTGAAAAACTGCCTAAGTGCTAATTCCAGATTTTCAAGAGGGGATTTGATTGGCCTGCCCTGGATAAGGTTTTGCTGCTGGTCCAATCAGCCATCTCCAAGAAGAGGTGTCACATTCCCAAGATAGCTGACAGAGCCCCACACCTGTGACTTTAAGGATCAGATGTGGGGTGGAAGAAGACAGTGCCAAAGTAAAGCATTGTAAGTTGAGAGCTGGGCAGACGCCCTGAAATGCCCTACAAATATAAACACAATCACACTGACCACACACATACACACACTCCCCAACAAGTGAACAGCATCCAAATCTTACTGCCATTTAATAACTAGTTAAACAAAATTATAATTACTTGTATTTCTACAGTCAAGAAAAAAATGTTGCTTTAAGTAAAATTTTACCCTTGTGATAGCCTTTTTTACTCCCTCAACTAAGGGGTTGAATTCTGTAACCCCTAAGATTTCATCTAATGGTACAATTCTTTGATTAAAGGCATGAGGGATTATCTGGCATGGTGAGTGTGAATTTCCACATATCTTGCAGTTTTAAGCAGGAAATTAACCGAGCTCAGTAGACCTAAGATGTTACTTAAACTAACACGTAGCTGCTCATTCACTTGTTATCTTGGCTCCAGATATATTTGACTATTTGCCAAAATCAAACCTACCCTCAAATGACAAAAAATTTCCTCCACTGATGATATTCAATCAAAACTACTATAAGTTTTAATAGAAAATTTGACTATGGTGTTACAACAAAACAAAACAAAACTATGGCTGAACACTAAAAGCTAAAATGACAAAAACATAGCCTTCTAAGTTGTCTACTTTTTAGGCATTGATATGTAAAAGTCTGGGCTATATAAACAAGCTCTGGCATATTTGTTTTTTTTTTTTAAAGCACTATTCCCTTATTGATACTACACTTTAAATATATAGGTCCTCATTTGATTTTTTTAAAATAAAAGGACTATTACGGTGTTCAGACATTTGACAATATCACCCTTATACTAATAAACACATTTAATCTTTAGTTACCTTCCCACTTTCTCAGCCTAAAAGAAGACGAGGGGTTAGGAAAATATATAAAAGCATCCTGAGGCACATATTAATTCTCAAGAAAAATGGAAAAGAAAGGGAATAGACAATGTGCGTTAATGTCATTTCAGCCTCGTGCATAATTTAGGGCCCTCTGCAGACTGATTTGGTTTAGATCACTGGTCCTTCACATAACTATATTCACGTAGCCTTACATTATAAATCTACTTATTAATTTTTGCCAGAAAGCATTCTGGATACAATTTTCAGTCAGGGTTCTTCGTATGGATGATAGTAGACAGGTCATCTAAAATTCTTCTGATTTCCCTTCGTCTAACAAGTCATCACTTCCCCTCACATATTTAGAAGCCCTCAAGCATACAGGGCAAAGCAGTCTTTTTAAATGGACAAAAACAAAATCTTCATCCTATATTTATTTTCATTAGGAAGAAAAAATATGCAAATCTCATCGTGGAGTGCAGCTGAGGGATACATAAGCAACTGATGAAAAGACATTCATTTGAAATACAATTTCTCTGCAGTTGCTGGATCCCCCTCCCCACCCTCTCTCCCACTGTCTGGACTAGACCGGGGAGAGGTTACTGAGCTATGAATGTTATTTCCCATATTGGATAGGAAGCAGGAGTGGAGCTAATGTACTGTGTATTCAAATGAGACTGTTTAAAGCAGAGTAGAATTGAACTCGGATGCAAATCACAGTGGCAGGAGCACTTTCTGTTGCCCTTTGTCCTTTCTGTCTGTGTCCTTAAGCACATAGTCAAGGACTCCCAGCCGAGATGTTTAGCCTTCTGAGAAAGTAAACATTCTGGTCCTCCCTCCTTAATATAGACACATTCATGATGTGCCCTGCCTGCTGAAAATGTGCGGGCAAGATTGTTCTCATCTGAGATGGGGTTGTGGGGAGTTCCCGAAGGACTGACCAGAAACAGAAAGGGAAAGAAGGCAGGAATAGAGAAGTACTGAAGATAAAGGAAGGTGGTAAGAGAGAAGGACCTGAGACACCTCAGAGAGAAAGGAAAGGGAAACAAATAGAAAAGGAGGAAGAACGCTTTAAATATGAACAAAATGTTGCATGATATTTGTAACTATCCATCATTAGTTTTTCTGCATCTTACAAGCACTCTGAGAGAATGCTTTGACACACATCAAACAAAATATAGAAAATTTACCCCAAACTCTAAAAGGTGGTCTATTTTTCGTTCTTAAGGGGGAAATGGTATGTCTCCTATGCCCCCTCCATTCCTGAAAGCCTTCCTGCCTGGCAAGGCATTTCCATCACATGTGGCACTCCCATTTTACAAGGAAGAAAAGAGGCCATGCACACTCACCGAGAGTCACCAACAGTCAATCAGAATGAAGCCAAATGGAAATTTCTCATTTCAAATGTTCCCTTAGCCCCTGTCTTTCTGCCCCTTCCTCCTCTCATCTTCTGTCCCCTCCCATGGATAAGTTAAAGATTCATTGGAAAAATGGCTTTGAGAAAATACTATCCAGATCATCTGGCTGAAAATGGAGCCCTAAATAGCCTTTTAAAGAGAGGTGGGGGTTAAGGGAGTAGAGGTTGTCTCTGTGTACTATATTAGTGACTGAACTAGTGCAAGAATAAAATAGCATGTCATTTCCTTTAAAAAATATGCTGAATAAAATTTAGCAGGCTTAGTTAAATATATGAGCTAATTATCTGTTGCAAGTGAATTAAAAATATGGAAAGTTTCACAAAGCATATTGACTTTTTAAAGAAATAATTTTACTTCTGCTAACTAAATGTCACTTGGCTTCACTTTTAGGATTCCATCAGATTCTTTTTAGTTTTCACGATTATATTTATTATTCACAAGAAAGGAAAGATTCCCATTTCATAAATCTGTAATGGAAAACGTCCTACTCTGGATGGACATAAAAAGCAAAATTTTGGAAGCATAGATTTCTTATGGCTTAAACTAGCATGTTCACTTTGTTGCAACACTGAATGTCACGTGGGTGCAAGTTAATTCGGGCTGACTGGGCATATGTATAGAGTCTGTATACACTGGATATGCAAGTGACGCAGTTACGATGGAATTTCGTCCACCACAAATATGGCTCCAGTTTCTTATCCATGTGATGAGTTTTGGTCATGGTATCAGGCCTACCACAAAAAGAGGGCTGTTATTGTTATAGCACGTGGCCTTGCACACCTGAAGTCGGCCATAGCTTCCTTATTTTCCATTGCTGGTGGCTGCTGACAATTATTCCCCAGTGTGGCCAGAACTTCGTTTCACTGAAAAAGACATCACTTTCTATAACTTACAGTAACTTGGAGGGGTTGAGGCTGTATTTTTAACCCCTATAAAGGAAATGATCCACTCTCCTGGATGTCAAGTAGCATCTATGTCACTTCGATTATTTTATCAAATGGAAAACCGGGATAGCAACATGCCCAACACACACTGCATCAGAGAGACCCCCAGAAATCAAAAGAAAATGTGTTTCTGACAGGTAGAAGACAAGAGGGAAGGCAGCATGTTTTGGAAGACAGGTGTCTGATCACCGAGGGCAGCAGGTAGCACCTTCAGAACACCATTTGGAACTAACTTACAGTGTCAGCAATGAGCAAGATTCATCGGCAGGCATCACCAGCCTGCTTGGCCAAACATAAGTGGTACCTGTCAGGCAACACCATACCTTTGGTTTGGGAACTCAAGAGTAAGGGTGATGAGATCAGGGGAGATTTTAGCATGCAGCATGCAGGGTGGGGGCAAAACAGTCTTCACTTGCTGCCATGACCCAGATAAGGCTTCCTGTAGAGTCAGAAAATGCAGCAGGTTCCCATGGGGCCTCTGTACATGGAAGGGAAATGGCACTGGGCTCAAGAACTGGGATCTGAATGATCCTGACATGTGTTCTGTCTCTCTCAACCCAACATGGTTTTCCCCATTTTTCAATTAATCACCTCTTCCCAGAATCTTTCTTGGGTAAATGAAGGATGCGGCAGGGTATTTTGCAGGGCTGCCAGGAAGTTGGAAGTTAGGCATAGAAATGGTGTTGAAAAATAATTAATTATCTGACATGCTCTCAGAAAACTCTTTGGGAAAGGTGCAGAAGGATCAGCTGAAAGGAAATAGGAAAAGAAAAAGGAAAGAACAGATGACGGAATAGATTTACAAAAGGAAGAAAAAGTAAAATTGCTTTTATTTGTCCTTTCAAAAGCATTTTAAAGAGAACTTTCCTTCAACCTAATCCACAATATTCCTGTTCTGTCAGTGTCATCAAGTTGTTTTTTTCCTCCCATGAATCAACAGCAAACTGTTTCTTCAAGAGTAAATTGTATTTACTGCATACACAATTAACCATAGTGCTTGCACATCTTTAGTGCTGCTTTCATTCACAGTCTGCTTGTGTGGAGGAACTTGGAATACACAAATGATCAAAACTCAGCAGAATTTACTCTATCATCTCTGCAAAACAATTCAATCTGCTGTCACAACAGCCTTTCAAGATGTCAAAGGTGTCCTTGACCCTTCATCAACAATTAACGCTAAAGGTTAAAAAAAACTAATTATTTATCTGACTTCCTAAGACTTTTCCTTTTATTTTGTGGGGCTTCATATATTTGGCTGTACTCTTCAAGAACAAAGGATGTATATACGAATGATTGACCTTTCCATGTTTCCTCCAAATTGTCTAAATTATTTGCAGGTGACAATGTGGCTAGAGAATGGGGTGAGGTTTAGAGGAGTTAGGTACTGCAGTCTGCTGCTTAATGTTAACTCATAAACAGTGACATAGCAGTTACGGAGCTACCTTGTGGCACCTCTGCTGTGTGATTTCTGGTGCATGCAGAAGATGGTGTGTTTAGCAAAACCATTCTTGACAAAACCTGAGAAATAGGAAAATGATCACTCAAGGATGGACTATATGAGTGCATCCATGTTTTTGACTGATTAAATGAAAATAATTAAGGGTGGTCTAAGGGTCAAGATGTTTTCACATCTCGAAGAAGCAGAGATCCAGGGTTGAGATCAAGGAACAACTTAAATTTGAGTGATTCCTAAAAAATAAGAAAGAAAATATTTACAGATGACACAATAATTTAGCTGCAGTGTCAGATCCTAGATTTCGGCTCAAGTAACAGCAGTGCTTGCAATGATAAGATAGCATTCAGTATGCCCCAGGGCTATTTAAAATATTTTATGTATATTCATTACCTAATTCTCACAATGGCCCTGTAAGGGAGCTAATAGAGTTATTCCCATCTTACTGATGAGGTAACTTGGCTTGGAGAGTTTAAGTAAGTCGGCTTCTATAGCAAGTGAGTGGTGGAGACAGACTTGAACCCAGGCAGGCTCAGTCTAGGGCCTATGATCTTGGCTGCTACATGAACCTACGCAGACATAGAACTGTGTTTTTCTGTCTTTATTAAAGGGGATTTTTCCATATCTACAATTACCTTCAGTGCTTATCGCTTCCTGAATTGAGAAGATGGTTCTGGCACATTCACTGCCAAATTTTGAATATTCAATGACAGGAACATGTTATCAAATAAAACATTAAAAGATGATTTTTTAAATCCTCAGTGAAACTTCTAGTTCCCTGGGTACCAAATTCCAAGTCCCTTGTTATGCAAAGTAGGCTTATAGCGATTGCAAGCTTGTACATTTCAATCTGCACTCAGAGAGAAGATAGTCTGTAATTCACACTCAGTACCAGGTTCCCTCTCAGAGCAGTATCACAACTGCAGTGAATTACTGTTATTTATTCAGTGTTGAACTCCCTTGCTGAGAGCATCATTATATTTCTGGTATATGCCAGAAAATGCTCAAGACACAGTAAATGCTCAAGAAATATTTGTTGAGCAAATGAATGAATGAATACAACCCAGCAGCATCTTCCTAGTTCATCAGAACAAATTTTTCACTCTAAAAATTACTACCCCATGGAAATGGGGGCAACATATGGAATGTTTACCCTTTACTCTTACTTGGCAATTCATCAAGGAATTTTTCTGTTCACTAGCAGATTCACATGCTTGCTTTGTTTAAGAGGGATTTCAGTGTGTTACACAGGGGATTTTTTTCCTAAGGATGTGATTATTCCCAGCTTGATCCTGCTGCTGTGATATGGCCATGGCTGGCACAGAGCTCACGTGGCATGGGATTAGGCTGTGTTCATTGCGTGGAGTGACTTGGACACATTGCTGTGGTTATTAGAGTGGGGTATTGTGGATCACTTTACAAAGGCAACAGCTGCAGCCATTACTTCAACAGTTATGTCATAATTTGGTGTGTGGAACACCTCTGCATGGCACATGCAACAAAAACATTTATTCTTCTCATCTGTCAATATATTTGTGCCTCATTTCTCCCCTCTTTTTTTTTCTCTTTTTGCTTCTTTTCACAAGTGGCAGAATGCATCCCAATTCCCAAACAATTGGCTTCTCTACAGAAATATTCTTAAGACAGCTTCCTTCTTATAGCATGCTTTTGAGTGATTGTATATATTTTTCTTAATAAGAAACAGGCATTTTGAAATGCCGTGACAGTTTCAAAGCACATAATGATATTCAATTAACCAAATATGGGCTATACCTCAGTGGTATGGGTTAGTACAAACACTCTGTTTGACTCTTGGGAAAACCAAGACTTTCATGGGATTATCTGGTCTAAAAGACACTGAATCCTTACAACAGGCCAGAGGAGGGCATTTTTCATAATGTGCTCATTCCACCTCTGCCCCCAGATGATACAGGATCTGAGATGGTGTGAGATAATCCCCCAATTAGGTTCTGGAGGAAACTAAGCTGAAATGACTTATCTGAAGTCACACAGTTAATCAACACTAGAGCAGGATTAAGCTCAGGGTTGCTGGATCACAGCCATGTGCGTATTATACTTCTTTCAAATCATTAGTCTATGAGTGAACTTGACAATCATTGGTGTGACCAGGGTTGAAACACTGGGTGCCCAGAGTCAAGCATGACATGAATACATGGTGAAGGCACCACTGGTACACAGCAGCAAGTTTTTCTGACAATTCGTTTTCTTCCCCAGGAAGTGTGACACTCTGACCCTGTGCACTGTGTGCCTCCTTTTACTTACAGAGCTAGGAAGTGTGGGGGTTGCTTTGAACCTAGACAGTAGGCTTTTCCTAATGTGAGCTGCTCCAGCTGTCAGAGTCTGGGCAGCTGCAGGGAGGACCACCACCCAGCTAAGCTGAAGGATCAGATGAATACCCTGGGTAGGAGGAGGTGTGGATCAGGGAGGTCAACTGCAGCAGTGAGGAGGTGAGGGTGGAGAAGACAAAGAAAATGATATTTATTGTGTTTCTACCATTCTTATTAGAATAAGAAAACCATGAGAGGTTTTCTTATTCTAATTTTATTGATTAGGCAATGAGGCTTTGGGAAGATGTATGACATGCTCACTATCTGATAAAAGCACAAGGCTTTGAGTCTTAGTTTGCCTGATCCCAACAGTCTTGACCAGGGGATCACTGAGGACTATGCCAATTATGCCCTGGTGCAGAGATGCCAGGCAGAGGGAGTAAATGGGAGTCCTGAAATCCTGCCAGGACTCACCACACCATGGATGTGGAGATAAAGGCAGCTTTTGTTAGCAGCAGCCCTTCCACGACTCTTCCACTTCATCCCAGTATGTCCATGGACCGAGAAGCCAGAGTGCAGTATCTACTCTGTTTCCAAGACCTTACAGTCCACAAGGAGACCAAGATTGCCCCAGGTACGAGGATGCCCTGATACCACAGGGAGGGTTTCACTTTGCTGCCTCTATGATTGCATGCTGGTGTCCTGTTGGTTGTGGATGGCCCAGGACTGTTGTGTTGATCACAGCTGGAGAAGGCCCAAGCTGTTCGGGTGAATCTTTGTTCCGATGGAAACAAGTCCACACATGCCTGAACTTCCTGGAGACTTTTCGTTCAGTTTTCTTCATCCTTTGCTTTTAGCTCAGAAGTGTTAGGAAGAATCTGGGGCTAAAAGAATTAGCAGCAATGCTTAACTCCTCTTCCGCATACTGAGGACTCCAACAAAATTGGTAGAAGGAGCAAAGCAAGACCATCCGTACTGCTAGTTCTGAGGTGATGAAGAGCAGTATAGGAAATTTTAAAAAGAAACGGAGGCTTCATCTCAGGGCAATCAGGTCAAATCATTTATAATAAATGAGAATAATGTGTACCCAAGGTCTAAACTAGACTCTAAAGCTCATTTAAGTATACAACAATTCCAGCCAGATTTGGTTAAACCATAGGGCAATTATTATCTCATGCAAAAGGAAATTCAGAAGTAGAGAAGGTTTCAGGGTTTATTGATTCCACAGCTCAGAGATATTTTCAGACCTAGGTTCTTTTTGGCTTTCGCTTTGCTGTCAGTGGTATCAGCTTTATCCTAAAGCTGGTTCCCCACATGGTCACATGGTGGCTGCCAGCAGCAACTGGTACAGCATACTTTTGTGTTTATTTCTAGTTGGATAGGGACAGACTGACTTTTTATTTCCAGAAACCCCAAGCAAGCTTCTTCTTGCATCTCATTGGCTTCAGTTGACTTAGTTCAGCTCTGAACTGATCCCTGGCAAGAGATTTGGTATAGACTAATTATCTGGGGTAGAATAAATGTTGGGAAGTCTTCTAGTTCTCCTCCAAATTGTCACTACAACCTGAAATCTCCACCTAGTCAAGGTTCGATCAGAGAGGAAAAACTGCTGTGAGTGACACATAATAAAGGATTTATTATAGTGATTGGATTTTTTTCAATTCAAGGCACTGGTGAAGCCCCTGTGCAGGCTGCTGCCTTTATATCTAGTGTTGAGCCTGAAGTCATTATAGTCAACTAGACTAGCAGTGTGGAAAGAAAGCTGGTATCCTTTGACACAGGACTCAGAAACTAAAGAAGTAGATCTGGAGTTGCTGTTGGTCTGAGTGCCACCTATGCCAACAAGGTGAGCCAGTAAACCAGCAACAATGTACATGGGCTGTCACAGTGCCTGAGGCTCTGCACAGAACTTCAGAGCATAACCAAACAGCTGAGGCTTCACTCTAACTCCCAAATCTCATGCAAAATGTCTCTTGTGGTCAATGCCAACCTGGAACTATACAAAGGACGAAATTCTGGAGAGAATTTGTTCCAGCCTAACTAAGTTGCTAACATGCAACATAACCACAAAAAGAATAATCCAGTGCAGTGATTCCCAACTAGGGGTGATTTTGCATCCCAGAGGACATTTGGCAATATCTGAGACAGTTTTTTGGTTGCCACAACTAGGAGGCAGCTACTGACATCTGGTAGGTAGAAGCCAAGGATACTGCTAAACATCCTACAATGTACAGGACAGCCTGTCACAACAAAGAATTAGCTGGTCCAAAATGTCAGCACTGCCAAGGTTGAAAAACCATGAGCTGGAGTGACTGCCAACTGGAAACAAGGCTTATTCAAACTTTGTCTCCATTTCAAGCTCATAGATCAGGGAGAAACCACTGCTTAGGTTTATTTAGTAGCGGGAAGCGTAGCATATGTCTACATTTGAGAATATAGCACCTGCCCAGGACATATGGCACCTGTACACATAGCTAATAGAAGACCCTTGCTTAAAATCAATCTATCTATCTATCTACTATGTGTGTGTGTGTGTGTGTGTGTGTGTGTGTGTGTACATATTGTAACATACCTTTTATCCCCAATTTGTTTGCAAGTCCATAAAGGATGTAGATAATCCCTTGTGTTTGTTGACCTGCTCTCCAAACTCCCATTGTGACTTGTATCCAGGTTGATACCTGTTGTTTCTTTCCTGCTTTTGCCAAGGTAGAGAGGCTCAACCAGCCCTTTACATCCAACCACGCTGATGTATATGCAAGATCTATTTGTAGTTAGAAATTATACATTGCACCAGCAGATGGAATCATGGGCCTCTTGAGATGTGGTTTACAGGTACAACATGGATGCTTTTCTAGGAATACTTTTATCATGTTGAAAAAGGAATTGGAATGCCAGCATTGATATTTCCAATTAAATTCTCAGTAAAATTCTTCCTGGTGATTTAATGGCAACATTTGAGGCAGATGTCACTTGACTGATGAGATGGAAGTTGTTGAAAAAAAATCTAAGCCAAGAAGGGTAGTGTGTCCCTTCAAAGCTTACATTCTCTATTAGATTGTTGGCACTTCTAGAGAATTCCATGGCATGGATTCTATGACAGCTCAGGAAGCAGTAGGAAATAGAAAAAGCAGGAAGAGACACTGATTGATGGCAAATTGCTTATGGATCTAATGCTGTAACTAACTGATACTTTCATAATGTAGTAGGAAGGTCTCCACTCAATGATTGCCAATCCTATGTAATTAATAAGAAGAACCATGCTTCATAAAATCCATTCTCTATTATTAGCATTTAGGATTTTGCTTTAAACATTATAAGCAATCACCATTGAATATGCTTGTTACACAAAGCTGTATATTGCTGTGCACTTGCGTATTTATTTCTCTAATATAAATCTCCAGAAATGGAGTTACTTGGTAAAAAGGTATCATAGTTTAAGATTGGAGCAAATAATTCAGTATGGATATGTTTAATCCTGGAGGAAAGTTGTATGTGAATTGCCATCATGGGTTTTCTTGAGTATAAGTATACCTTTGCAAGAGCGAACGTGGCTGCTACCAGTAAATATTAAACAAAACCTCAGTCCTGCTATCTGGCACTCAATTGTTCATTTCTCCAACAGAGTAGGAAAAACTGTGGTTTTGATAGTGTAACAAACACATCAATCTATTGAAATACTACCACAGACATATTTAACTTCTGTGAAAAAAAAAATTGGATCTGCAGCAATAATTATAGCTATCAAATTGTTTCTTCCAAAAAAGAAAGGAAAGGGGGTTTAAACCATTAACTATCAGAGTCATAGCTCTTTTGAACCTCAGGAAAGCAGCATGAAATTTGCTCTTGAATTGGGGGTTGGCAGGGAGGAAGAAAGGAAAGGGAAGTCCTTGTGGTGCCATCATCCCCAACACACAAAGGGTTGGCAGGATCTCAAGTTCCATTCATCTGCCAGCTCTTAGCTCTTGGCCCCAGTCAAGGGCTAAGGGGGCAAAGGTGGGGGAAATTGCTGAGAGAAGTGAGGCTTATATTTTTGTGCCTTCTACAAATTGCAAGAACAAAAGGCATGGGACCTCTTGCTACAAAGCTGGTTGATATACTTTTCCATGTTCTCTTACTTAATCATCACAACCACCCTAGGAAGTTTGTACTATTATATCCATTTTACAGATGAGGAAACGAGGATCAAAGAGATTAAAGGCTGAAGTGGTTTGCAGTTGCCATATAACAGAGAAAAAAATGAAGTTTGAATCTTGATGCTATAACTCCAAGGGTGTCATTTTCTGGTAACCCAGTGCTCTCCCTCTGTATTATTTTTTCTCCTATTCATTAATGACTCTTATGTACCAAGTACTTTCACATAAATATTCTTATATGTTTAATTCTCAGAAAAATCCTACAAAGAAGGTGTTACCATCTACATTAGTTTAGTAGGGCTGTCATTAAAAAGTATCAAAAACTAAGTAGCTTAAACAACAGAAATTTATTTCTAAACAGGAACCTCAGAGTCTGGAGACTCGAAGGTGTACAGGTCCAAGATCAAGGAGTTGGCAGGGCCATGCTCCCTCTGTAGATGCAAGAGAAAGATCTGTTCCTTCCAGATTTATCTCCTCCTACCTTCTAGTCCTCCCTTCTGAGAGTTGCTTGACTTGTGGTAGCGTAATGCCACTCTTGACATAGCGTTCTCCCTGCATGTATGCCTGTCTTCAAATTTCGCTTTTCTTTAAGGACACCAGTCATTTTGGATTAGGGACCTACCCTATTCCAAAATGATGGGTGTGAGTTAGATGAGTATGACTTCATCCTAAGTAATTATGTCTACAATGACCTTATTTCCAAATAAGGTCACATTCTGAGGTCCTGGGGGTTAGGACTTCAACATATAATTTTTAGGAAGGAATGTAATTCAGCTATCTCAATTTTTCATAAAGGAAAACTGATTGATCTAAGGTTGCTGATCAAATAAATGTCAAGGCCTGGATTTGGAGTCAGCTTTTCTGACTAGGAGTTCACAATATTTTGCTCTTACACTTTCACTCCCCCTAAATAAATATGGATGAGATCTGAACCAATCTGACTGAGGCATTAGCAAATGCCATGCAAATTGCACATTAGAAATGCAAATAAAATGTGATTACTAAGATTATTTAATACTAGGCCAGCCTACTTAGTGGACTTCAAAGGACATACAAAAGTCATCAGAGAACTCAATTTGGAGAATATAGGGCTTTTTTCACTAAGCAGGGGAAAAGATGATTGGAAGCTTGGAAGAGAATAAGCTGGCTCTTTAGCCAATTGATGGGTGCTGAAGAAGAGAAAATTAAGGCAGGTGCTAAGTGGGGTGCAGAGAATGTACACGTGAGGCCTGAGTATCCCCAGACTCAAAATTCCGTTGTAAAATTCATGGTGCACCTAGGCCAGGGGAAAAGAAAAGATGCATAATTCCAAAAGAGGCACCAATAGTTTGAGCTGGGTACTAGAAGTAGGGTAATCCATGCCTTGGTCTGCCTGGGACTGAGAGGTTTCCCAATACAGGATTTTTCAGTGCTAAAACCTACACAGCCTCAAGCCAAAAGACATAGATGTCACCTACTAGTGAGTGAGCTTTTGAAATTCGATTAATTAGTACGGAAGTGAGGGGTCTCCTGGTTTAAGCCTCACTATAAGCGTGTTAATAATTTGCCATAGGGATCCTTCAACTTCTGGTGGAAACAAGAATGCTGTTAAGATAGCGCAGCTAATCAATACCTACTTTTCACTCCCTAGAAACACGCCCTGTGGTTTTGTTACGTTGCTTTTCCCTAGCTGAGCTGGAGGTGTTAGGAGATGGGGGATCTCTTTAAACAGAAAAATCACAGGCTTTGGCCCTTTGTTGGTAACTGCGAAATATCCCTCCCCATTGAAAGAACTTTCCATTTCACTCCCTTCTCTCCACTCTCCACTCGGGTCCTTCGGGTAAAGAGGTATTGAGAACATAATTTTTCAAACACTTCTGATCAGAAACATCAACAAAAGCCCTTGGTAAAAATACAGAATCAGACATTAATTTATTCAGAATCTCCAGGGAAGAGCCTGAGAAGCAGTTTTCTTTTAAGCAAATTCCCCAGGCGATTGTTGGAAGTGGTGAAGCCCTGGACACAGAGAAGCCCTGTTGGTGGGAAGACTATGCACCCGTCCTGGAGAGCCTCCCCGTCCATGTTTTCATATCAGGACAGACACAGGAGACAGGAGCTGGAAGATATCCCTTTCTACATCACCCCCCATCCCCCCACCGCCCACGTCCATTTCCAGGGTATATTTTTTGTTTCAAGCACCTAGGAAAAAGGGTAGTTTTGTTTTCTTTTTTGTAATTTGGCTATGAGGGGGTCTTTAACTCTCCATAGATCTACTAGTAATGTGTTTGGCAACCAAAGAGAGCTTAGGAAGAAAATGGGGTGGTTTGATCTGAGGGTGCTAACAGGGCCTCAGCTCACAGGCCAGTTAGAGAGGCTTTATCTCTCTGTGTTGTGTTCACGTCTGGGAGGAAGAAAGGGAGGGTTCCAGATTGTTAACCAGCGGCAGCTGGCAGCTTTATTGTTTTTTAATTAGATAACTCCCAGCCACAGGAGCACGCACCAATCCCCCACCTCCTCCTCCTCACGAAATCTCATTAAGCAAGAAGACTACAATTAAGCCCGGAATCCAAGGTTGACACTCCCACCATTCGCCTATTGCTTCTGCACAGGCTGTGGGCAAGAAAAGCGGCTCTCTCCTGGTTTCATGGGCAGAGTGATAACAGGGAGAGGCCATCTTTATTTGTCACTTAATGGGCAACCTGGCCCTTCCTTCAGGGCAACCAGATGCGTCTTTTGTCCTTAACCACCTCCATGTGGACGGCTGCCCATCAAATAAAGCAAGACATTTCCCCAAAAGGGCCAAATTTACCTCAAACAGGTGAGAACTTTGATTTGGAGAGCAAGAGAATTTTCCTGATCTTTGCCATGCATTTGGGCCCAATGCGTCAGAAGTATTTTCACATGATTGGAAGGAGATAGCCGTCAGCGCGTTTAGCTGATTCTGCCTCCTCACTTCTTTCTAGGGACACGCGGCTGCAGGTGAGGCTGGGTTTCTACTTTGCCCTTGCTCTGTTCTGTCCTCCTCTCTTGGGCTTTCTCATCCTGGACTTTACCCATTGCCTGCGTTCTTTCCTTCATCTTCTTGGTCTGCATTCTCCTATTTCTGAACTCTCTTGCTTTCATTTTTTTTTTTTTTTCTGTAGACCTCCTCTGTGGTCATCTTGCTCCCAATTTCTATTTCAGTAACTATAGAGCCTATCTGTATAGGAGTGGTGGTTCCTCTCACTGATATTAGGAAACCAGTTTCTTAAGCTAGGAAGAGACTCCTTTAAAAATTCTCCTCCACAGGGTGAGGCATCGGAGAGGAAATGAACACAGAAAGGCAGAGCTGTTTTCAATTGTATAAAGCCAGATTCCTCTCCCGACTCCCAGCTTGGGCAAAGCTCTGGTAATATTGTTTGCAGCAAAGCCCCCAAACCCAGTGAAAATGAATTTATCATTTACATCATTTCTCTTTGTAGCTCTGACAATTCATATTACCCCAGAACCTGACATCTCCACTTTCCTCCAATTGATAAATAATCTCTTTTTGATTTCTGTAACTGAGAAACATCATAAGCCCATATACAAAGGAAGATTCATTGGTCTTTTATTTCACATGTGAGCTTCTTGAAAAATTGCGTCTGTGTTGCCATTTGGGCATTAATTTCTGACACACCACTTATCATATTTTGATTGTTTCCAAGAGAACATCATATTTTAACTCTTTGGGTATGATTTAACTGATCAAATACACAGCATCTGGTTGTTATGGTAACTAAAGTTCTAAAAATAATATAAAGAAAAGACCACCTTTAATTGAAATCACAAGAAGTTGTTATGGTAACTGGAATTTTTTTTAAGTAACTAGGTTAAAACTACATTTCATTTTATCTAGCACTTTCCACAAACAAATTCTGATTAAAATATCAGGTTTAATTTAATCAGTTAATTAATGTCGCTAAATGTCATTTATCTTATAACTCTCATTTATATTCACTGCTGAATTATCCAACTTGCTAATTTATAACCATTGTGCCTTAAATTTAACATTCTAGAACCTGGGGCACAGTGTGTATTGACAATGTGAAGCTAGGTTTGGATGTTGACCTAAGATCTCACTGTGTCTTTTATCAGCCTTCTGAGCCTCTATTTATTTATCTGTAAAGTGGGAGTGATATTACCAGCTCTGCTTTTGCCACATAGTTGTATGGATCAAATAAAATGATGTACCTAAACATGTTTTGGTATCCTAAAACTTACTGTAAAGTAACACATTATTATTATACCATGGTAGAGGGAGAAAAATCTCACCTCTATTCTCTTAGGGTCCCAGCTGGGTTTAAGATGTAAATTGACATCACATAGATTAATAGAAGAAAAGCATAATACAAGTCATACATACATGGGAACCCTGAGAAGGAAATGAAGACTCAAAGAACTAGTTAGAGTAAGTTACATATATAGTGAATTGGGCAAACAGTAGTAAATTGCAAAGAAGCAGCTAAACTATACAGGAAAGCTTCAAAGATAAGCGTTATTCTAACAAGGTCAGTACAGTATTCTTTTGGTTTTGACTTCTCATCCTGGAGAGAGTGTTGTATCTTTCTAGTATGGAGAGGGCATTTTTGACACGAGAATTTCATCTTACACATGAAGGTCAAAGTGACCTTTCTGTACCTTTGTTTTTCAAGTGCCTTTAACTTAAATAGTCAATATGCCAGAATAACATGATTTAACTCCTTCACCACATTCTTTTGTCCACACATTTCTTGTATATTGAATTTTAAAAAGAAGCCACATGAAAAGAAGCTACAAATGTTTATGCTTACAACACTGACCACAGAATTTTGAATCTAGTGACTAAAAATTTAGAAAATGAAATTATTCATATGTATTAAAACTCCAAGAAAAATTGGAGGTGTCTTGAAGATAAGAATGGTAGTCGACTCTTCTTTGAT
This sequence comes from Saimiri boliviensis, assembly GCF_048565385.1. Taxonomy (NCBI): domain Eukaryota; kingdom Metazoa; phylum Chordata; class Mammalia; order Primates; family Cebidae; genus Saimiri; species Saimiri boliviensis. The sequence goes on from NC_133453.1 coordinate 36,356,592, forward strand.
AAACTCCCTTTAGTATCTTGCACATGCAAGGTGCTTGAATGTGTCTTTAATAAATTTATATTAACATACAATGTTTTAGCACTGTGTTGCACATGCATGAGGACCTGTGCTGAGATAAACACTTAACAACATTCAAAATATTCCTGTCTTGAAAAGGGATGCAGACATGTAAATAAATAACTCTCAATCCAAGGTCACATTTTCCATGATAGAAGAAGGCATTGGCCCTTCAGGAAGGTGGGTGGTGTGGATAGATTTAAGAAAGAGCTGATGAGAATGTAAACCCTGAAGAGTGTGCACCAGGATTGGGAGGGCTTGAGGATAACAAGTACATAGCTCACCCTTGACATAAGTAACTCCATCTTAGAAAAAAACTCCATCTTACATTTCACAGGACACTTTGCCAACAGGGATAAGATGTTTGGCCTGATTAATAAAGATTTCATCGAACCAGATAAGGCTATAAGCAAGCACAAGCTTCCACTATCAGTTCTCACCAGAGGGCTCTGCAGCCATAAACAGAGCAGGACTTCAGCAGTTCAATATGGCTGTCTTAACCAACACCGTCTTCCTGTCACTCATGATGTACTCAGCGTCTGCTGCTGAAGGCTCTAACCACATCAAAAACTCTTCCTTGCAAGACCAAAGGACCTCTTGGCTCAGATCAGGAGATGCTTTTTGTTTTTGTCTCTCCTCTTAGATGAGTTTGTTAACCCCTTTTACTATCCGCTTTTTCTTGATGTTAAATGTTACTTTGTTTGTTGTGGAATGTTTAATCTATAGTATTTATATATTCATTAAGTATACTATTATGTATGGTTTGCAATACTGACTGAATTGTGGAGTGAGTTGAGCCTGTGTGCCCAAGGCTCTGACCACTGAGTGAACAGTAAGTACTAAGGAGAATTGCCTCCTTGGGAACCATGTTCACAGCTTTTGTGATTAAATAGCATCAGTGAAAGTCTGCTATTGCGGAAAGGCACAGACACAAACATGTGTGGACCTCGTTATCTCTGACCTTGCACCACCCATGAGAAGGAAACTCCACTCAGTGGGAGCAGTATGCATAGAGGCTCACAGAAAGCTATCTTTGGTGATATCCAGAAGAGACAGCCCTGGGCCACTTCTGCCAACTAGTAGTAGAAAAGCTGGAGTTTAGCATTTCAGACCTAAAAAAAAAAAGTATTGGTTCCGAGAGAAAAACAGCAAAATTTAATTCAACAAATGTTTAAACATCTACAAAAACTAACATTGGGCCAACTTCATTAATTGTCATGTTTATTACTCCTAAATATTTCATTACACTTAAAACAATTTGAAGGTTAAATGTTTCTCACTTTTCAAGAATTTCCAACTATGCAAAGTAATTGCCAAGGAATCATAGCCAATCTCAAATTAAATTAATTATCCATAGCCAAATTATATCAAAGCAAAATTACATCTTTTCTACCCAAAAAGTAGATGCACATTAATACATTTGCTTTAGGGTAGAACCTCCAAAGGTAAGATTTCCAAGAGCCTATACAGTTTTTAATGTTACAGAAAAGTGTGTGAGTGTGTGTGTGTGTGTGTGTGTGTGTGTGAAAAAGTAAGCCTGAGACTTAAGAGGAAATGACATAGAAAACAATGATAAAGACATGGGTATGTACATCAGAACAATGACCGTACAAGTTTAATGAGAAGAAACAAAGCTGTATTACAGAAAGACAGGTGAAACTTAAAGGAAGAACTGAGCTCTATTCCTGGCTCCATTTTCAAATGGGGGTGCTGAAGAAATTGCTTGACTTCTCTGAAGCTCAGTTTCACATACTTCAATGTGGTAGGCAGCTACAATCAGTGCCAGAATTTCTCAAATGATCTTGCAATTTCCTCACTCTCTGAAAGCTACAAGCTAAGCTGAGATTAGATCGTAGCTTTCTTTAGTTTGCTTTTTTCCAGCCTTTCCAATAGTTTTATAACTACCCAATCTCTTGCATTAAGCCCCTTTCTACTTGAAATACCTGGCTCTGATTTCTGTTTTTTCTGACCTAGTTTCACTGATACACTATTATTGCTTTTATAGTTCTCTTTAATCCAAGAATTATTCCCCATCAGCCTTAGGAACAGGATTTTGTCTTATACACCATATATCTCTTAAACCAAGTATGGTGACTTGTGAAGAGATGGCAATACATCTTTGTGCTACTTCCTCCTTCTTTGTCTAGGGCAGGATTGAATGGAAAATCAATCTGGGTAAGCAAGAAAGGTGTCTTCATTCTCAGTACAGGGTTCCAATCAGCTACTATCAGTCACTAGGAGATGACATTAAATATGAAATATATTTGTCATTCCTGACCCAGCAGAAAACAAATGTTTGTTGAAAGAATAAATTAATGCATAAATGTAAAACAACCATTAATTTAGTGCTCTGCTCTTTTAAACACAGAACACTCATCCCTTAGCTTTCTGTTGATAGCTGTGGTTGCTGTTTAGAAGTAAGAAAAAGTCAAAAATAATGGCATAGAGAATTATGCAGAAAATTACTTTCTTGTTTTCTTCAAATTCAGTAGAGAAGAATTAATGAGATGAGAAATATAAAAGTAAGTAGAGTGGTATTTATAATAATGATGTGATTTTATGATATCTTACAAAAGGTATCTCCAATCCAATCTACATTTACATCCTTCCATTAGTTCATGTCCCAAATATATAAATGCACTACACATTGAAGAAGAGACTTTCCCTTTCCTTTTCTTAAAAACTAGAAATAGGAAGTTGATAGGTGATACTTTAGTTTGTGGCTTCTAAATGAGGGCTATTAGTGTAACGGTTTTTAAAATTTTTGTTTTAGCATAGGATCTTTAAATCAGAAAAGTTCTCGAGGGGTCTGAGGCTTTAGCCCTCTGCCTTTACCTAAACATTCTCAGACTAATGATCATCATTTCTTCCCCTCAGTGACTTGCTTCAAAGTAGTTAATTTCACTTTTAACTTTTAAAAACCCCCAACTTTGGTCACTGTTTTTCAGTAATTAGCAAAGTATGTTTTTAATTGGCTTACTCATGTTCCCTCTCTCAACTGGATTTTTCTTTTCACTGGTTTTTAAAGGATAGCTACCCAATCTTGAGTTGAACTTTCCTCATCAAGCCATCATTTCACCTACAGTATTTTTATAGTTAGTCCTCAAGTATCTGGGCAAAGATAGTTCATTTTTATGCCATTTACAAAATTACTTCTGTGAAAAAACTAGTTTGAATCTTTGATGCTGTATATTCCAGGTAACAGGAACATTACAGGCTTAGGTATTAATATTACCTACTTGTGCATTAATACTTGTAGAAGACTATGTTGATAAAAGTAACTAGTATGTGATTTTCATTTTTGATCAATACTGTAGTTACTGGTATAAGAATTTCCCTCCCAATGTAAACAACTAGAAAGCAAGACACTTTTCCAGCCATTTTCAAACAATAGGCAGTACAGTACTGGGATCCATTGTAGATGGCCAAAAAAGCAAGCGGAGCCCTAGACTCACACTGGCTTTATTTTTTTATTTTTTTTTTAGATGGAGTCACTCTGTTGCCTGGGCTGGAGTGCAGTGGCATGATCTCAGCTCACTCCAACCTCTGCCTCCCGGGTTCAAGCAATTCTCCTGCCTCAGCCTCCCCAGTAACTGGGATTACAGGCGCATGCCACCATGCACAGCTAATTTTTGTATCTTTAGCAGAAATGGAGTTTCACCACATTGGCCAGGCTAGTCTTGAACTCCTGGCCTCAAGTGATCTGCCTGCCATGGCTTCCCAAAGTGCTGGGATTACAGGCATGAATGAGCCACTGTACCTGGCCTCACACTGGCTTTCTATCTGAGGGCATTTTCTGGCATTAAAAAGGTATTTCTAGTCTGACCTACATTTACATTCCTCCATTAGTACATATACTAAATATATAAATGTACTACACAATGGGTAGTACGTTTATATTTTTTAAATGGCAAAAAAATAAATTTTAGATTGTATTATAAAAATTAACTACATTTGCCTAGATATTTGAGGCCTATCTCTAAAAATGTTTGTTGAAAGAAAAAATTAATGCATGAACATAAAGCAACCATCAATTTAATTCTTTGCTCTTTTAAACACAGAACGTTCATCCCTTAGCTTTCTGCTTTCCTTTCCCAGTGAGGGGAAACCAAAGCAGAATACAGTGGTCTTACTAAATTTAAGAGATGGAGATTAAATTAGGGCAGGTTGAGGTAGCTAGGATTTGTCTTCTAAGAAAGAGTACTGGAGAAGAGAAAGATATGAAGAGAAACAACTCCAATAATTAATTCCAACTCTACTATTGTCTTATTCTCTAAGCTTCTTTGTTCTATATTTTCAGTGATTGTTCAAAGACCTACTGTAACCTTGACTTATTCTTATATAAGTGATATATACAAAGTATAATATATCATGACCAAAAAGGGCTATTCTTAGGAAGCAAGGTGGTTTAACATTTGAAAATCTATTAATGCAATTCTCCATTAACATAATAAGGGAAGAACACATATGAGTCTCTCAACAGAAGCAGAAAAAAAAATTTTTTTGACCAAAAAAAAAAAAAAAAAAACACAACATTTTGACAAAGTTTAACACTTCTTTTTGATAAAATCTCTTAGTCAATTGGGAATAGAAAGAGAACTTTCTCAATATGGAAAAGGGCATCTATTTAAAAAAGGAGCAAATATCACTCCTAGTGATAAAAATGGAAGGCAAGATTGTCTATTGCGACTTATATTTAAGATTGTACTGCAAGACCCAACCAATACAATAAGATGAGAAAAATAAATAAAAGCCATCCAGATTTGAAAAGCAGTCTGATACATACAGATTTGAAAAAGAATTTTTGATTTGCAGACCATGTATGTATAAAATTCTAAAGTAGATTTAAATAAATCTAGAACTAATAAGTCAAATTTATCAGGATCACAGTATACAAGGTCAATGTTAAAAATCAAACATATTTCTACATACTATCAACAAATAACTGAAAAAATAATTTAAAATGTACTATTAAACATATCAAAGAACATGAAATACTTAGACATCAATTTAACAAGTTATATGCAAAATCTATACACTGAAAACCAATCATTACTAAGAGAAATTAAAGAAGACATAAACAGATATAGAAGTATATCAAAGACCAAATAAGAATTTTCATCTAAATTTATCTTTACATCTAACGCAACCCCTATAAAAACCCTAGCAGGATTTTATGTCAAATTGACAAGTTAATTCCAAACTTTATATTGACAAAGACCTAGAATACGCAACACAATTTCACAAAAGAAGAGCACATTTGGATGACATATACTCTCTGATTTCAAGGCTTATTGTAAAGCTAAAGTAATCGAGACATGGTAATATTTTTGTGAAAATTAACATATAAATCATTAAAACAGAATGAAGAGTACAGATGTAGACTCACACATGATTTCCAACAAACATGCCCAAGTAACTCAATGAAAAAAGTAGTCGTTTTGACCAATGATTGAATATTGGAAACAGGATGTCAATAAAGGAAAAAAATTTTGACCCCTTCCTTGCTTGTACTTTGACCCTTTAGAGTTAATCTAAATGAATCATATTTTTGAACATAAAAGCTAAAAGTTATACCCTTAGAAAAAAATATAGGCAAAAAATGTGTGACCTTAGAATCAGCAAAGATTCCTCAAATAGACACAAAAAACACTAATTATAGAAGAAAAATTTTGATAAATTGGTCATAATATTAAAAAATTGTTTCTCTTTATAAGAAAGCATTGTCAAAATAGAAAGACTGGTTGCTAATATCCATAATACGTATATTTGACAAATGACTTGTAACCACAATATATAAAGAACACATACAATTCAATCATTAGAAGGCTGTGCAATAAAAACTGGGCAAAAGATTTGAACATATATTCTATAAAAGAAAACATGTGAATGGACAATAAGTACATAAAAATATCTATTTCATTAGTTATCAGGGAAATGTAAATTAAAAGTATAATGTGGTGCTACTTACACACTCATTAAAGCAACTAAAATGGGAAAGACTGAAGTACTAAGTGTTAACAAAAATGTTGATATGGTTTGGCTGTCTCCACCCAAATCTCATCTTAAATTGTAGCTCCCACCCTACTTGTTGTGGGAGGAACCTGGTGGGAGGTAATTGAATCATGGGAGTGGGTTTTTCTCATACTAATTCTTGTAACAGTGAAGAAGTCTCACAAGATCTGATGGTTTTATGAAGGGCAGTTCCCCTGCACATGCTGTCTTTTGCTGCCATATATGACATGCTTTTGCTCCTCCTTCACCTTCTACCATGATTGTGAGGCCTCCCTAGTCATGTGGAACTGTGACTCAATTAAACTTCTTTCCTTTATGTATTATGCAGTCTCAGGTATATCCTTATTGGCAGTGTGAGAATGAACTAATACAGATGTGGAGCAACTGAACTCATAAAATCCTGGTGAGAATGTAAAATGATGTGCAGTCACTTTGGAAAAAATCTTGGCAGTTTCTATACATTTACTATACAACCCAGAAATTCTACTTCTAAGATTTGACCTGAGGAAAAAAAAAATTTAATATCCATATAAAGACTGGTAAACCTGTGTTTACAGCAGCTTTAAAAAAAATAATTTTTTAAAAAATTATGAGTGTGGAACCAAAAAAATCTTGGAGAGTGATGCAAATGCTTCATCTTGATTGTATTTGGTTACTAAATGTGCATGTTTATTTGTTAAAATGCATCAAACATTACACCTAATGTGGGTACATTTGGTTGAATGTAAATTAGATATCACTAAACTTGAAATACCTAAAAAACAAAATATTATTATCCCGTTACTCTTTCAAACTCACTCCTTTTCTGTTTTGATGTTTGTATGAAATCAATTATTTTATATATGGCTAATATATCTGTGCTATGAAAATTCTTATATATCTTATATATACATTATACATAGGTATACATTAATAGGAATATATCTCTCTGGGAGAACTTTAAATCATTATTTACATTACTGCTGTATATTTTCTTGTATTTTTATGAAAGGAAAATTCCATATTCATCTTACCAATACCCGTTACCAAAATTAATAAGGATAATTTAGGAGATGTCTGACCAGTCAGTGAGCAAAGTCTTTTCCTTTCCTTAAAGGTGTGAGTCCTCAGCAGCCCTTTTTAAAATCACATGACACAACCCTCCTAACCATCCCTAATCAGTCTGATTTAGGATTATTTCAATTAGTTATGGCCAAAAGGACAAAAGGATCACAGAATAGAACCATGGCCGCTAGAAGTCCTACCCCCATAAGTTGGGGAAGTTCCTTTAAAAGAGATATATGACTTCTTTGACTTTTGATACATGACTTTTCTAGAACTGCACATGTATCTGGGAAGAAACACCCATACTTTGTGCTGTTTTACCTTTGATTGCTCAGAGCACATATATTTTTGTCAACACACATAGTTCTTAAGAAACCCCTGTGGGCAGTCATAAACACTTTTCAGCAAGAAGTAACTCATCACACAGAGAGCAACATGTATGTACAGGATGCCAATGGACTACTACCTTAAAAAAACATGATCTCGTGTCCTTTGTAGGGACATGGATGAACCTGAAAACCATCTTTCTCAGCAAACTGACACAAGAACAGAGAATCAAACATCACATTTTATCACTCATAGGTGGATGTTGAACAATGAGAATACATGGACACAGGGAGGGGAGCACTACACACTGGGGTCTGTCCAGGGGAAATAGGGGAGGGACAGTAGGGGGTGGGGAGTTGGGGAGAGATAGCATGGGAAGAAATGCCAGATGTAGGTGATGGGAATGAAGGCAGCAAATCACACTGCCCGTGTGTACCTATGCAACAATCTTGCATGTTCTTCACATGTACCCCAAAACCTAAAATGCAGTAATTTAAAAAAAAAAAGAAAAAGAAAACCATGATATCCTCGGATGTGCATTTCTTCTGTACTTTTGTTGGGATTCCTTCTTCACTCTTTTCTTCAACCAGTGAATAAATCAAATAATTATACCAACATACTTGTTATACAGTAGTATGAAACAAAGGAAGAAAAAAGATACAAAGAACAAAGACAATACAATTTGTTCCTAATACAAAGGGAAAGAGAAAAGGGAAAATGATGGATGAAATTATTAAGTATTTGAACACTCTAGCAGCAAACGGAAGCTATAGTTCTTAATGCCATTGGTGCAATTTATGAACTTCCTTCTCCATTATCTACTCCATCATCATCTTACCTTTACTCAAAACCTTATCTTGCCTAGTTTCTTTGCTTGGTACAGTTCTGAGCCCTGAGGGAACCTATTTGTAGATTATACCAGTTTTCCATTAACCTTTACCCTTGGACATAATGATACCCCCAAAATTCCTTGAATTTGATCTACATTGTACAACTGAAATTCTTCCTTGAGAGTCAGCACCAGCAATTTTAACTAACAGTGCATATCTCCCAGTCAAAGCAGGTCTTTAGTTACAAAAGTACTATTGTGTGCACTGTAAAAAATCAGTGTAGAAATGTATAAAAAGAAATCCTTACAGATATAAATAAAAAGCAAATAAAAGAATCCAGTGAAATTTATTTTCTTATCCCTTCCCTTTCTTCCTCCCAGAAGAAGCCACTATTAAGAGTTTAATGTGATTTTTTGAAGATTCTTTTTAACACATATACATGTATATATTTTGTACCACTTGACGTATGATGCCATGTCAAAGGCTTATGGCTGGTTGCTACTGCTGCCTTTGGCATATGTTTACAAGTACTAACATGGCTAAAGAGTAAACAGTGAGAAGCAAACATGCACAAGAAAGGCACTTGGTTAATTTCGTTAATCAACTCTATCATAAGTAGCCTGGCCTTAGCCACTCAGCATGCTGTAAGCTCCCAGCAGGGAAGAAAGAGTGAACTAGCAATAGGGGAAATTAGCTGATCATGCTGTCCCATTGAGTCTGATTCATGCTGTTGTCTACGTCTGAGGGGTATGATTGGAGGGAATGGAGGGAGGAGGAGTTGCAGGTGCTTTGGGACAGCAGCAGTTTTTGGTTTTAGTTTATGGAGATTCAGCAAGGAGGATGCAGGAAATGTCAAAAACATTAAACAGATATGGAGTAAGGGTTTCAGTCTATTTGGCCAGATTCAGAGTCTGGCACTTGGTACAGGCTCTGTTGGTTCATTCTTATTGGTGGCTAGTGACCCTGGAGACAGCAGGTACAAAGTAACAGCAGTGTAACGGAATCTATAAATCTTTCACCACAGAGATTTAGATTTTAGTTCTTAATAAAGATTTTTAAATAAACTTTTTATTTTACAATAAGTTTCTGAATAGATCTAGATCACGGAAAAGTTTTGGATACGAGAGTTCCCATAAGCCTCTCACCCACTTACCCCTACTGGTATTTTACCTTAGTATGGTACATTTATGATGATTAAGGAACCAATATTGATATGTTATTAACTAGAGCCCATACTCTATTCATATTTCTTCAGTTTTTACCTTATGTTCTTTTATTGTTTTAGGATCCCAAGCAGGATACTACATTAAAGTTAGTCATCATGTCTCCCTAGGCTCCTGTTGGCTAGGGCAGTTTCTCAAACTTCCCTTGTCTTTGTTGACCTTGACAATTTTAAGGAGTACTTATTGGCTATTTTGTAAATGTCTTTCAGGTAGAATTATCTGTTTTTCTCATGATCACATTGGGGTTTGGGTTTTAGGGAAGAAGACCGCAGAGATAAGGTGCCATTCTCATCACATCATATCAAGGACACATTCTGTCAGCATAACTTAGCACTTTCCATGTTAACCTTGATAAGCTTACTAAGACTGTGTGTGTCAGGTTCTTCCACTCTGAAGTTCCTCTCTTCCCCACCCCATCCATAATGTACACTTTGTGGGAAAGTCACTAGCCACAACCCATCCTTATGAAGTGGGATTTATATTCACCTCCTTGAGGGCAAAATATGTACATAAACTATTTGGAAGGCTGTCTGGGAGATGTTTCTCTTTTCTTGTTGATTATAAACAAGCCTATGTTATTTATTGTTCTTCTGATATTGCCCTGACTGTGGCCACTGAATGTTCCTTCAATTAGCCCCTCCGTCTCTCTGATATACCGTTATTGTAGCAGGGTTTTGTTTCGTTTGGTTTTTTAGCACTTCTTTACTTCCTGGCACTACAAGATACTCCTGAGTCATCTTGTATATTTCCTTCCTCAGTCTTATAATAGTCATTTCTCCGAGGAGTTCTGGTTCCTTTTATGGAAGAATGGAATTACAAACTAAATCTGGGTTAGGTATGCTTGTTGCTACTGGGGTGTCATTCTTTCTAGTCCCTCTCAACTAACAGAGCAAAGACATAGATGTGTGTACACTCACTCATATATATACAAATATCTATAAATATTTCTCTCTTTGTCTCTCACATTAGCATGAATTTATACTGATATCTCCAACTCTAATCCATTTCCACATGGCTCATTCTAGCCTTCTCGTCTTGCTCATCTGGAAACCCCACACCTGCCGTGAGAAACGCGGTTCCCACCATCTGCCATCCATTTACTATTATCATTCAATTCTAATATACATGTATGTTGCTATGTTGTTCCACACTTCTATGTGGAACAAGTTTATCAATGAGAATATAATGGTTCTATGCACTCTCATTTGCCTTACAGACCCCACTCATTTCCAGAGTTACTTAGGTCAGTATCTCTCCCCTTACCCTCTTTCATGAGATTGTTTCACACATTTGTAATACTGTTATATGCTTTTGAGATACACTTAGATTCTTTTGTTATTCCATTCTAGGATTTCCCATCTGCCCAATTATTTTGTTGTTGTTGTTAAACCCACATACATTAAGGTTCTCTTTTTGTTATAAAGTTCCATGGGTTTTGACAAATGCATCATGCCATGTAACCCCCCTTACAGTATTGTTACCAGCAGTGAATCTGTATGAGTCTTCAGCAACCTCAATTCTTGCCTCCTCAGAAGAGAGAATTGGACCAAGGAGGCATAAGGCAGAGAGAGAGAGAGCAAGGCGAGTTTTAGAGCAGGGGTGAAAGTTTATTAAAAAGCTTTGGGACGGGAATAAAAGGTGAAGTGCACTTGAAAGAGGGCCAGGCTGGTGACTTGCAAGATCGAGTGCCCTGTTTAACCTATGACTTAGGATATTATACATTGGCATGCTTCTAGGGTCTTGTATCCCTTCTTCCCTGATTCTTCCCTTGGGGTAGACTGTCTATATGTATAGTGGCCTGCTAGCACTTGGGAGGGGAGCATGTGCATTGTGTTTACTGGAGTTGTAGACATGCTCACTTGAGGCATTCTTCCCTCACCAGCCGAATCTTCCTGGAAGGTCATATACCAGTTAAACTCTGCCATTTTGCTTCTTCATGTGCATGCTTGAACCCACACACCCAGCTCCTAAGATCTTATTAAGGAGCTGCTCATCATCAGTTTCAGGTTTCTTCTACTGGGAGACTGCCTTGCCCTGGCACCAGTGATGACCAATTATTATTTTAGAGAGACAGTTAATAACCACCCGGCCATCACCTGACAGTCACCTGACACTCCTGGTTGGGGTTGGGGAGGAGGAGCCCTCTCCTGCCCTGCTTATGTCTGACTAGCTACCTACTGTAACAGTATCATTCAGAATAGTTTTACCATCCTAAAAAATCTCCTGTGCTTTACCTATCCAGCCCTTCCCCACTGGCTCCCTTCAACACTGGCAACCACTGATCTGCTTACCATATCTATAGTTTTACCTTTTCCAAAATGTCCTGTAAATTGAATCATATAATATATAGCCTTTTTCAGGTTGGCTTCTTCCACTTAGAACTTGCATTTAAAATTCATCTATATTTTGCATGACTTGATAGCTGATTCCTTTTTATTACTGAATAATATTTAGTTGTATATGTGTTCCACAGTTTCTTTATCAACTGACCTATTGAAGGATATCTTGATTATTCTAGTTTTTGGCAATTACGCATAAAGCTACCATAAACATTTGCATGCAGGTTTTTATGTGGACATATGTTTTCAAATCAATTGGTAAGTATCTAGGAGCACAATTGCTGTTTAGTATGGTAATACTCTGTCTAGCTTTGTAAGAAACAGCCAAACTATCTTCCCAAAGTGGCTATAAATTTTGCATTTCCACCAGCAACGGATGAGAGTTCTTGTTATTCTGCATCCTCACCAACAGTTGGAATTGTTAGTTTTTTTGGATTTTAGTCATTTAGCCATAGGTATGTGCTCATGTTACTTTCTTGTTTTAATTTGCATTTCCCTAATGATAAATGATGTTGGGCATCTTTTTTATATGCCTATTGGCCATCTGTATATCTTCTGTAGTGAAGTATCTCTTTCAGATCTTTTGCCCATTTGTTAAGTGGGTTGTTTGCTTTCTTAATGTTGAGTTTTAAGAGGTTTTTGTATATTTTAGATACAAGTCCTTTATCAGACATATGTTTTACAAAATATTTTTCTCCCAGTCTGTGGCTTTTTTTTTGTTTGTTTCATTCTGTTCACATTGCTTTCACAGAGCAGAATTTTAAAATTCTCACAAAATCCAAAATGAAGAAGAATAGAGAAGAGTATCACAGTAGCTCTAGGGGTAGAATTGGAATCCAAGACTTTTTCTTCGGAAGAAGGAACATAAGAGGCACAGGCAGATTTTGCATAATGAAATCACCATGGCCCTCAGCATCAACCTAAACCTTCCTCTCGAGATGACATTCTTCTCAGTCACATCTGTCATAGGGCATTTGTGATATGTACTATTCTCATCGTTGTTAATTTCTAATTTTTTAGAAAATTGCAGTGTTAATTTTCTCCTTGATTCAATAAATGAGAGCAGGAACTATATACATTTGCCTTTTGGTAATTAGATTGATGCATGATCTTGTTCTTTATTCTTTAGTAGATGTTTTTATTAGTATTAAAAACAAAGGTGTATTTTATGATTATAAACTGATTTATATTTCTTATTAACCCATCAAAAAGAGAAAGAGGTATGTTAAAATGCCCCATTTAGTGTACTTCTGTCCATTTTTCCTAATTTATGACAGATTTCACTTTTAGTATTTGATATAATCTTATCTGATGAATAAAATTTCATGACAGTTTTGTATTCACTATGAAATATCCTTTCTGACAGGACATCTTTATCTCATTTAGTATTTCTGCTTCAATTTCTATCATATTTGTTATTAGTATTGGAATTCTTTCTTACTGTATTTGCCTGATATGTTTGTCCACTTTTTAATTTTTTAATGTATTTTTGATTTAGTAATTTTGTATTAGGTGGGTCTTTGGAAAATGTCACATAGCAGGATTTCTCTTCTCTTCTTATACAATCTATTCACCTTTAATAAAGGGGATATTCCAATTGAATTTATAGACTTCATGAACATATTTGATCATATTTTACCATCTTTCAAAAAATTTCTCCTTATGTTTCTTCCCTCCCTCCCTCCCATTCTCCCTTTCACCCGTCTTCCTTTCCTTCCTTTTTTCCTTGTTAATACCTGTCATTACATCACTACATGCTTTTTACTTTTACCTTCTCTAATATTTTGGAAGGAATCTATCATGCTTCTTAATCTATTGTTACTTTAGTTTAAAAATCTACTTCAACCCAGGAATGGCCAGTGTGTGATGTCATTCTCTTCTCTGCCAGTGAAGACAGTATAAATGGATCAGAGCAGTTTTCTATCGAGCCTGATATGACCTTAACAAAGCCCTAGGGCAGTCATTGCCGATTGAGAAGGGTTGGGAACACAAGCTGAAATCTACTTACCATTCTTACTTTTTTCTATTTATTGAGTTAAGCCAGTTGATCCCAAATGTTGCTGCACATTGGAAGTGGGAGAGGTGCTTTCCGACACCCCATACCAATTAATGGGACCATCCGAGAGTAAAAGCCAGGCATGGGTTGTTCATAAAGATTCACAGCTGATGCCAATGCAGGACAAAATTGGACAACGATTGAGTTTAAGCGCAATTTTAGGTTGTGCTTCTCCTGCTGCCTCTCTGTCATCATTAATGTAATCAAAATGAAAGTGATCTTTTCTGCCCTCCCTCTCCCTCTTCCTTTTCTTCTTTCCCTTCTAACTTCCCACCCTCTCTTCTGTTTTTCCTTCCAATCATTACATATCTTCTAATTTAAAAATGAGTTTTGCAATTGACATCCACTTTTATAATAACATTTACAAAAAATAGTTTGGATATCTCTCACTTCTAAATGGTTCAATGTTTGCAGTCAGATGGTTTATACAATTATCTTCACATTTCAAAACTTTGAAAATTTTGCTTTCTCAGACATTTCAATTACAGCTTCAAATAATTTTTTTCTAAGAAGTTCACATGAATGATACGTTGCATATTTGTGAGTACTTTCTTCTACTGCCTTCACACACAAAATCTGGCTAGGTACAAAATTCTTACATGATAATTGTTTCTTTTTAAAATTCTGTAGACATTAGTCCACTGTCTTCTGGTATGTCAAGTTGCAGAAAAGATGTTTAAAGTCAGCCTTATTTGTATTCCTTTTTATCTATTTATTTATTTTGCCAGGGGACTCATAAATCTTCATTAAGTTTTCAAGTTTGGTCAGAATCTACTTTGATTTGGGCCTTTCAAAATTCATTTTGCTTTGATGGAGTGGGTGCTTTCAATCAGCAAGTACAGATCTTTTTGTTGGCTCAGAAAGGTTTTTCTCATCTTAGCTTTAGTTTGTTTTCTTTTCTATTTATAATGATCTGAGAACAACAGTGATTCTGTTTGCTCTTCATTACCTGTCTTCTATATCTATCCTCTGTTTGCCATTTAAATCTCTTTGATTTTGCTTCTGCAATCCAGGAAAACTTTTCAAGTTTAACTTCCATGTGACTGATTCAAAGTTGCACAGCATCATTCAGGTTTTTCTAACACTCAAAATTACATTTTTCTATTGCATTTTATACCCAAGGCTTTTAAAAGTGTTTTTGTTTCTTTGTTCCATTTTTAGAGCACCCTGTTCTTGTTTCATGTATACAAATCTTTTATATTTTGAAAGATACTAATTACAGTTTACTTATTAATGTTTTCTTTTCCCTGCACATTGCCTTTTTCATCCAGTTTCCTTTTTTCTCTTGTTTTCTCCTCCCCCATCCCCCATCATACTATCTGCTTTTCTTGGATTTATGGAAAACCTTGACTGTTTGCTAATATTAAAGAGCAGAGGGCTAAAGAGCTGCCTGAAACTCTGAGTGCCTAGATGCAGACTGTCCTCTGTGAATCACTGAAGAGTGCATACTATTCCCATTGTCAATACAGTGATCACTTGGTTTAAGCAGGGATTGGTCCAAAACTCCTGTGGAACCAAAATCAACGGATGCTCAAGTCCTTTGTATAAAATGGAATGTAGTATTTTCATATAACCTATGCACACCCTCCTGTTTACTTTAACTCACCTTTAGATTACTTATAATACCTAATACAATGTAAATGCTATGCAAATATTTGTTACATTTTATTGGTTTTTTTTATGTGCACCATTTTTTTCCCTGAATATTTGCAATCTGCAGTTCGTTGCATCTGTGGATGAGGAATCTACAGAAAAGGAGAGCCAACTGTATGTTGGGGGCTTTCAGCACCAGAGGATGATCATGTCCCCTAGAGAAGACTCATCCATCTCTTCCCTGGAAAATAATATCTAACATTCTGGGAGCCAATGGAAGAAGAAGCTAGTGTTCAACAGTCAGTATGCAAACATGTACTTAATCTTCCTATTTTTGGTATGAAACCTGAGAGGTCTCCATTGTTGCCTTCAAGCTGAGAGTTTCTATTTTATCCTGTCTATAACATAAACATCCAGGCTTCTGCTGGGGAGAAGAGACAGCACCAGTGGCAAGCTAAGGAAGAGGGGGAAGACAGAGAGATCTAGTTTCTTCCTAATTTTCTCAATCCTCCTAATATTTTGTCCTACTGTCTTTCATCCTGGCTTCTAGAAAGACTAGTCCTAATTTCTGAGTCTCTGGAGGGGGACTCTGGTATAAAGTGGGTTGGTTCTCAGCTTTCTCTACCTGCAGTTTAGGGTTTCAGTTTCTCAGATCTGTTAAGTCTGTTTCCATATGAGTGTCTGTTTTAAGGCTTCAAAATTTTGCCACTATTTTGTTTTCTTCCATTTTCCCTACCCACGTGGGCTTCTATATGAAAACAAGACCAAACAAAATCTCTCTATTATAGAGTTATAAGGGTTTGGGTTGGGGAGCAAAATTAGATGTGTTTGTTCAAGGCTCTATCTTTACCTGGAAGTCCCATTATCTTTTTAGATCTTTGGGGATCCTTGTTAATTTCACTAATCTAAATTTTTATTTTACCTTTAATCTGAGCTATCTTTCTCCTGATTTCTAATGGCCTATCTTTTGGCATTCTTTCAAGGATTCCCAATGGTTTCTTGATAATATCGTCTTAATTGTGTCATAGATCATTTTCAGACATGAGCTCCTTTGAGTCAAATATTTCTATTTCTTTATGCTGCAATATTTTTCACCAGTCTCATTTGTGTTTCCAGTATCTTTACTTATTCTAGAACATGAATAAATATATCCAGACTTCATGTTGATCAAGACAGGGTGAGTGAATTATTCTCTTTGCCTATCTGTTTGATGGCTGAACTCCCTTCTCGGATCTCAAGCTGGAGGGAAGGTTGATAGACACAAACATCTTCTAGACTAATTTTCTGTCTCTATCAGTTTTTCGGGTGTCACTGCTCTATCTGTGTCATTTCCTCCATCCCCTACTGCCCGGTTATTTGGTATCCAAGTTGGCTTACTGCCTGAAAAATAAGAGATTGTACTGCTGCAATGATTGTTATCTGCCTATTTCCTCCTATAGACTTTACCTATAAGGATTTTAAGACCTTCCTTTCCCAGCTTATCTGTGCTGCTGTCTCTTCTCCTACCTCCTGTCCACTCTATCTCACAATGCAGTTGTTCACAGGGGTTTTCATTCTCAACATGGATGAAGAAGGATGAGGTGGGAAGGAGGGGCAAGGCCAACAGGACTCTGCTCATTTCATAGAAAAAATGTCATATGGTAAGCGTGGAAAAAATACTTAGTTTTTCTAATTGGGCCATTGAAAACATCTTTCTTTTTTAACAATTATCTCTATGAAGCCTGAGTAGATGTTTCTCATCCAGCTCTATTTCCTTATAATTTACATCAAATTTTTTCTAGATTCTGACCTGAGTTTTCTTGCCCATCTTAGTTTTGGAGCAGAAATCTGAGCTTGTATTTTCTTCTGTAGCTTCATGAAACACTTTCCCTACTTCCCAACTCAGCATATTAGCTTAGTTCAGAAGCGTATCCCCTCCTGGCCACAAGATGATGACACCTTTCAAGGTATGTCTTACAACCATATCCAAATGAAGGAAAGGCAGCTTCTCCGTCAGTGTGTCTTTTTATCAGTGGGGAAAACCTTTACCAGGAGCTTCCCAGCACCCTTCTCTTTGGGTTCCATTGGCCATGATTAGGTCATATATCCAGGGAAGTCTGCAAGAGTCATTATATAGCATTTTCAGTGTGTAGGCACTTGATGGCAGAGGGGGGTATTTGCAGTAAGGATAAAGGTGACAAAGAATAGCTGTTGCATAAGCAGTCCTTGCTACCAGCCTATGAAAATCATTATTGTATTCTACATAAGTATGTTGCAGTTACTGACCAGAACAAATCAAAGTCATCTTTATGTGAGAAAGATCTGTGTCATTTCCATAGCAGGTATAGCCCTCCTCTTCCTGAGCAAGATCAACAAAGACATTATCAATCATCTAATAAATCCATTTTGTTTCCAGTTTTATTCAGGCTTCTGAGAAGCTTTGAGACAAATTTATCTCTGGTAAGTAAGCATTGTTTTCATGGTCTACATTTCCTAAACTAATTTCACTTCCAGCTTCATTGAACTTCCCCACTCTTAATTTTCCCTAACTCTTCTCATGTAATCTTATTTTATTTCATGTTGACCCACTGTATATAGTTTCACAAGTATTATGTCTTAAGTCCTTTTGGAACAAGACCAAGTCTAAATAATAATTAATTAACTACTGATGTTTTTATAACCTGGTATTAAATTATACCTGAGGATTGGGACTGTGTTTTGCTGATGTTTAAATAGTCTATGTTTCCTCGTCTATAGTAACACCCAATAAATGTTCGTGGAATTGAATTGATTCATCCCCAGGGCTACTCGAGTCCACCAATCCTCTATATGTGGTCTTCCTTTTATTTCCTAGGGGATTTTAGGAGTATAGGCATCAACCAGTTGATCTTGTATACATAGACAGATAACTGGAAACCAGTCCTTTCCATCCATGTGGTTCAATGTGTGAATTCCTGGACTGGCCTGAGATTGTTAGATCAAACAAATGCTTACACGTATTGATCTGATTTGACTGAAAAGCAGCTCAGCCAAGCCAGCACACAGCTGCCAGCGTCACACTGCGCCACAACAGCTGGAGACAGACATAGGAAACTAGAAATTATTCAGTTGCAGCCCCTCCAAACCATGTTTGACACGCTATTTATCTTCTCCCACTGAAACGCTCTCTTTCTAAATAAATGAGGGTGGGTGATAGCTTGGGGGTTGTTTACCTTCTACTGAACAAACAAGTCTGAATTAGGAATTAGAATCAGTGAGTCTAAAATGATGAACATGCTTACCCTAGCATTACTTAGAAAATGGGAAAAATAAATTAGATTACTACTTGGAAGGACTTGTTGGTTTGGAGAGCAGCAGGGACTTAATTGCAGGTGTAAAGCAGCACAGCCTCTATCTTCCTTCAACATAATCTACAGCTTTCCTCAGAGCAACAGGCAGAGAGTGGATTCCTCAGAGAGTACTGTGATTTGCAGCAAGCCAGCAGAGACAGAGAGCAGGACAGGACCTGCAATTTGCCCTCTAACGACATGGTGATGTCACATGTTCATCTGCCCTGGGATTATTACCTAGCATCTTGTTTAAAACATTGGCTGTCTTGGAGAGCTCCAGGGCACATCTTTCTGTTCCATGGGATGTGTCAGGAGCAGCACAGTGATACAGCTGATGAAGTAAAGGAAAGCGTTTTTATTTCTCAGGCAGAGTTAACAGGATGCTTTACTCCATCAACAGCTGTCCTTGATACGGTATCTTTTTGTAGGATAATACATAACAACATAATGCAGTTTGCTTGAAATTCTAATTAAAATGAGGTACTTGTCTCCTGCTTCAGCCAAATGAAACTATAGAACAAGACTTACAAGCAGCAAGGACTCATTTCAACAGTGCAACTAGCCTGCAAAATCAGAGTCCCCAAGCAACAAAGTCGGCTTTCAGAATTATGGGACTTAGAGGGTTTACTGCAGCCACTAAAAGCGTGTGTGTGTGTGTGTGTGTGTGTGTGTGTGTGTGTGTGTATCATTGTGCACACAGAGCAGAAAGCTAAGGAATCTAAATAACGTTCACACAACAGTAAAAGAACACGTGTTAATATTGATGTGCAATATCATACAGTAGAAGCTTCCTATGATGCCAGCCTCCCGTGACAGGGCCGAGGCTGACCTTTTAGGTAAAACCACCTTATAATTAGGTCCATTTGTTACTTCAGAGATGACTGCTCTGACTGAGGCCCAAGGTCCCCTGGTTGCATGTTGCCTCATCCATACAATAATGATGTATTAATAAGGAATGGCGTTCTTTGCTGCCGCATAGTCCTCTGTGGGACTTCATTTGTTTTAAAACCAAACTCTGTAAGAAACTAAAATGCAAAAAGAAAGAGTGCAGGAATCCATGTCAACTCCTATCAGAATAAGTTGGTTATGAACATGGCACAAATATCCTGCAGTACAGTTTGCCAAAAATAATATGCACTGATATTATATTTATAAATGTTTTAAAATATATTTATTTTAATATATTTATATTATATTTAATATCAGTGCATATTATATTTAATATCAGAGTACCTTCTAAATGCCAAACACTGTATATCTTATCCATTCCTTCTCAAAGAATTCCCTGACATACCATTATCATCCCCACTTAACATACGCAGGAATGCATTCCAAAGGGTTAGGTAACCTGCTCACGGTCATGCACGTAATAAGTGGCAGATCCAGGGTTTTAATTCAGGCAGCCTATTCCAGATCCCAAGCTCTTAAATACTCATAGCAGTAGCCAGCATGTATATAACACTTACTTTGTATGAGGCACTAGGTGTTTTGTATTTGTGAAACTCATTGAGTTTCCACTTTGATTTTATTAGGTAGATACTGTAATTAACCTTACTTTTATTGGTGCAATTAATGAAGTATACAGAGGTCATGTTACATTCTCAAGGTCATGTACTTGCGAAATGGCAAGGAGGAGTGGGCCAGAGACTGTTTTAGCTATGATGCACTTCTCCTCTCCATACCATGCCATCCTCTGCCCAAAGGTCTGCCTGGGCAGCATTTTGTTGGCTTTGAATTTCAGTGCTGTTTCTATATCTTTCGTATTAAAACCACAAAGAACCCTCTTTTTTTTAATAAAAGGGGCTACTCACAAGTATCCCTTTGTATTTGCCTCTGCTTCTCTTTGGGGGATGTCAGCTGGCAGCTGAGAAAACAAGTTTTAATTCTTTCATTGAGATAGGCTTAGGGCAATGGGGATATTACTGGACATAGAGATTTAGAAACTATTCCTCTTTTATAAGTCCCAGGTGATTTGTTGGCAGTAAATGAGTGTCCCGCCTTAGCTATTACTTAGGCTAATAGGACAAATATTTCCATCCACATCTGAGTGATCTAGTACATGAACAGTTTTGTTATAACAGCTGAAAACTAGGAAATCAAATGAGGTAAATTAATTTTAAAATAAGTGTTCCCTTAGAAATGTCCCCCAGATTTGCAGAGCAACCAGTACCAGCCACCACTCCATAATACAAAGTCAAAAAAGCTCAGGAAGAGACAGCAGTAGAGACAGCCCTAGCCATGGAGGTCGTGGGAGGTGGGGCAGGGAAAGGCAGGTTTCATCATTAAGCCAGAAGACTAAGTGATAAATTAGATTGGACAGCTACATCAGTGTGTGCTTAGGGAATGCCAGTTCATTTTAATATTAACCTGTAAAAATATAATTAACAAAACATAACTCCTTGCACAAACACCTACATTATATAAAATAGATGGAAATAAACTAGAAATGCTGTCCATACTGAGTTTACTTCTTGAAACTGAATGCAGATATAGACCAAAGGTTGAAGAAACACATATAACCAACCAGTGGCTTTTCATATGTAATATGTTTTTTACAGATAGGGTCTTGCTACGTAGCCCAAGCTAGTCTCAAACTCCTGGGCTCAAGTGATCTTCCCATCTTAAGTCTCCCAAGTAGCTGGGACTATAGGTGCATGCCATCAATTCTGAATGATCTTTTTAATTAGAAAATAAAAACACAGATAAAATTTAAAACCAAGAAAATGTGGCATATATACATATATTCATCTGAATATTTTTCGTCTCAGGAAATCTCTTTCTGCAAACTGCTGGTTACTGTATCCCTTCTCTCAAGTTGTGGAATTCAAGCCATGTCTAGATTCATTCATAGTATCTACAGCTTATTGGGCACCTACTATGTGCCAAGTGCTTTTTAGGTGTTATCATATTCATCCTCGCAACAACCTCCAAGAATCCATAATATTATCCTCATTTTATGGGCAGGAAATCGAAGCTGAGTGAGGTTCAGTAACTTGCCCAGGGAGCTAAGTGTTAGAACTGCCTGGGATATAAGCTAAGGGTTGTTTGATTCCAAAGTACTGAGCCTACTATCTCTAGGAGAACATATTTGAAAGAGAAACCATCATTCTCAGCAAACTGATACAAGAACAGAAAATCAAACACCGCATGTTCTCACTCATAGATGGGTGTTGAACAATGCTAACACACGGACACAGGGAGGGAAGCATCACACACTGGCGTCTGTTGTGGGGGAACTAGGGGAGGGACAGCAGCGGGTAGGGAGTTGGGGAGGGATAACATGGGGAGAAATGCCAGATATAGGTGACGGGGATGGAGGCAGCAAGCTACATTGCCATGTATGTTCCTATGCAACAATCCTGCATGTTCTGCACATGTACCCCAGAACCTAAAGTGCAATAAAATATATTTTAAAAAAAGAAAGAGTACCCTGATTATGAAACTGCAAAACCACTGCTGATACAGCAATATCACTGTACTACCACTGAGTAGCCGTTTTGGAAGGGGAGTGGCTGTAGTTACTAGAATTGTGAAAGGAATTCTACCTTAGAAATGCAGCCTAAGGCTGGGCATGGTGACTCACGCCTGTAATCCCAGCACTTTTGGAGGCTGAGGCTGGTGGATCATCTGAAGTCAGGAGCTCGAAACCAACCTGGCCAACATGGCAAAACCCTGTCTGTACTAAAAATACAAAAATTAGCTGGGCATGGTGGGGCATATCTGTAGTCCCAACTACTTAGGAGGCTGAGGCAGGAGAATTACTTGAACCCAGGAGGCGGAAGTTGCACTGAGCTGAGATCGTGCCACTGCACTCCAGCCTCGGTGACAGAGCAAGACTCCATCTCAAAAAAAAAAAAAAAGAAATGCATCCCAAAGACATGCTTGCACATGAGCTCTACAATGTTCTGATTTGTTGCCTATTTCTGTGTAAAATAGGAAAAATAATTAAAAATCATAATAATAATCAATAGAAGAATATGCAAATGTCATCTATGAAAGAGGATGGAAGAGTGCTATACCTACTGATGGGGAAGAAACTTTCAGGTTATATTTAATGGTCAGAGTCAGTTGCAAAACAATATGCATGGTATAATCCCATTTACATTTTTAAAAGACATGTACATATGTACATGATTATAAAATCATAGGATAAGAACAGGAAGGAGGCATGTAATTTCCTGGGATGATGTGAGAGTTTAGAAAGGATGGAGATGGAGAAAGGGCAAGGAAATGAAGGACAATATTCAAATTTTGCTTTACAAATTTATATGAGTTTGATGTTTTTATAGTGATAAAGGACTTATTACTTACATAATAGAAAAGAAGTGAACATTTTAACAACTATAGTCAAATGGCGAAAGTTTCCATAAACTTTTAAGATATGTTAGTATAGAAGATATTTTCTCTTTTAGGTGTTTGTTAAATTTTTTCAGCCTTTTCCCCTGAAACCTTCAGCCAGTTTCTGCAACTTAAGCATTTTCCAACAATGAATACTTAATACAGTCATTCACTGCATAATGACCTTTCAGTCAATGATGGATCGCATGTAGAATTGTAGTCCCATAAGATTACAATCCATATTTTTACCATAGTTTTCTATGTTTAGATACATAAATACTTACCGTGTGTTACACTTGCCTATGGTATTCAGTAAAATAACATGCTGTATAATTTGTATTCTGGGAGCAATAGGCTATACCATATCTCTCAGGTATAGAGTAGTCTACACCATCTATGATTGGGTAAGTACACTCTACGATGTTCAAAGAACAATGAAGTCACCTCATGATGCATTTCTCAGAATGCCTTCCTGTTGTTAAGCAATGTGTGACTGCATTAATAATTATTTCAGATAAGAGTCTTAGTTCTGTTCCATGATACATTACAAAGAAGGAACAACCACACCAACAAACAACAGAAGTCAGCAATTTTAGGTCCTCTGTTCAAAAATTCCACAAAATAAATATGCCACATGGAAACATCAGATTAATCATTCTAGTGGCCCCTGGCCCAGGCAATAGCAAGTGGGGGACTTATTATCCTATATTTTGAGGCTTCAGCAGGACAGTAATGAAATTCACTAGAGATTCTAGTAAGTGTATCCATCTGATCTCCAAGGAGCCTCAAGCTTAGGAGGAGAAAGAAGACAGAACAGCCTTTCTAAAAGAACAAACAACGAACAAACAAAAAACGCAATTACTTTTGCACCAGCCTAACAGAACTACCATGTCCTAACATACACCTCTCTGGGCATCCAAAGAATCCATATTCATGGGCATTCAGTGCATTAAGAAAGATTTACCTGATGCCTTCAAGCCAGGGCAAATGTACCACGTGGGCTAGTTCCTAGCACTTCAGTAATTCCTGAAGGCTAGTGTTAGAGGTACAACCTGTGTAAGACGGGAAGCTCATGGAGCATGAAGAAAGTTGTACCACTTTGCACTCACCAAAAACGGGAAAATGTGACTTTCTGTAGCTGTATAAAGAGCTGACATCAGGTCGGTCTGTAGTGTTACCCAAGTGATGACCCCTACTGACTAAAAAATAGCTGAAATTAGCAGGCAGCTTGGGCCATAATCTTATTATTTTGATAGTGCAAGTGTGGCCTTTAACAACATATTGTCATTGTCACATTTGTCTCAGGAACATGAGATGATGATGGCTATTAGTTTGCATTTTTGAAAATATGCCTAAGACATCTGACAAGGTTTATATACAAATTAAAATAATAATGAGAATTCAGGCTAGTGGCCGGTCCTGCAGTTGTCCAGGCCAATATAACACGCAACGACATTTTGCTCCCTGTTAGTTCCTATAGCAATGAAGAAAAATATCTCTAATGATAGCTTCTTTTTGCTTTTAAAATGTGAGATCTTTAAACAAACAAATAGTATGTGCCATTTCATACATACTTCCACAACACATAAAGAAGCTGCTGTGATTTTACCTCAGGGATAGATTTACACATGAAAATGTCTCACTCTTAACAATTCTAACACATCATGCTTCTTACCCCCTAAATTCAGCTTTTGTTTAGTTTGCTGATTATATTTCCTTCTAATCTGCAATTATCAATTTACCCACCCTGTTTTACTCTATCCTATTATCCATGTAAGTATCATCTATTTAAGATTATTATCTCATGGAAAGCCACTATCAGCAATATTTTTACATTGCATGCCAGAAAGTGTTTGAGGAAGAAAGAATGAGAGGACAGAGAAAACAGAATGGGCAATGGTCGCCGAGGCTGTAAGAGGTAATATTGTAGACATGACCTCACTTTCCTCCAGCCAGCCCAGTGGAGGTGACCCCAGCACAAAGCTGCAAAGGTCTAGAAAGACATATGGCAGACAGTAGACCCAGTGGCGACCAGGCAGTGCCATAAACTGGTGTACAAGGCAGGATTTCTCAGCTATCCCCTTGAATGGAGTCGCCGCCCTCTGCCAATGAAACCAGGGCCCCGTCTCTCTTATCTATTTTGTGCAGTGCTCAATGGTGTGCCACGCACCAGAGGTTTGTTAAAATATATGTGACGATGGTAAATACAGATTAAAATAAAGTGCTGAGAATCCAAGCCTATTAACTCACCTTGAGGTCCTTGCCCTGGTGGAGAAGCCAGGCAGAACAAATGGCCCCGTAATGCTCCAAGCCAAAAGGCCCCAGTGGAAAGACTTTGCAATCAGCATGGGCAGAGGAATTAACTGCACACTCCCTTTAATGTTCATCAGAATTGAACGCTGCTAATTTACAGCACTTCAGCACTTCGGGGCCCCTTAGAGTCTTTCCAATTACGCTAGTGAGGAGGTGACTGGCTTGTGATCCCCATGGTGAGACTGTGGAAGCAGAACTTAGCAGCAGAGGCCTGGGGTTCCAGCGCGCCCGTCCTAACCAAGCACAGAGTTTGCTCCGTTCTTACTGTTGTCCACGGCCCCCAGGCTCCCTGAGGACTTTCTTCGCCTTGGTTTCCTGTAGTCATTCTGGAATGGAGAAGCAGGGCAGTCACATCACACAACCAACGCTGGGAACACAGTGTATGTAGCCTTGTATTTCTAGTTAAAAAGCAATAAATCCAAAGTCAGGTAATGAATTCCATTTCGAGTAATCTCATTATGGACATCTATTCAAAGAGTCTGTATAGCACAGGCAGAATGACTGGAAAACCTAGCATAATGTGCTGGCTTTTTTCCCTGTGCCAAATTAACAGTGAAGGCCTTTTAAAGGATGCTTCATTTAGGCTCTCTTATTATCAGAAATATTATACAAGCTGGAGCTGAGGCCTGAGTGCAGTTGCACTGCTGTGATAACTCCCACAGTTGAATCAATGGCTGGCAGGATTCCACCGTCGAAGGAGCTCCGAGCAGTGAGGCAAGAGGCCCCAGTGCACTGTTCTCTCCTGGAACCTAGAAGAAGGAAAAGTAGAAGGAGGTCCGGGAAGTCTAAGTGGCGACGGGATTTTCTCTGGGACTTCTTTCTAGGATCGCCCTGCAGGATCAAACTTTAAGGCGTATTGTGCAGAATCTGTTATATTCAATCCATCACACATTCAGTTAGCTGGTTGTTCCTTCCTGGGGCTCTCCTCAGTTATACCACCACTTTATAACCTTCAGCTGCTCCCCATTATTATCTTTAAAAAGTTTCGATTTCTCACCTGAAAATCACCAGGCTTCCCAAACTTTAATGTATACACCCATCACCTGGGATCTTGTTAAACTGCAGTTCTGACTCAACAGCCCTGCGGGGAGGCCTGGGATTCCACATGTGTAGTAAGCTTCCAGTGGCCTATGCTTGGAGGAGCAGGACTCTAGAACATTGGTTCTCAAACTTGAGCTTGCATTAGAATCACTGGAGGGCTCGTTTAAACAGAGATTCTTGGCCCCAGCCCCAGAGTTTTAGATTTGGTAGGTCCAGGGTGGGACCTGAGAATTTGCATTTCCAGAAGTTCCCAGGGGATGCTGAGGCTGCTGACCCAGGCAGCACAATTTGAGAATCATTGCTTAGAGTAATGGTTCTCAAATCTGGCTGCACATACATATTATCTTACTAAAAATGAGGAGGTTTAAAAACATATGGATTCTCACCTCTGACTCAGATTCATGAACTCAGAATCTCTGGGGATGAGGCCGCAGCATCAAAATCTTTTTTCACTCCTGAAGTGACTTTTTTCAATATAGATTGAAAATCATTGCTCTAAAGCATGGCTTTCAACACAACTTCCATGCAGTGTCTAGATAGGAAAATAAGACTATGCACTTAGTCCCAAATTTGCTTTGTACTGCTGTATTCCAGAACTTTGGATTAAACTGGTTCTTTCTCCCTGAAATAACCTTCCTTATGCACTGTCAAAATCCCATCTGTTTTTCATGGTTTATCTCAAATCCCATCTCTTTCACGAGGCCTTTCTCTAGGTCTGCAGCCAGCTGAGAGCTCTCTGTTCCTTGAGCTAATTCCAGTCACGATGGAAATTCTTACCTCCCTCATTTTGTCCCTCCTTCCTATTCCCGTAATCATCCTGGGCAGCCTCTTTTGTGAAATCTACGCCTGTACTAGGGTTATCTGCGTGCCCATTGGCCTTGCCCCACCAGCTTGCAAATGGCTCACAGGTAAGAACTGTACCTTGTTCATTCTGCTTGTTCCTCCCAAAGTGCATTGTCCTATCCTAGAAGTAAGTCCCTCACCTAGTACCTATTGAGTTGCTCTGTGCTTTTCCTCTGTGTCCCTGGACATATACATTCATTCATAATATCCACCATTTGTGTAGTTGCCTTAACCTTCTCTAGTAGGTATAATCTGCTTGAGTGGAGGGATTATGCCATGCCCATCTTTATATCCTCACATCCCTCTACCCTCATTACACACTCCTGTTTAGGTTTCTGCTACTCAAAACGTGGTCCACGGGCCAACTGCACTGGCATCACCTGCAGCTTGTTAGAAATGCAGTCTCTCAGGCCCCACCCAGATCTACTGAATCAGAATCTGCATTTTAACGAAGTCCCAAAGTCATATGTACACTCATTAAAATTAGACAGAGACTGGGCACCACGACTCACGCCTGTTATCCCAGCACTTTTGGAGAATGAGGTAGGAGGATCGCTTGAGACCAGGAATTCGAGGCCAGCCTGGGCAATATAGTAGGATCTCATCTCTACAACAAGTTAGCTGGACACGGTGGCGCATGCCTATAGTCCCAGCTGTTGATACTTGGCAAGATGAAGTAGGAGAATCACTTGAGCCCAGAAGGTCCAGGCTGCAGTGAGCCAAGATTACACCACTTCACTCCAGCCTAGGTGACAGAGCAAGACACTGTCTCAAAAGTAAACTTAAATTAAATTAAATTGAAACGTTAGAGAGGCACTTCTTTGGGAGGTGAAATAGTAAAATATTTAAGAGAATGTGTCCGGGACTCAGACTATTAAGCTTGGGAAGTTGTATAACTCTCTATCCCACAGTTTTCCCACCTATAAGGTGAGAATAATAACAGTCCTTGCCTCATGGTGATGTGGAAAGATTAAAGTTATGTAAGTAAAATACTCAGAACCTTATAAGCACTCAATAATACAGTATCAACTATTATTACTCAATTAAAACTGGTTAACTTTAATTGAATTTGAACTGCCACCTAGAATAGACAAGAAAATGAAACTCAATTCTGCATGGATGTCAGAAACATGAAATATAAAAGGTAATAAATAAAAATATTAAAAACCCCTTAGCAAATGTTAAGGAGCATGTCAAATTATTCCTGTGTTGAAACTTACGTAATTAAGGTTGGAGCCTTGAAAATTACCATCCCCCAATTTTCTGCTTTGTCACGAGGTTTTTCTCCACTGAGCAATTTTTTCAGGTCGCCTTCACTCTGCTCTGCCTAGAGAACAACTTCATACAGTGCATTTTTGCCTTAGACCCCCAGATCTCCTGCAGCCTTTGCAATTACCTCGGCGGCCATAATTGCGTTCCTTGCGTGGCTGAAACGTATGCACACACTGCCCCCTAGGGGATATCCTCTGTCATGACCCTCCAAAACAAGAAAAAAATCTTTCGGGGTATGTGTAACCGGCTTCAAGGCAAAAGGCTGAAATCTTGACTGTAACATCCTATAGCATTCTGTAAATACTATTGGTCCATTCTAAAATTAAGTAATAATAATCTGTACTAGTGTTGAGCCTTACTAGAATCTGTGAAACAGAATCTGGCATATGTGACCTGGATTTGTTTCCCTCAAATGTTAGGAAAAGGCATTAACTAATACAGAAAGAGTCTAAAATAATAACCTACATTTGAAACAAAACCCTGTGTTTGTTGATAGAAAAATGACACATTCCTACCCCATAAAGTAGATCCAACACTTAAGGTGTTGAAGGAATGGCAGAGTAATGTTACCAACAGAAAAAATTCATTCAATGAATAATTATTGAGAGGCTGCTATGTCCCCAGCACTTGTGGTTTTCACTGAACAGGAAAGACAAAGATCCTTGTTCTCATGGAGCTGACATTCTAAGTCCTATGGCAGCCACTCACTCTTGGCTCCCTGCTCTCCCCCTCAGCTTTCAGTGAGCTTTCCTTGGCTCTAGAAGGTGCTGACTTGCCTTGGGGTGGAAGACAAGAGCACCCAGTGTGCCCTGTTCACCCCGAAAGTATCGTATAGACAGAACTCTGTTACGACGTCACACAACCCGATGGGGTATGTTTCTTTTTCTGTCTTCTTTGTTTTCTCACTGTGTATGGTAGGGTTTTATTGTTGTTTGTTTGTTTGTTCTATTGTGGTGGGTCTTTGCTCATTCCTGGCATCTTTCCACGCCTTTTGGAGCCATACCAACTGAGTAAAGAGAGTAGTGTCTCGCAAACCAACCCCCCCACCCATTGTTGTCCTCTGTCATAAATCCTGCTTCATTCCATATGTCTCCTGTGGCTTCTGCCTGGGCTTCCCTAAGTGCAAATTCAAATTGGACATATCATGGCTGCTCAGAATGAGAAATAAACATTCAACAATATACAAGCTGCAATGTGGTTATACAAATGACTAAGAAAACATTTAATTTGGAGAAAAAAAGAGCTTGAGAATGTGTATGTGTGAGAAAGAGAGAGAGAGACAGAGAGAGAGAGAGAGAGAGAGAAAAGAAAGAAGGTACTGCCCTACATCACAGCATCTGATCCTTATCTTGGCTCCAGAGTGCAGGAGGGAGAAGGACTACGAGGGCCCTCAGAGCAACATGTTTTGCCCACCATGCTGTTTGAGACACATAGTAGAATGAAACTAACTTCTGCTAAAGTAGGGTCCCCAAAGTTACTAATGGATTTGATTCAAAGGCTCCCTTTGAACCCACAAACTTATAGTGTATTTCTTTCCTCATAAACTTCTGTCACTATCATCATTCTGTGCCTACATCTGATCTCCTAAGCTGCTTCCTGAAATTCATAATTCCCTCCTCATGGTCACCTTGGAGACACAATGGCCAAGCCCCCTCTGCTTTTGGTGTGCTTTGGAGATAGCTGGAGTCCCTTTGCCTACAAAGTTGCTGGGAGGCTAGACATGCAGTGACCACTGTGTGTCCCCCCCATCCTTGAACCCTTCCCTTGGGCTCTTCCTGATTTCATGCTTAAGCTAATGGGGAGCTCTGAGAAGACACCATCCCACCAGAGCAGCGTCACATGTGCACACATCCTGGATGTTTCTGTATGTCAGTTTCCTTCTCCTTCCTCCAGAGCTCTTTGGATGCTGGAGTGAAGACTAACAACAAAAGACTCTCTTGCCCCACTCAGTGCTCTGAGTTTCGTTCCTGAGCTTACGTGCCATTTCCACCAACCAGCCACTCAGCATCCACGAATGGCTCCCTCTGTGTCCTACTCTGGGTTGGGCCTTGTCTGTTCTGTTTTCTGTAGAATCTCCAGCACTAGAAGAACGCCAAGCGCAAGGTAAGGCACTCAATAAAGAAAACGGATAGGTACATCTATTGAGCACTGACAGGATGCCAAGCATTGTTCATTTCTTATTTTAATTGCTCCTCATAACAAACCCCAGTCTTCATCTGAGAAATAGAATTGAGTTTTTACAAAGCCTAAGTAACGTGCTCAACGTCACACAGCTGTATGTAACAACAACAGAATTGAACCCCCGAGACTCTAACTTCAACGCCTTCATCCACTGTGCTGTGCTACTTCCTCCTGGAGTGAGGGTTTTTATTTGAGGCTTTCTTGCCTCCTTGCTTGGGGAACAAAACCAAGTCAGTTCAGTCATTAGAGAAACCTCCAGTAACACAAAAGTTAAGAGCTGAATCTAGAATTATTTCTTATTTCTCCCATCCTTCTCCTTCAGACTAAAGATTGGGCATTTCTCCCCAACTCTCCTTTAGATCAGTCGAGCCCAACCAAGACCACCACCGCCGAAACAAGTACCAATTTTCAGCTGGGGTCTCTTAGCTCAAGACAGAATAGAAAGCTCTGCAGCATGATGAGCGCCCCAGGAACCAGCAGTACGAACAGTGCCACTACTGAATCCACCTCACAAATGGCTTCGTTCAGACTCTCCTACAGGTCAGCTGCTGCATGTCCATCCAAGGCTGCTAAAGGCCACACTCCTGCACTCTTTCCTGTTCTGGAAAAATGAGACTGAAGTCGTAATGAGCCTGGAGGAAGCCAACCAGACAGGAAATAAACCCACTTGGGTGCGTGTGCTTGCGGAAAAGTTTTGCAAGACCTTTCACCCCCTGGGAAAACATTTGTTTGATACAATCATGGCCAGCTATTATTCGTGATCTCATTGGTGGGAAGGCTGGTGGGGATTGATTTCAAAATGAACTTTAAGCTAAGAGGACAGCTAGGAGGTGGCTCTGAGAGGCTCTGCTGACAGGGGCCAGTGGTGATGTAAGAGGAGCTCGGGTCGGAATCTCTGGGGCAAGGGCAGAGCTGAGGAACCTTATTTTTAGACGGTGTTGATATTTTTAGTGAAAGTCCAACAGCCTCTCCATTTTTCGTTGAGGGGAGAGGGAGTAGGGATGACTTCCTGGAGTTAGTCATTTCCTCTCCTGGTGAAGAAATTGAGTGGTGGTCCCATGTCACAGGAAGTGCCTGGAGATGGTAAACACTGCAGACATGATGGGAACTTACACCATGGGTGTGTCAGAGCACACATATTCCTTCCTGGACCCTGGGCCAGGTGAGTGGGGGATGCTTCCTGTTTTTGGCTCTCGGAGGACTTTTCAACTTCCAGGAGCTGCTCTGGAGAATAAATCACAAGAACTGCTGGGCTAAGCAGCTTAGGCCACAGACACCAGAAAGTGATTTGGTGGCAAGAATTGTCGAATGCACCCTGGCAGTTCCCAGAACTGCCGAGTCATCTTATCCTCTCTGAGGTGTATATGGGGCCAAGTGGGTTTGGTTCCAATACCATAAAGCAATCCTCATCTGAAATTTGCTCGCTTGCCAGAGATGCCCTTAGTGCCTGGATCGCATCCATGACTCAGTTCATTCAGCAGATCCTCCTGACTGCACCTCTGAAATCTCTTGTGAGTCTGCCTCCTCCACTGTACCTCTCCAGATGTCCATCACCTCTTATAAGGATTAGTAAATCACCCGCTCTCCCTGACAGTGATTTCTTCCACGTGAGCTCTCCTCCACATTGCTGGTAGTAGTTGTGGTCTTGGAAAACACAAAGCAACCTTGTCACCATTCCCCTCCTCCCTTGTCCACAGTAGACATTGCTAATCGGTCATGGCACTTTAACTGCTAAGCCAGACGTGGGTGACCACCCAAGTCTTTCTTAACACTGTCCTTCAGCTCTCATGACTGATCAGTTGGAACTGGCATTTGACATAAAGTCAATTTGCCATCTTGGTGTTTGTGTTATCTTCCTAAAAACGAAATCCAATTGTGGCTCTACTCTGATGTGAGGCTTCCTGTCTTCCTAGTGCCTTCAAAATGAATTCCATCCGCTCGGCAGGTGCGTAGGCATCTCGCCTCTCCTTCTTGTGTGACCTCATCTCACCTCTCCTTTCCCAGCTTCCACATTTTCCTCATGCCACATTCTTTCCCAGATATACTTTGCTTTTCTGTGACTCTTGGCTTTGTATGGGGTTTTCTTGCTTTCTGGATTTTTCCTCTTTCCTTTTTCCTAGCTGTAAACTCTTGTTTTTTCAAACTCCCCATATTTTTCTTCTGCTATATTTCCAAGATCTCACTAGGCAAAGTCAGTGCACCTTTTCTGTGTTTACCTCTACAGGGTTTCTGTTGTTACCTCTGTTAAATAGTGTTATTGTAATATGTTCTCATGCTGTATATATATTATAAGATATTGTGGTTATTCCATTAATTATATGCATTATAATTATGGTCATGCATTTGCTTACTTATTCAATGCATTTATTGACTGCCTTCTATGTGTTGTGTTACATGGAATAGATGTTTAATGAACATTTATTGACTAAACAAATGATACTTTTTTGCTTATCGAAGATGCCATTAGCCCTTGTATTTCTAGAGTAGCTTCTTCAAAATCACAGGAGTCTGTGAGAAAGACTTAAGTCTTTCCTCAAGTATTACAAAATCTTGTGAAAATAAACACGTTTAAAACTTATTTTTACCAACATTGACCAAGATAAATAATTTTACATGAACGCATATATGATTACATGATTTTTAGTCATATCTTTGCCCCCTTTTTACCTTGCCTCTCCCTTCCCTCTCCATCCTCTACTCCCTCACTCATAGGGTGACCAACAATCACTGTTTGCTTGTGACTACCTGAATTTTGGCTGTAAAACCCCCACATTCTGGAAAACCTTTCAGTCCCAGGCAAACAAGGATGGTTGGTCACCCCTCCACACCTCTATGTTCCTTTTCCAGGTAATCACTTTTTTAAAAATCTACTGTGTGATCTTCCATATCGTTCTTTGTATTAATATAACACAGATTTATAATTACCAGCATTGTTTTATAAAAGTAATCAATTATAATGTATTATATTATATTACAACCTGACTTGTTCACTAACGAAACCTTGTGGCCTCCCTCCAGTTTAACTGGCATAACTCTACTTCATTCTTTTTATTGGTTGCTTAATTCTCCATGGTGTAAATATTCCATAATATTTTGGCTGCTCACTTATTAATGAACATTTATTTTGTTTCCAGTTTTTTTTTTTTTGCCTCTTTGAACAATGATGACACACACATATGCATACTTAAATATCTTCATGTGTTCGTTCTCTAATTTCTCTGAGCTAAATTTTCAAGAGTGGAATTGCTGAACTGAATACAAAATGTTGTTTCAATTTTTATAATTATTGCTAAATTGCTTTTCTAAACAGCTGTAAGACACCATATTTCTTCCATTATACGTATGAGTACCCTTTCTATCACATCCCCACCAGCTCACCGTCACTGGGTGTGATCATTCTTACTAATTTGTCTATCTGATGGCTATAAAATGACATCTCATTGTTACTTTAATTTGCTTTTCCCTGACAACAAGTGAATTTGAGTGTTTAAAAGACTGTGCTTGGACATTTAAATGTGCTCTTGAGAGATTTGTCTATTTGTATGTTTTATCTACTTTTCTGCTGGATTGACTTACTCTTTACAATTTTAAGAGCTTTTTGTATGTTACAGGTGCCAATTGTTTTAAACCTGGTAAAAAACCTTTTTCTCTAGCTCTGATATTTGACTGTAATTTTGTTTATTGGATCTTTTGCATAATCTTAATATTTCTATATTCAAATATGCCTATCCTTTTTTATCTAGACTTTGAATTTCTAGTCTTGGTTAGGAAGTTCTCTTTAACTCATAGATTATATCTGTAGTCATAGATTATATCTGTAGTTCTATATTTTTGTGAATTATTTTTTGTTTTACTTTTTCATGTGATACACAATTTTTATCTTATGTAATTTGAGTGGTTTAGAGCTGATTCTTATCTGGTCTCTGATCTCATTGACCCCAAGTAACGTTGGACCTCCCATATTAACTGCATGATGAGTCATTGCTGGATGTTCTTCCAGGTATCCAGAGACCCAGGTGAGTCTGCCTAAGCCATCTCCCTCTTCTTACCCATACCCACACACATTTCATTGAGTTTCAATATTCATCAAACTCTCCACAGTGCAAATAACTCTACTCAAGGTTGTTAAATTATCCTTGGGCCAGTATGACGGCAATATTTTAGAAACCTAAACTGTAGTGTAATATTTATATTTTGAATGTTGGCCTCTTAGCTTCTATTCCTCCTCTCTTTTTACAAAACAGTATTCTGACTTTCGTTCAGGAAATAGCTCCTTTATCCACTCTCAGTCACGTGCTTGCAGGTAGTGTCACCCCATCCCCAGATGCAGGGGTGGAGCAGTGATCACATTCCCAATCTGTTCAGCACATTGCCTTACTCCAGCCATCGTGATGGCTCAGGAAGTTCACCAGCCAGAGCCAAGGAGACACAAGAAGACTTTTTGCCAGGGCTTCTAAGAAAAGGAAGTTAATTTACCTTCTCTTTCCCACTGATTACAAACAGATTCAAATACAGTAGTGGGATATGCTGGCAGAGACCCTGGTATCAACCAGCCTAATAGCAGAGCCAACGAAGTGGCAGGAGGTGAGAAATTGGGTCCTGATCCCTCGTATGAGTGCTGGATCAAGCTGTGATTAAAGCAGACTCTTCCACTGTTCCCACTGCTCAGTTATGAGCCAGCCAATTTTCCATGTTATTTAAGATCAGTTTTCTCACCTCTTGCAAATAAATATCTTAATCTATAAGACTTTTCTTCTCAGCTATAGTGACTTAATGGGGCTTCTGAAGGAATTCACTACATAATTTCCTCAATTACAACGCATGGGGCAGGGATCTCAGCTTGCACATAAACCATACCCATCACAGGGACTGAGATATGTCCAGTCACCTTGTGAACTGGTGTAGTGGGCCTGCTATATGTGTGTTCACACAGGGGCAGAGTTGTGTCTGGAAGAAAAGCCCACCCCCTCAGGGAAGGAAGCCAGGTTTATGTGCCTGGCCTAGCCGGGCGTGGGGTGATTCTGGGAATTCCACAGGGTTGTCCCTAGTTCCCTGAGTTGGAGTCTTCAGAGAGTGAGGACCATGTGTGAAAATGGAAAGAATTCCTCACTGCAAATTTTCTAAGAGCCCACAGTATGTTTTGGTACTTTCTGTAGTCTACAACACAGTTACACAGACCCTGCCAACATCTCCAAAGTTTAAGAATACTAGAGTAGGCGAAGGACAAAGGAGAAATAGCAGGAGTGGAAGCAGGCTCTTGTGGGGAGACACTATGTGTCAGGAGCTGGGAAGCTGAGTTGACAGGTGGGGCCTGGCTGGTGCAGCAGCACTCAACAGCAGTGCCAGTAGAGC
The DNA here is from genome assembly GCF_048565385.1 of Saimiri boliviensis. NCBI lineage: Eukaryota > Metazoa > Chordata > Mammalia > Primates > Cebidae > Saimiri > Saimiri boliviensis. The sequence goes on from NC_133453.1 coordinate 36,392,724, forward strand.
CAGCACCTGGCCTGCCAGACCTAAGGCCTCCTGGCAGAGGGAACGCAGGAATGGAGAAGAGGAAAAAGCAGTGGAAGCCATATGATTACTCACTGGACCTGGGCACATAGGAGACACCACCTGGAGGCTCAGAGAAACTGGACGAGGTGGGTGAAGACAGTGAATTTGCAGAGAGCTCCTCCGCTTCTGTGCTGGGTTCTGCACCATTTCTGCAATATGGGAACAAGATCTTGAAAAATAAGTTACTGCCATAAATGACACATAATGGCAGGTGAAACTCCCTGCCCTGGTCATTCTGCTCTGCTAGGCTGCTATTGGCACCATGCCTGTTTCTCTCCTGGCTTGTGTCCGCAGACATGTTCACCTTCTAAAACCCTACTCTCCCAGGAAGAAAAGACTCCTCTGACGTCCACTAGGCAGAGTCCCATACACCCTCCTCTGTGTCCCCGTAACGTCCTTACACAGACCTATTTTTAATACTTTTCATGCTTTCTATAATTTGCTTACACACGTGTCTCTTCCACTACACTCTGAACAACTTGTGTTCATATTTTATTTTGCCCAAACCAAGCACAACTGGCACACAGTATGTGCTCAGTAAATGTTTGTAGAACTACCAACTGATTTTTTTTAAAGCTATTCTCTAAGCCTGTCTTTGAGTGAGAAAATATTTGAATCCAGAGTCTGCTTGAACTGCTGCTCCATTTTATTTGTAAGAGTTTTGCGTGTTCAGTATTGAACTTTTCCTGTACTTTTGCTTTACGGGGATATCACAGCTTCTCTTGTTATTTTTCTAGACAAGAGGGGATGTGGCTAGAAATTGAGGGCATCTGACTAGGTTTTTTGAATGAGTGACCTTAATCTCCAATGCCAGAATTAATCTTTCTTTTGTGAGGATCATTTAGCTGAGAAAGAGTTAATACTTACACTACTTCATGAACAAATTGCCTCATTCAGGAAGGGGGAAAAAAAATCTCCCAGAAAATTGGATGTCAGCGGATTATTCCCCCTCAGATCCATGGATTAGTGTGCGTGGGGAGGGCACCCAAGTGGAAAAAATGTAATATCAATGTATTTAAGGACAGCGGCTGTTCTTTCTCACCACCTCAATTACAGGTCTCTTTATCACAGGCATCATATGATGTATGTCTCACTACCTACTTCACTTAAGCCTATTATGGAACTTTTTTTGAGTATTAAATATGTGAGACCTCTTTAGAATTAGGATATACTTGCTTGCATCAGTGTTGCCTGAATCAGTGCTCTCATTTTTCTCTTCACTCAGATATCAGCAATTTAAGAATTCTTTCAGATGAGGAGGACCTTAAAATATTATTCCTTAATTTACAGCCTTATTATAAAAAGTAAATTTTATGCTGTGAAGATGCGTAGGCTTGTAACTATATAGACATGTATTTTTTTTTCTTTTATAAAGATTTACAATTTATGATGCTCATGGAAAAAGATAAATATTAGGCTTGGTAAGCCAAGAATGAAGTTACTGAATATTAAAAAAAAAAAAACCTTTGAGGTATGAGTGCTCATTTTCCTTGATCTTTTAAATAGCCCTGGATGCTTTGTTGAGAACCCTAAATGTATTCTTCATTACTAATGACATTTTCATGAAAGCAGATATTTCTTATTTAACAGTTCATCTATCTCTCCTGCATACTCTTTACCTTCTGCCACAAAAGGCTGCAGACAAGTTTAAGTTTTCACAAAGTGACTAATAGAATAATAGGCCTGATGAATATTCCAGGACCTTGGATTTTTGTCTTAAGGTTGCTGATCCAAAAGTCCTAAGAACGTTGGCCAGAGGAAATGTCTGCCTGTAAGGAAATAGATGGGGACTCATTAGCAACCCCAGGAGAAGCCACAGCTTTGATCTTTGGGCTCCTGAACATGTCAATCAGAATAAATGATTTGGTGTCATCTGAGATGTTTGAAAGCCACCATCAAGGCAGCAGGTGTGATCCTGTGATGCCAGGCAACCGCTGGTCTTAAGAGTTGTGCTAATGCAAAAAGAAAATGGGGTTTCCCATTGGGAGGGGAGAAGAAGGGGGTTCAGATGAACAAAGAGCAGAGTTTGGGCTAACATCGTACTCTTGGATGATTCCTAGGTCTAGGCAGAAGACGTGTAGCCTGTTTTCTAAATAAAACGATTTTTTCCAGACGTGCCTTTAATGTGCCAGCTGTTCATGTGTACACATATGAGTGGTTTCTCAGGTGCAGTGACCACTGAATCAAGGCGATTTCCTGGCAAAACGCTTCAGTGGCCATTGGATGTTGGCAAGCGGGATGCCTGCCAGCCCTGAACTAGCGGTCACCCCAATTTCTCAAATGGCACACTGCCCTTTGGAGGAATGGCATGTTACCAACTCCTTGGCATCTGAAAAGGATCAGACATAAATCTCACCAGCACACAGAGATGAAAGTGAAAATAAAGTGTGAGGAATCAAAAGGAAGTTGCAGAATGCATGGCAGATGTTGTTAGATTTGTCTAGCAAAGCCCATGTGCCAAGCATGATTGATGACATTCGTGAGAGAGGTTAATAGCTCTGGATGGTGCTGCTTGGACATTTTGAAAGTAAGCACAGAACAAATGTGAGGGCCGCAGCAGGAATGGCCAAATGAAGCAAGTGGGATTTTCAAAGCAAATAGCATGTCATCTGCTTACGTAATGTTGACGGTTGAGGCAAATGGAAGGCAGAAGGTAGCTAGTGGTCCCCGTGATAGAGAAGAATCCTTTGCACACTGATTCCTTTGAAGGTGACAGGTTTTGAGTGACAAACAGGTTACTGTGAATTCTGCAAGAGGCAATGACATGCCTGGTTTACATTGTGAATATTTTGGCCTTAATTTATGCTGTGAGCAATGGCTGAACCCAGGTCCATTACGTGCCTACTGAAGATGATTTATGTGGGTTTCATGTAGTTGGACTTTAATTATTCACATGATTATCAATAAAAAATAAGGGCAGAACAGTGTTGAATGTGAACACGTTGGCGGGGCAAACAGCTGATTATAACAACTACATTTGGCTAAGGAAGGATGAACACTGCCTTTTTCTCCACATCAGGTATGAGAACAAATTCATAAGCAGGATTTACACTTTTCTCCCTTTTTCACAAATACACAAACTGCCAACCTGTTCATCAACTCCCCGATGGCAGACAAATGTCTCTGGGAAACGTGTGCCAAATATCAATTGTTATTGGCTGAAACTCAATAGGATGAAATGGATTGATGCTGCCATTCTATTCTGTGCAATGCAATTGCTGATCAATAGTGAGTAATTGGACATCATTCTGTGAAGGGGAGAATGCTGAAGCAGGAATATTGCCATGAGTTATGGTGCATATTAATCACTGTCTAATTGTTTCATCAACACAACTTCCCCGCAACAACCTGCTATGGTATGTAACTACATTGGGGGGACCCTCTCATTTTTCCCTACAAGTATTTGTTTGAAGGCTAACACCGCATGACTCAAGAAATCATGATTCAGTGGAATCACGGCAAGGAATACCCCATATCATGTAGAGTGCGCTAAAAACGTTCCATAGAAACACTCCTCTCCCCTCAGGAAAGAGGAAAAAATGGGAATGAACTAAGTAACAGGAATTCAGCTGGGATGCGGCTTTTCCCCCAGGTGGGGAGAAGACAGTGGCATTTCTTATCACTCTTGTTCTCCTTCTCTCAAATGAGAAATTTCCAGGGGACCAGCAGGAAGAGAAAAAAGAAAAAAATTAATAACAATATACTTTCAAGAGTCAGGCCCTAGAAAAAGTTGAACTATTCTGAGAATAAAAATGAAAATGCTCAGTGACATTCCCTTTTGAGATCTGGTTGTCTGCTGAAAATGCAGGTTCCAACTGTGAGGCAGTTGGGTGAATTTGGGGGTCCTCTGTCTCTCTCAGAGTGCTTTTCTGCTGTGACTGCTGGGGTGTTGAACTCCAGGGGTTCATGTAGAGTAATCACTGCAGAATAAAGACTGCCCTGTTATTCTTTCCTCTGCCTTTTCAGGAGCAGGCTTTCCCCGAGCTTAAAGCTTTCATAGTAATTATCATTTTAGTTCTCCAGCTATTCACCCACTCCTTCAATCAGGAAACTTTTTCCCCCTCTTTTCTTTGCCTACTGTTTTTGCATTACATTTTTACCTTTACATTAGCAAGAGGAAGAGCCTGAGCAGAGTCACAGCTGGGTTTTTTCTGGAGTAGAATCCCAACGCAGTTTCTTTAGTAAAACACCACCAATACCTTGGAAATGGCCAACTCCAGGAATCCAGGAAGTTGTTTCACCATGGGAGGCATTTTTGAAAAAAGAAAAAGACAGGGAATCTTGGAGGGTGGCGGGAACACACACAGTGGCTGGACAATGCCTTTCCTTCTGTGTGAAACCCAGGCCCTTTGGGAACTGGCTTTGGAGTGTGATGTGGTTTCTGAAGCAACACTTTTACAGTCAGACTCACCAAATTAAAGAGACCTTGCAAGGAGAGAGGAGGAGGCTGAGCTTCCTACAGCACGTTGTAAGGAGCCATTCCTCAGAACCTGTGTCAGGGTCTCTTTGCAACTTTCTCTGACAGCTTTTTTAAGCCATATGATTCTCCTCCAACTCCTTTCTTATGAAAATTATCTGAGAAGGGTTGGCACAGGATCATAGCTTTTTCACCTGGATCCCACTGCGCCAAATGTTCAACTGGGAGCTCTGATGTGTGCCCAAGTTTGAAATTCCAGTTGGAAGTCCTTGGGTTTGTCAGACAACCAGGAAATATTCCAAGGCCAGATTTCAAAGTAAAATCCTCTCCACTTCCTTCTTGACAGTGTGTTGGAGACTCGGAGAGCATAGCTGTACCCTGAGAGTTCAGGATTTTTTTTGGCAGGCCTGACTCTTAGCTCCTACAGAAATGAAATAAACAGAGAAATATTGAGGGGTTTATGTAAAAATACCTCCTCATAATGATGTTTTGCACTTATATAATTGTTTGCACTGTTAAAAACATTTTCATGTTTACTTTGATACTCATAGTAAATGTGAGGTCAGTAATACAGGTAGTTTGGGCTCCCATTTATGGGTGAGGAAACTGAGATTGAGGTCTTTATCTTCTCAAGAACAGATAGCTTAAAAAGATGGAACTATAAATGAGATTTTTTTTGCCTTAAATCCTGGTGTTTCCTCCTTTTTTAATGCTGCTTCATACAGTTACATTAAATTGACAAAGGAGAGTCAAAGGAGAATGTAAGTCTAATTTAAATGTCTTTAAAAAAATTTTTTTTGAAAATACCTTCTTAGTTCTTAAAACCAAAAGATACTCAGAATGAGATTATCGGGTTCCATCCCCTCCCCCAAGTGTTAGGTAAGACCTTTAAATCATTCAAGACAGCTAAGAACATCTATTTTTAAATACCCCAAGAGAAGGAGATTCTTCAACCCCTATGGGTAACTTTTCCTGATGTTTAACATTTCTCAAAGCCAGGAAATTCTCTCTTGTGTTCTAAATCCCTAATGCTGCAGTCTGAACTGGCTTCCTCCCGGTCGGTCTTCGTGGAGATGCTGAACAGCTGGCTGCCTTCCTCAATGTGAGAGCCTTTCAAAGAGAAGGGGAAGACTGTTAAGTCATTCCTCCGCCTGCTCTTCCACAGGTTCAGTAATCCCCACTCCTTTCCCTATTTCTCATAGGTCTCATTTTCCAGCCCTTTAATCGTCTCTCTGCCTTCACCCACATAACTCAAAGTTTCTGTTGAGATATTGGGCTGGAGAGAAGAGGGCCTTTGTTCTTGGGGTGGGGGATTCTGGAAAAGCGGGGAAAACATCAAACATCATTAGACCAGCACCCACTCCCCACCCTAAGTGCTGATGATGTCCCTGCACTGGCACTCAGAAATCTGACATTCTTGAGGAATTGAATGGATAATTACTTAGTGAATTAAATGCCAAAATGCCTCCTGAATAGCAACAGGGTATTTGGCAAAAAGCTTCTCAAATATCTTTATTTCTATCCAGTGTACCCACTTCTTTAGACTGCAAAAGTCGCTAAAACTATTTGAAGAACTCTTTGAAAATGACTCACTGGATAATTTTTGGGGGTGGAAGATTCCAGAACACCATTAGTTAGTTAACATTTCCCATATTTCTGACATCTTTACTATAATACAAAACGAGTCCACTAAGGCACAGGATTTATATGGCTCCATGATTTTTCTCCTGCATGTTATATTTGGCCATTGACTTACTATGTAATTCTTATAAAAATCACATAATGAATAGGACCAAGACATCAAGAAGCTTTAAATAAAAGAACAAAAACTGTGGGATAACTCTGAACTTGAGACCATTTCATGTTCTTGCTGAATGCCTTGAGAAATAGCTACAGGTGTTCCTTGAACAAGGTCAGAGTGTCACATGGAGGATGTGGTGATAGAAATGAATCTATTCAAGGTAGCACCTAAGCACACTGAGCATCTGTTACACATCAAGTGTTAGCTGTGTGAGCAGCAGGTCTAGGGGTCTTTAGCTCAGCGACTGTCAACAGCCAGATAACAACCATGAGAGGGCTCAGGTTGGCACCTTTATGACAACTTCAGTCAATAAGCTAAAGCCTGAACACGGTTGGCACAGTGTTTGACGGAGGACTGAAGAAAAGCAAATGCACTGCAGAAGGTCTAAAGCTTCCTGGTCAGAATCATCCCAGCTGGCCTCATTAGTTGGTGGTAATTTACATCAACATGCCCCTCCCAAAGACGTTTTACTTATTTGTTTAGCCAAATAGGTTTACTGAAAGCAATTTGAAAAGAGGAAATAACATGTGCTACACATAATTTTATTGTTTCTGGTGAAAAGTGATTGATACGGAAGGTAAGATGGAGGTTTTAAAAATACCAATTCACAAGACCTATTCACAAGGTCATCCCAGTGACCTTTCTCTCAGCAGGAAACAACTACCCACTTTGTTTATCTTCTTCATTAGGACCAAACCACCCTCTTCAAACACTGTCATCCCTTTTCTACTGGTTCTTTGGTGCCTCCCACGGGGGTTCAATAAAAAGTAAAACCCTGAGGTTGCTATAAACAACTTGAAATTTGATTCCCCACTCCTGCCTAAGAATAACTATGGGGAACCAGATTGTGAGAACTCGGCCTCCTGAATTCTTCCAGACTTCAACCCTTTTATATGGCTAAAGGGCCCTGGTACTTTACAGAGCGCAAGGCTGTTTCCAACTCAGCATTGAGGATGATCTGAAGACGGACAAGGCTCACCTGCCACATGGCATACAAGTGAAGCCAAAACCTGGCAGAGATGCAGAAGCACAATCACAAGAGGGGATTGTCTGTCCACTGTGGTCCATTGCAAAAGTCTTTGATGTTGGCTGGACATTAGATAACCTGGGAATTTACAAAAATAATGCATGCCTGGACAACATCCCCTGAAAATGATCAAGATTTCCTTGAAGCCAAGGTTGAGACTCACTAATTGGACAATCAGTATCAAGGGGATTCTTTAAGGTGGCTCCAAAATTTGGGATTTGTAGGCAGAGCCCTTATGCACTGAGAGATCTTGAGAAATAACTAGGCTCTTTCCCTATTTGTCCTTTGTTCTTCTCATTATATGCCATCTCCCTCCCTCCATCCTTTTGCCCTCTCTCCCTCTCTCCTTTCCCCCCTCCTTCCCTTCTTCCTTCCTTCCTTCCTCCCTCCCTCCCTCCCTCTCTTCCTCATTCCTCCCTCCCTCCCCCCTCCCTCCTTCCCTCCCTTCCTTCCTTCTTTCCTTCCTTCCTCTTTTTCTTCTTCCTTTGCCTCCAGGAGAGGCATCCCCAAACTTTTTACACAGGGGGCCAGTTCACTGTCCCTCAGACCGTTGGAGGGCCGCCACATACTGTGCTCCTCTCACTGACCACCAATGAAAGAGGTGCCCTTTCCTGAAGTGCGGTGGGGGGCCGGATAAATGGCCTCAGGGGGCCGCATGCAGCCCACGGGCCGTAGTTTGGGGACACCTGCTCCAGGACATGAAGGAAGGTTGAGCAGTGTTTGGTGGGGTAAGTCTATGTGGCAAGCAGTACCATCTCCAGGTCACAAAGTTTGAATAAATCTGCTTCAGGGTCTAGGTGGCTGGATAAACAGGTTCTCAGGTAGCAATACCGGGTTTCAATACCCAGCCCAATGTCACTGTTCCTTGGATGCTTTCCGCAACTCCCTCAGTTAGAATTCATCTCCCTTTCCTCCAGCCTCCTATCTATAACACATGGGCTTTGCTTTTATTCTGGAAGTTATGTTCTCTTCTGATTCTCTGTACATGTCCATGTGGTGAGGTGAACCGAGGCTTCTAACCTCCATTTCTTCCCCTCTCCTCCTTAGATCTGATTTGGGCCAAGACACTAAGTCAGGCAGGGAAGAAACATGGTAATTAGTGAAAAGTGACTAGAAAGAATCCAAATGTATCAGGTAGATTATATGTGTAGTCCTCAAAAAGAATAATGGCAAAAATCTTTAATATTACAAACCTGTAAGTTAAAATATTCAGCTCTAAGACAGAGGGAAATGTCTCAATCATGTTGACATTCCCAGGACTCAAGGCATTGAACAGCACAAAGTAAAAATCATGACTTCAGTGAGGGTTAAGAGGTCAAGTCCAGGGTCTGGCTGCTCATGTTTGAATCATGGTTTAACTATCCTAACAAACACAGTGACATGCTCAATTTACTTGACTTTTCTAAGCCTCATCTTCCTCTGTATTAAAGGATCTAGAAAGAATTCCATAGAGTTGTGAAAACAAAATGAGGCACTCCATGTAAAGTTCTTAGCACACTGCCTGGCACAAGTAAAGGCTTACTGTTTGCTATTATTATTAAAATATCTGTACGAATGAGCATGTGTCAGCCTTAGCCATGCCTTTTTTCCTCTGCACACCTCAACCAGCTCTCCCAGCCAGTATGAATGGAAATAGCATTACCTTCTGAGCATCAACTGCCTTGCAACAGCTGCCTTTCTGTTCTCAGACTGTCCCTTGTCATTGGGAGATGCCTTTACCTCAATCAGCTTCTTTGGTCCTGAACCACTTCCACTTACAGCCATTGCTTATGGTTTCATCATTTAAGGGTGTATTCATTTTTTTAATCTGGATTCACCTGAATAAAAATCCTGCAGCATGGAGAAGGGAGTGCATAGAGTGGCCTGCTCTGGATCACACATGCCCTTGGCACAACCCTGGCTGTCAGACTGGCTTAGAAGTCCTGACATATGACACCACATCTTCCATTATCTCTCACTTCCTGTAGCACTGAGTCTATTCCCACTACACTGTGGTCATTTAGATAAATATCTGCTGGATACCCTCAGGCTGCTGTGGGCAGTTTTGATGATTTAGAAGGGATGGTACTAAGCCATCTGATTGGGAACGAGGCAATCCTAAGTCAGCTGATTGGGGGAAAGTTGGTCCTAAACCATATAACCGTCCAGAAATTTCCTTTAAATTATGCATGTATTTTCTGACTTCTTGGGAGAGACCTGATGTGGTCTTTCCCATCTAAAGGCAAGAAACAGGTAAGAATATAGTGGGGTTTTATTTCTTCTTTTCTTTTCTATATCTGTGATCAAAGCAAGAACAATATCCCTGAAGTTCAGGGCTCATGGGTTCTGGACTTAAGAATCAAATCTTTCTTTGTAATTTTCTTCTTCAGGCAGTTCCAGGGGAAAATCATTTATTCTTGGTACAAGCCAAAAACCTGTTTGGGGTTGACCCGCTTAATTCTCCCTGAGTTAAACTGCAAGTGAATAAAGAGGCTTTTCAAGCAGATCCATGATACATGAAGAAACCACGGCTCATTAAAGAAAAAGAAGTCCATGACAAGATTCCCTCCTGCCATCCTTTTGTAAAAACCTCATTTTAAAGATAAAAAAGTGACTTTTCAGTGAAACTTCACCCTACTTGGGTGTAAAGGGTACAGAACATTTTGGATAGCAAACATTTTAAAATCCAGCGTCTTGAACACAAATACAATCTCTTATTTTTCCTTTCTGGTGTAATAGTGCTTCTGAAATCTCTTTTACTGGGGTGAAGAAAGAGGGTAGAGAAGAAAATAAAAATCCTGTTTGTTATCACTAGAACACCATAGGAATTCATTTGTCTCCTTCAAATTTACATACAGCTTCCACTTAGCGATACCCGCTTTCTTTCTTCATGGTAGCTTTTATTTAATCCTATCGCCTTGCTGTTAGTATATACAAGGCTATGACCAGAAATTCCAAATCTTTTTTTTTTAACGTTAGACATTAGAGTTATTTAGGGCTGTTTACATGTGTTTCTAGAATATTTACTCTAAAAAAAATGACAAGAGAGTTCCCCCTCAGTGAGACCCTGGCCTAAATATACATGCTTTATTTGTATAGCAAGAGGATAACATTAAACATGGAAGCTTTCAATTTATGGCACTGAATGATGATCTACACAGGGCATCCTTCAAAGGCTGCAACTAAGGACCCACCTAGCTTGTCAGCAACACAAGCCCGATTGAGATCTTCTGGCTCATTCATGCTTATGCCTGAAAATTTCTTTTAGATTATATCCTTGGAGCTTGTGTAGATCAGTTTACTTTTCATAAGTGCTAGTTTGAGTGCCTACAAAAAATAAAAGTTTAAAAAACCCCACAAAAACCCATCGACTCTTCTTTTCTGGGTTCCTTAGTTTCAAAAGTGCATCATACAAAGCATAGCAGCAATCATTTTTCAGGAAGCATTCCCACAAAATGCTTGAAAGGACCAGTTGTGATTACATCAACATCTCCACCAAGATCTCTTTGCCTTCTTCTACCATGAAGCACTTTTTGTCTGCACTGAGACCAAAAAAAAAAATTTTTTTAATTAAAAAGACAGCCTCCTTTTTTTTTCTTGATTTCTTGTGGTGTGGGGCATTTCCAAACTTTCATTCAAAAAAGAAAAAAATGCAACATCATGAGCAACTTGCACTCCTGAGACCATCTTCTCTGAAGCAGTCGCAGGACAAGAGAGCTGAGCATCCTCCTCAGTGCTGTGAATCAAATCTTACCGTGAAAGAATTCTGTGAGCCCTCCATGGTAATTGACCTTCTCCCTCCATGCCTGTCTGTTATGTAGCTTTCCTATCCCAAGAATTTAGCCCCTCTCATGCATGACTGTAAGGTGACTGCTGTCCTTCCAGTCATCTTGATCTTTCACACAAGAAAAAAGGAAGAGGGTAGGTAGCAAGCAAAGGCAACTGAATCTGTCATTTCTTGTCCGAAAGCAACAGTTTTCCAGAGAGCCTTCCCGCCCAGGGGATTCACACTACTCATTGGCCTGAGTTGAAGCACATGGTCTCCGGTAGCCCTGAGGAAGCCCAGGAAATCAGGTTTGTTTAGTTGGGATATTGTCCATCTGAGCAAAAGCAGGCTGCTCTGCATTGGGGGCAAAAAAGGGGAGAATGGATCCTGGAGGCCATGGCAGTGTTTACATCAGTCTACGTCACAGCGTCATTGTAAGGATTACATGAGACATTTATGTAGAGTGCCTAATGCATCCAAAGAGCTTGGTAACAGGTCACTTCACAACATGACCTTGATGGGGCCACACCCCTCATGTGGCCATGAGTGTGGATGTTCAGGAAGAAAACCAAATCCACACTGATGGATTCCACAGGGGACTATGGCGCTTTCTGTCAACACTCTTGACCTGTATTCTGAGGCCCAAGGAGCCTCATGTTCAGGGTGATTAAGCCTCTCTCCCTGAGGCCACTCCCACGGGTGTGGAAACAGTGGGTCTGCCAAGACCTGGGCTGGTTTCAGAGTCCCGCATCATCCTCTGGGCTCACCTACATCTGAATATAATAATATGTTGATAAAATACCTTGCCAAGCTCCACAGCGTTCCCTGCCACATGGTCTTATTACACTTCTGCTTCGTAATTAATATTGAAAGAACATAAGCCCTCTGGACCTGTTGTTAGCATCTGGAGTGGCTGTCACAGAAGGGACATCACGTTTGATTTCTAGGCCCAGCCCCACATGCTGGCAGGGGCCCAGAGCCTTCGTTCACTGTGGCGATTCAACCTCCTCCAATTTCTTATCAAGCAAATGTGTGTGTGTGAGGTGCTGGGTTTTTTCGCTCTCGATGGTGAGTTGTAGGATAGAAACCCTGTGACCGAAGAGTGGGGAGGGGGAAGAGACTTGCAAGAAGAGAATAACCTGGGAAAGACATGAATCTAGAATCTCATACACTGGGAAGAAAAATGTAGCCCTACTGGTATTCCCATGCTATGCATACTGAGTAGGACATATTCACAGTATCTTATGGCTTACATTTCTGAAATACTCTGGAAACAGCAGAAAAATACACATGTATACATATGGTGGGGGAGGGCTCTATTTCTGGCATAAATCTTATGTCATTGGAACATAAATCAACCTTCTAGGATTAGAACCTATAATTCAAGCATGAAGCTACCAACCCCATACTCCAAATTTGACTAGATACTACCTGCCCCTAGGAAGACAGAAAAGGCTTGAAGTCTCTTGCATTTAACCACAGCTTTCTGTCCTTCCAAAACCCCCAAGAGAGTCACAATCTAGTTAGTCACTTCAAATGACAGTGAAACCCTGCCACAGCTGATGGAAACCAAGCCACGTCCTCTGTAGACCCAGCTCTGTGGCATCCTGTGCAGGAGGAAGGGTGGGGTGATGTAACAACTCACAGCTTTGAGAAAACTTCAAATCTTTTATACCCTCCAGTGGAGTATCTGGTGGAAGCCAGTTATTCAGGTGCCAGAAACGGCTCTGTGGGTAGCAGGAAAGAAAGCAATCTAGAGGCAGGGAAGGCATCAGAAATGGTTGACACCACACGTTATTAGTCTAGGCTATTCTTGTATCAAGTGACAGAAACTGTATTCAAACTGATCTTAAGCAAGTTTAAATAAATAAATAAATAGAATTTTAAAAGGGATCTGTTACCCTTGTAACTGGAAACTACAACGAAAGTTTCAAACGCCTTAGGCAGCTGGGGCCATGGGCTCAAATGGATTTGTTTTTCTCTCCATCTCTTGGCTCTGCTAACCCCTACCTAGCCTATTGTCAGCTGAGCTGTCTCACCAGATAGACACCAGTAACTTGAATTTACATTTTCTCTGGCTTAGCAGCTGCATGGAGAGAAAGTGTATGTTATCTATGGTTTTTAAAAAATGCTGTGTAACGACCACAAAATCTCAATAGTACAGGAAGGATTTATTTCAACAATTCAAAGGTTGACTGTAGGGAGGCTCTGCTTCCTTCTCAGGCAGCCAGAGTAGCTTTGTTCCATGTGTGTTCTTTCTTGGGCCCACGATGAAGGAACAAAGCTCCCCTGAGGAAGCTTTTCTGAAGTCAAAAGCAGAGGTATACATCCCAAAGCATGAGAGTATTTGAAGCTCTGTCTTGCTTATATTATGTTTACTAATATCTCATTGACCAAGATAAGCCATGCAGCCCAGTCCAAAGTCAAGGGGCAAAGGGATAGGTCTTACATTTTAATTGGAAGAACTGCAAAGTTATAGGGCAAAGGGTGTGGCTAGGAGGCAGAGTAAAGAGCTGGGACTAACCAATCAACCACAGAAGACATCTCTTTTCTGGAGTCCAGCTGTCAATCTCCACTAACATGCAAATGGGCCTTGGTTGAGTAACATGCCCATCCTTGAACTGATCTCTAGGATGCAAATGGGGAACTGAACTGCCAGCCTGACTGATCCAGTGTATTCTATGGAAGTGGTGTTAATGGTGGGCAACAGGCATTAGAACTGATAGCTCCTGGGGACCACATGGAGGGCAGGAAGAGCTCTCCAGAGAAATAAGAATAAGGGACATGAAAAAGCAGACATTGTGGATAAAAGCCATAGCTGCCACTGTTCACAACAAGAAAAACAGTGTCTGAACAATCACAAGCAAATGGGTCTTTACTCCTTGAGTCTCCTGGAAATGTCTCTGAAGTGCAGGGGTGGGGGGATAGAGGGGGAGCAGAACAGGCAGGGGAGGTATATGCTTATGATTCCCTGTCATGAGTTCTACTAGTACCATTTTCAGGGTGTCCACATTTATGTATTCATGTTTATGCCTACAAGCATGTACATGCGTACATGTATGTTAGCATGATCTCACTTTAGCTCAATTTTTCAGCCATTCTGAGCCTTAGTTTCTTTATTCACAAAATGGGAATGCAAATACACATTGTGCTAAAATAATGATTCTAAGTATAGAGTTAATATTTTCTGTGGTTGTCTTTATTACTATGGGTGCATAACAAATTATCCCAAAATGTAGTGGCTTAAAACATTGGAAACATTTTTTTGTTGTTGTTTTGGTTTGGTTTGGTTTGGTTTGGGTTTTTTTGCTAACAAATCTGCAATTTGGGCCTGGTAGTTATAGCTCATCTCAGTTCCAGGAAGTGTCAGCTCAAAGGCATCTGAAGGCTCACTCGGAGGAAGACAGCAGAAAGCAGACTGCCTTTTATGATCTATCCCTGAAAATCTGTAACATCACCTCTGTTGCAGTCTATTCATCAAGATGGTCACAAAAGCCCACATACATTCAACGGAAGAGACAAAATTGCAAGAGTACACAGGATTGGAAATATTGCTGTGGCCATTTTTGGAAAATACAATCTGCCATATTCACTTTCCCCTTCCTGCTCTGATCCGAGTATGAATAGAACATGGGATTTGAAGCCATTCAGGTGAAAGTTAAAATTAATGTTCTATTATTAACTATGTTACTTCAGCTCAGCTTTTCAGCCTTTCTGAGCCTTAGTTTCTTTATCCACAAAATGGGAATGCAAATACACATTATGATGTAGATTTTTCACAGTCACAAAAATTAAAAGAAATTATTTTGACAAAGATCCTAACCCAGTAGAGCACAGTAATATTTCCTATCCTCGCCCATATGCCTTCAAGGGTATTCTTGAGTTATTTATGATGGTTGGAGTTATGGCCACAAATTCTCCTTGAACACTGAGGCATAGAATGTAACCCCTGCTATGAGTGAGTCCAGAACTGGAATCTGACCATTAGCATACAGGACCCAATGCCCTATAGATCCATAGAGCTTTGAAGTTAAGTCTGTAGATTGTCACCTAATTAATAAGTGCTGAAGGGACACACAAAATGCTGGGAACTAAGTTTAGGTTAGTACTAACTTGAATATAAAAGTTAGCTTAAAATTGACAATGGTTCTGTGCTTCCCAAAATAATGTGTAAAATAATGTGAAAATGTAGACACAAGAAAGAAGCAGTTAATCTGAATAGTGTCATGATCTAAAAAGTGTTCTTACTTTCTAATCCTTCTGTTTGATATGTGTAAGTTAGTATGAAAAATCTGTCTGTTGGATGAAAATCATCTATATGGGGGCTATGCTACAGCTCGCTGACAAGGAACCTTTCTTTTGACACTTCTCAAATTATTTTTTTCTCAGAAGACACAGTTTTCTTTCATGAGAGATAAAATCTTATCACCAATTCCTCCCAATCCACTTTCCACTTTTAATTTAAAAATATACTTTTCCAGGAATGGGTAACTTTTCCAGGAATGGGCATCAATGTGCATTCTTCATTGATGCAGTTAACTAGGACTCTGGAAAGCCCACAATCCAGGAATCATCAACTCTTTTCCTGGGCCTCCTTTCTTCCAAACTAAAGCTCCCCAGTAATGGTTTCTACCTGATTCATTTGGGCCTAAAGAACTTCAATGGAAGATGGGGTTTGCCTGGGGTCATCTTAAGAACTTGGTTAAGAACCTGCAAATAGATTCTCCAGGCCACTCTGGGAAACTACACACACAAACAAACCTGGTGTCTTCAAGGTCCTTTAGTTTGGGATCTACCTAGAATAAACTCAAACTCCAAGGGCTAATCAACACTCAAATTGAGGGTAAGAAATGTTGAGAGTAAATGAAAAGGAATTTGCTTTCTTAAATGTTTTTCTAGACAGGCCCCCTAGCAGGACAGCAAAGCCCCATTGGGAAGGCTGGCTAGCTGTGAAATGACATACATGCAGAAGAATTGTCTTCCAGATATACCTCAACAACTAATTTGTCTCCCGGAGCATGAAATTTAATTACCCATATTGGACATACTTGCATAATCACATATTTTTATTGCACAAAATCGTTCAGTCTTTTAAAATGTAAGGACACAATCCTGTTTATAGAAATGTCTTTGATATTGGAGATTTGCACAAGTAAACACTTTGTGTGAATAACTATTTTCCAGTACAATTCTCATTCACTGCCTTTTGATATTGTTGAACATTCACTTGCACTCATATTTTGTTGTTATGTTGACAAAAGGGGACTGAGAAGCTTTTATTAAACCCTTGTGATATTAAGTCCTGCTATCAAATTCACCCTAAGCTTCTGCTAATCCCCTTCCTTCTTGCTTCTCATAGTACATAAATCCTCCTCCACCTCTGAGCAAGATCATACCCTTCTCCAGAACTTTTCAATCTCACTCCTACTTCTCTTGAAACGAGGTGACCAGAAGTGGACATGAGACTCCCCACAAGGACAGAGGCACATTACCTCTTCAAGGGAAGCCAATTAACTATGAAATAACCAGCAATATTTTTAGCACTCTTCTCACTTTTATAAAACAGATTTGAGATGTCACATTTACTTGGCTAATGGCTATTGTTCCTAGGAAAATCTGAAGTTAGCCTAAAAATGGCTTGTCATGACTATCAGGGCAGAGATAGGAGAATTACTCCACTAGGAAGCCATGGTGTCCATTTGAAGTTTGTTTTCTAAGGCCCTTTGTGAAATCCTAGCTGGAAATAAGAGGAGAGACATACACAGGATATAGAAGCACAAGCATGGTGCTAGGTGTTGGGTATGTAGAGAAAAAAACAAATGGTCCAGGGAATGGGACAATAGAAGGGGTATAAATTTCTAATATTTTTGCAGAGCTTAATATATGCCAGGGATTATTTGCAAGGGCTAGGCATGAGCTAGCTCATAATCATCCCAACAGCCTTAAAAAGTGGGAACCATTTTCATAATCGTTTTAGAGAGGAGATAGAACCTTGGAGAGATTTTCTGAAGCTCTCTAAGCCAGTAGTCTTAATTGTAACACTTTTCACATCATTACACCTTTTGTTTTAAATACGTTTTCTTACCTAATCCCCAAAACAATTCTACGGAGAAAGTACTCCTTTTAGAGATAGAAACCAAGTCCCAGAGAGGTTAAATAACTTCCTTGAGCTCACACAGCTCTCCAGTGGAAGAGATGAGGTCCAAATCTAGTTCTGTGTGATGTATCAAATAGCCTTTCTTGGCATAGAACTAAGGGTGGCCGCTGTCCTAGCTCTCCCCTACCTCCGTCAGACCCAGCATGAATTTTGGGTCACCGACTTGCCCAAGGAAGTATGTGAAGTCCTGAGGTGTCACTAGATTTTCCATCTTTCTCAGTTTCTTTGCTTTCTGTCTTTGGACTTATTTAGAGCTTAACTGGCTCATGCCTTTGGCGTTTTAATCACCACCCTGCATTCATGGGAAGCTCAAATTAGTTTGTCAGTTCTTAGGGAAAGCTGAGTTTGTAAGCAATCACTAAGTCCAGCAATAGTATGCTACCAACAATCAATAAAAAACAGAAAAGCCAGAAGGCAACTAGAATGTAATCATCTGCAGGTGGTGAGGGACACTTCCACCCTCACCTATTTCTTGAGATTTCTAACTGGTTACCGTTCACACGAAAGTCACTGCATCCCTTAAGTGTAGTAAATGTTGACCCTCAGATGTCAGGAAATAGAGAGGGAAGTCTCCTTTGATAAGTGCTTACCACATAAGACACTGATATGTGCAGCTTTACATAAGTTACTGCCCATGACTTCCAAAGCCAATGATGAATAATCAACATTATGTCATGTTGTCCATATAGAGTGTATCACTGAGCCAGTGTTGGAACCCAGGGCTGTGTAAGTCCTAAACCTGTTTCTTTCTAGAACTGTGCTCCTGAATAAAGTCAATGGCACAGTCCACTGGCTCCCTTTTCTACTTGGTCTTTTGGGGGCAGTTATCTATGTAAATAGCAGCTAGAAATTCACTATTTCCATACTACCTTGAGGATTTTCCATAATGAGAAATGAGACAAGAACAAAAGCCCCATCCGTTACTAAGCATTTCTTTAGATTTCTGTTGTCATGGAGAATACAGTTATCAGCCTTTGTTTGCTGTGGCTGCAACTAAATTTCCCAAACCTGTTAAGTGAAGTCCGTGTATGACTGGTGCAGTGACCAGCAGAACAAAAAGCTACAAATTATCTCTATAGAACATTAATCGAAGGTCTCTGTGCTATAGAATCCTTTTCTCAATTAGAGAGCTGTCTAGGGAGTAATGTTCTCTCTAAAAATCATGATATACACAGCTCTATAAATCGATGAGAGACGTGTGACCATTAAACTTAATTGATACTGAATTTAGAGGAATGCATTTCAATCATGTTGCCATTTTATTTGAAAATTAGTTTCTGGCATTACCTCTTTCCTTCTCTCGACACGTAGGGACATGCCGCACTCTGGAGTGAGCTATCCAGGAACCACAGAGACGCCACTCTGATTGCAAAGGACTCAGCACAGGGCAAACACACCAAAGATATTTCAAGGTGCTGTAAACAAGTAGACATAAAACAGGAAATAAAAACTGATTTCAAGTAAAATCAGCAACAACTTGGTTTTATATAGTACCCCATATGTTCCACAGGAATAATACCCCATGGAGCTTTATAGTGAAACAAGGTTGAAACAAAACCAAAAAAAAGCCTGCTCCAAGTTAAAATAATCAACTTCTTGAATATGTTCTCAGGCTTGAGTAGGTGCAGTTCTTTTCTTGAGATTACTGTCAGCAATAGTGCTGGGGAGCTGCTGTTTTCTGTAAATGGCTCTGGATAGAAGCCATGCTGAAAGGAAAGAGCAAAGACAGCTTCTGGCTAGAATGTTTGGAGTGTATGTGTGTGTGAGAGAGCATGTATGTGTGAGCATGTGTACGTGTGAGCATGTGTGTGTATGTGTGTGTGTGTTCGTATGTGAACTGCAGGAAACCCTCCTCAAATGTGATTGATTTATCTAATCTAGAACTAGCATTGAAGCACTGTGACAAAGTAATAAAAGAAATCCAGAATTGATTCCATCTAAAGAGCCCAAATTCACGTACCCTGTCACTGTGTTCTAAATGCAGTCATGGAAGAAAAAAAACTGGAAGAAATAAACTTTCTTTTTTGAGGCAGAGTCTCGCTTTGTCTCCCAGGCTGGAGTGCAATGGCACAATTTTCAGAACACTGCAACCTCTGCCTCCCAGGTTCGAGCGATTCTCCTGTCTCAGCCTCCTGACTAGCTGGGATTACAGGCATGCATCATCACATTCAGCTAATTTCTGTATTTTTAGTAGAGATGGGGTTTCATCATGTGGCCTGGCTAGTCTAGAACTCCTGATCTTGTGATCCACACCCACCTCAGCTTCCCAAAGTGCTGGGCTTATAGGCATGAGCCACCTCGCCAGGCCAGAAGCTTCTTTTTTGTTGTTTTGTTTATTTATTTATTTATTTATTTATTTTAGAAAACAAGAAACTGATGAGAAATATATTTTGCACAAAACCTTCCAGAAATATATTATATGTGTAGTAATTTTTTTCTGAATAGGCAATACTTATCCATTTCCATGAAGTTCTTTCTAGATACATAGATTATTTTCCTATCTGTTCTTTGCTATCAAGCAACTCTATCTTATCCGTATCAGTTCTTAATGGTGTAAAACTATGCTTTCTTCAAATCTATTTCCTTGAGAAATAAAACACAGAAGTACAAATAACTGACTTTCCCCCCTAAGTTTGTCTAATTTCCTTTATCTCTTTCTCTGAAACCATGTACATCAAAGAATATATTACATTTTATGTCTAAGAACAAACTTATAATGGGGAACATTTGCCATGAAAATGATCCTTGTCTATTCACTTAGAATGTCTACACCCAGAACCATATCCAAATACATTAACTGCTTGGTAAATATCTGAAATACCCAGTTGAATATGCCACAATAAAATAAATTTGCTTATTCACTTCCCGAAACATTATTAAATTTTTGACTGTCTCATATTATTTTCTTTTTAAAATAGAGATCATAGAACATAATTTGTGATAGCATAATATTTTATGGTTTTTAAGTTAAGCAGTGGGTAGGTAGAATTTTAGAGACACAGGAAGTTGTATATTAGAAGTACTGTAACAACCTCCATTTCAGCAAGAAAGATGTATGTGCATTCATTTTGTTTTTCAACCAACATGCAAGATCATTGCTAGAAAATGTACAAATATAAAACAAATTAGTTATAACCTTTACTGTATTACTAAGAGCTCACAGTCTAAGATAAATTGAATACAAAAACAAATGACCATTTTTTCCCCAATGTGGAATGTGGTATTTGACATAAGAAAGATGCAAAATGTTATGAGAGGTCAAAGAAGATCAAGGTCACATCTGTTTTCTGGGGTTTGGGGCAATCAGGAAAACAGGAAAGTCTGGTGGGTGGGGGAGCGGAGCTGGCATCTGGAGGAATTTGAAACCTCTGCTACTTGTCGCTAAACCAGATATTAAACATGGCCCCACTCCCAGCCAGATTAACATAGATCTGAATGATACGTGGGCTTCTTATAAACAAGAAAATTGATTCAAATTGAGGCACCTGATTGGGAGAAAGTGTGATCAGAGAATGTTGCCCAGGTCAATCTGGCTGGAGAGTAGAAAATGTAGAGGGAAAATAATTGAGAAAGACATTCAAGATGCCCAAATTGCTCTGATAAGGAGGCATTTCTTTTAGTACATGAGTTGGGGTGTGATTTTGTGCAGGTGAGTTTGTTTGTTTGTTTGCAGACAAAAATTTGATTCTCTTAAGTTGTAAAGGGCCTTATTGGAAATTGACTTGGTCACTCAGAGAATCAAAAAGACTGAGAAACAGGCTTGGACAGTGAGCAATCAAAGATGCTGAGAACACAGCTGATTGTGCCGCAGGAATTGTCTGATCAGAATCCCCTACAACGACCTCCCCAGTAGGCACTGCTGGTTTCCTGACTCCATGGCTGCCACTGTTCCAGACACGGGTTATAGACCCACTTCCCCCACTACAGCGAATGTTAAATGGTTCCTTGCTTTCCGTGCTCCAGGAACAGAGTTCTGAATGGACTATCTGATCTGCTAAGCCTAGGTCATGTGCCCTCCGCTGGCTGCCAGGGCTCTTGGAGAACAATTATCTGGCCTCCTCTACTCCTGCAGTGGGTGCCCCCAAATTAGAAAGGGAATTTAGATAAATACCAAAAGAAGAGAAATTAAAAAGGTCATTGGGCATTGTAGTTAGGAGGTCATCCATGCCCTGGAATGCTTTATAAATTTCATTTACATAAATATTCAAAACGTAATACACATTTACTGAAATACACAATGTGCAGCTGTAATTATTTGCTATGCAAATTCACACTTTGAGAATTTGATGCTTTATTTGAGGAAGACTATTCACTCTTTCAGGTTAACATGAAGCCAAAAATATCTAATGATTTTATGTGTGACTAGGTCTGAGTTTTAAATGAGAATTACTTGTTGGATAATACTATATCCAGATAGGACCGTAAGAGTTTATGCAAAACTCTACTCTGTGTTCAGGCTATTCTACATATAAAGTGCCTACGAAGGAAAACCTTGTTTTAAAATATCCCCAAAGCTGACTCCACAATCTCCCTTGTCATTCATTTAGCCATTCGAGTAGAGTTAAGCATACTTTGTGGCTATAAATTTGAGTCTTAAGAGAGACAAGCAAAACTTTGTTAATACTTCCTAATTTGAATAGAAAGTAAATCTGATGGCAAGAGAAAACTCACAATTATGTTCAGAAAATTTACAACATAAACATCTTGGCAATTGCCAATATTTAAAGGTTATGTCCATCATGCTGGAAAATGGCATAAAGTTTTCACCCTTTTCAAGTAATTGGGCATCATACTGATGGGGAAAATTGTGCATGTCAGTGATGCCTGCACTGATGTAGGGAAATTGACAGACACTGTTTAAAGGAAGCCAAAGTTTTTGTGCATCAACATGTCATGCTGGGAATAATTATACAACTGTTTTGTTACCTCAGCATTGTGCCATATATTATAATATCCACTGATTCTGCCAGAGTTCTTTTGTTTGTTTTGCAAAGTGCAGCCATTTTGGGAAATACATATTTGTAAAATGATTGATGCTAATACACTTTATAAATGAGGCCTAAAGCTCAGTAATACTGATAAACATTGTCCTTACTGCAGAGGGTACATTTAGAAATGGCCCTCACTCTATATTCATTAGATTTAGCATCATCAACATGAAAAGACAGGTTAATAGGTCAAGAAACAACCTCAGGAGGTCAACCAGTGTTTGCTGCAACCATCAGGTAAGCCTGCATTCAAGCCATCTATCCACATGAGAATCATCAATAAATCCTTTAGCATCCACAGTGTTTGTGCGTGCGTGTGTGTGTGTGTGTGTGTGTGTGTATGTCTGAGTAGTGTATATGTACAGACAGCTGGTTCAAGATCTCTTCAATAATACCTGCTCAAGTAGCTTGTTATTATTTACATAGCATTTCGTATTTGCAGAGGGATTTTCCAACACTTAATAATTCTCACAGCATTAGTGTAAGGTAGGGCAGTCCCTGTTCTTCCACACACAAAGGCACAATGAAGAGGCTTGAAGAGGTCTGCCAACTAGTGACTGAATACGGATTAGTCTCTACAGTTCTTGACCCTGAATTATTTACACATCTACTTGTTAAAAAAAAAAAAAAAGTTGACCTTTCACTCTGGGTATTATCTTAGACTATTAGGTTGTTACAAATCTAGTGGGACCAGGGGACTGGGCAGGGGAGAAATAAAATTAGACTTCTCAAGTCTAAGGCATATATTTACCAAGAGATTTGACTCCCAGACAATTCCTATGCCAGAGTGGTCACACCACTTTGCAACCCTTGCTGGGCTCGTTCCCTCAGGGTCCTGGGGAAGAAAGCCTAGTAATGGAGTCAGAGTGCATGGAGCTCCTCCCCTTGAGGTAAGAGGAGAAAATATGTGAGTATATTTTGACAAGCTGGAGCAGGAATAATACAATATGTTCACAGTTAAAAAGATAATTTACTGTAATAAATAAAGACCTTTCTGACTTTTGTCATCAACGTTAACTAATACTGCAGGTTTTAGTTGTATTTATTGAGCCTACACAGGTGCATTGCAGGGCTGGGGATGTTAGTCCACATTGTAATAATTATGGCCAGGCAATCCAGATGGAATGAGAACCGGATGCCTCTTATTCTTAAAACTTGCTTTACATGTCCCTTTGGAACTGACAAATTGCTCAGGTGAAAGTCATCCCCTGCCAGGTTTCTGCAATTTTCCAAGCTTCATGCAACTTTTCATTTTCTTGTTTCTTGTCATGAACATAGAAAAAGAGCCACCTAATACCTTTGGGATGGTATTTGCAGTTTGGCTGCAAAGTGGAAGTACCGAACAAGTCTGGAGAGGATTGCCTTTTACAACAAGATTTCAGAATTTTTCAGCTGCTTTGCAACTAGCTGACAAATGATGACATGGGGTGATTTCTACCACAAACGGGAAGCACTTTAGTTCCATGGGTGTTTTAAAACTCTATGCCCACTGTGGATACTTAACCAAGAGGTGGCCAGCACATGGGTAAAACCCTAAAGGTGTCATACCACAGGAGCAAGGAGTAAAAACATAGTCACAAATTAGAAGTGCTGGGCTGAGAAGATAAATCAAGTAATCTCGATATGGGTAAGCAAAAGATCTCAGGGATGTAACAGGCCATTCATTGCTCCATTTTGAAGTTGCCATTTTCCTCCTTAGAAAGTGAACTAAGTATACTTGTAAGTAGGGGTGTCTGTGAGAAGAAAACAGTCATGTGGGTGGGTAGAGGCCCACGCATCATCACATGGCGTGACACCTTGGTAGGAGGGATCCAGGCACTGGAGTCCCATTGCAAGAAATGCTCAGGCATTCATTCATTTCCTTGGTAATCAGATCAAGGGGGAAACTGGCCCATCTAGCCCAAATGCCCGTGACATTTATTTCTACAGTAAAGCAAATGTTAAGTTTACTAACAAGAGTATCAAAGATTCTTGTTGGGCATCAGTGAACCTTTTTCAAAAGGGGTCTGAATTAGTTAGAAAGAATGTTTGGTACAAGTAACAGAAAACCTAATGAAGAGTGGATTGACCAAATAAAGGTCTGTTTTCCTCATGTAACCACAAGTCTGGTGGTGGCAGATGACCGAGGCAATTACTCCCCACATCATCTAAACAGACTCTGTCCATCTTCAGCATAGGGCCATTTTGTCCTCAGGTTTAGTGCTTGATAATTACAAGATGGCTGCTGTGCCTTTAACCAACATGTCTCCTTGTAAAGCAAGGAAGGTGGGCAGAGGGAGCACCTACCATATCCGTCCCCTTTACCCAGAAGCCAATGCCTTCAAATTCTCAAAGTCTCCCAGCAGACTTGTGCTTACATCTCATTGAACCTAGCGGACCATGTGGCCACTACAAGCAGGTGGGGCTAATTTTACTAAACCAAAATATTCCTCCCCCAAATGTTGAGGGTTGTTAAATTAAAGACACTGAAAACTCCAGGGAACACTCTGCCTCAGGCTGTATTTGCCTAATGGCGGGACATAAATCCTTCTTTACTAGAGATGGCACTTGCTTATCAGCCCAGAGAAGGCACCAGCCAGCGCCAGAGTAACCGGGAACAGATTTTGCCATCTTTCCCATTTTCTTGCTTTTTAAAAGACTGGAAGCTCTCTTATTTGTCTTGTCCCTATGTAGGATTGACGGTTCTTTATTAAAATACAAGCAAGATCTCTAAGCCACTACCTTGAGAGAGAAACACTTTTGAACTGAGGCCTCTTCCTTGTGATAGGTACATCATGTGTTAATAAATTTCTGCTTGCTGGGTACAATGACTCACACCTGTAATCCCAGCATTTTGGGAGGCTAAGAAGGGAGGACTGCTTAAGTCCAGGAGTTTGAGACTAGCCTAGGCAACTTAGGGAGAGTCTATCTCTACAAAAAATTTAAAAATTAACCAGTTATGGTGGCACATGCCTTGGGCCCCAGATACTTGGGAGGCTGCAGTGGGAGAATCACTTGAGCTCGGGATGTCAAGACCACAATGAGCTATGATCACACCACTGCACTCTAGCATAGGTGACGGGAGTGAGACTTTCAAAAAACAAACAAACAAACAAAACAAAAACACACCCACAAAATCTTCCACTTATTTCTCTTTGGTTAGTCTAAATTGTTTTAAGGAAAGTATATCAATTAAGAAACTAAAAAGGAAAAGGAAAGAAACTCTGTTTTCTCCTCTTACTATCCACTATAGTAAAGGCGGGCAAGGGAGGAGGCTGAGAATGGATTTGAGGCTGGTAAACCAGCTAACAGGCATCTTATCTAAGGAGGCTAAAAAAAAAAAAAAAGTTCAGAGATTTCTTCATGCATTCATTCAACCAATATTTCTGCACTCACCATTTGTATCAATCATAAATAGCTTCTGATTGCTGCATATTTTCTTTTCAAATGTCTTATTGCTTCACTCCACTTCTTGTGAATGTTCATCATGCTTTACCTGGCCAGTAAGAGCTGGACTTAAGAGGCTAGATCCTAAATTCTTTTCTCACTCAATATTGTCTTTCTACATTGCCCTATTCAGGCATAAGCCTTCAATTACCAGCTTTTAGGAGATAATTTATAAATGTACATTTCCAAAATATATCCTATCTTTGGGCTTTAGACTTAAGAAATAAGCTGCTGATGTGACATTACTAGGACATTTCCAAGGCAACTCAAATCTAACAGCTATATAAATGAACTCATGATCTTCCCTTCTCACCTCCCTCAAACCTTGTCCTTTTTTTTTTTTTTTTTTTGAGATGGAGTCTCGCTCTGTTGCTCAGGCTGGAGTGCAGTGGCATGATATTGGCTCATTGCAACTTCTGCCTCCTGGGTTCAAGCAATTCTCCTGCCTCAGCCTCCCAAGTAGCTGGGATTACAGGCATGTGCCACCACACTCAGCTAATTTTTGTATTTTTTAGTAGAGATGGAGGTTCACCAAGTTGGCCAGGCTGGTGATCTGCCCACCTCGGCCTCCCAAAGTGTTGGGATTATAGGTGTGAGCCACCGTGCCCAGCCACCTTGTCCTCTTTCAAAGTTGACTGTTTAGGTTGAATAAGGCCATCATTCATCCAGTTAAGTCATAATCCTCTTATTCCCCAATATCTAATATATTACCTCTTATGCCCAAAAACATTTACTTTTCTCCATCTTCACAGCTACTCTCTGGTCTAAGCTACCTGGCTCAGAATACTGTAACCTCTCGACACTTACTCTGGTTTCCAGCAATACATTCTCTACCTATTTGCTAGCTGAGTCCAAAACTAATCACATCTCTCATTCTTCCCAGTCACAATTTTTTAGGTTGGAAAACGTAAGACCCTAATCCTTACTTTGGGTTAGAAGACCCCATGTGACCTGGCCACAGCCTCTTCTCCAGGCATTTCTTGTATTACCATTTCCTTTCCTCTTTAAACTTCAGCCACACAGGCCTCCTTTCCACACCTTGTTCTCTCTGGGCTTCTTTCAGCCACAGGATGCCACTATGCAGTTCTTTCTTCCTGGTCTGCAATTATTCTCTTGTGTTTAGCTAATTCTTTTTTTTTTTTTTTTTTTTTGAGATGGAGTCTCATTCTGTCACACAGGCTGGAGTACAGTGGAGCCATCTCAGCTCACTGTAACTTCTGCTTTCCAGGTTCAAGCATTTCTCCTGCCTCAGCCTCTCAAGTAGCTGGGACTACAGGTGTGTGCCACCACACCCGGCTAATTTTTTGTATTTTTAGTAGAGACGGAGTTTCACCACATTAGCCAAGAAGGTCTCAATCTCCTGACCTCGTGATCTGCCCATCTTGGCCTCCTAAAGTGCTGGGATTACAGATATGAGCCACCGCGCCCAACTGTGTCTAGCTAATTCTTTCCCATCCTTCAATTCTCAGCTCAAACATTACTTCTTCAGGCATGTCTTCTCAGACCACACCCAAGACTACACCAGACACAGCTATTATACCACCTCACGCCACTTTCCTTTTACAGAGTATGCCCAAATTGTCACCTTAAGTTTATTTTTGTGATTATTTGGTTATCTTCACTAGTAGATTGTGAGTTTCATGAGCACAGGGAATATGCTCTTCCTCCAGTGTCTCCTGGATGCTTATCACAGTGGCACTTATTAGGCAGCACCTAAAATGCTGTTGAAACAAGCGATAAAGTGAGGAGGAGCCATGGCTGGACGTTAACATTCTTGTTTGGGAGAGTTTCCACTTGCCAGTTCATTCCTAAGTAAACATTTTTTAAGCACCTACTATACATAAGGTCCAAGTCTCAGCAACGAAAATAGAAAGATAAATGAGATAATGTCCCTGCCCTTGAGGGCTCTGTATTTTGGTTGGGAAGACAGACAAATAAGTCCATGAATGTGAATTAAAATAACATATTTTCTATCAATTGTGTCTCATCAGACACCGACCTGGGAGCAAATTCCTTCTGCCGATAGAAACAAGGATGTGCTGCCTTTGCTCCACATCAGCTCCTCATGAACTCTGTCTTCCCCATGACTTTCATCAATATTATTTCCATTTTTAGATTACAATGATTTTATGTTAAGTTGGCAGATTCCCAATGATGTGTGGAGAAGCTGTGTTCTCATAAACAAGTTAGGGTTGAACCCCATAGTAGGAAAAGTTGCTTCTGGGCAGTTTACTTGTAGGCAGCTATCATAGCTGCAGAGGTGTGCATTCCTATGGGTTTTTCTCATTGAGAATGGAACTTCCTGATAATGACCCTGGGTCATAGGGTTCATTTAACTTTGGGTCTGAAATACTTCCTTTCATGCCCAAAAGTCACCACACCTTGAGAAAGGTAATTTCTGGGGCAGTGGACAAAGCCAGAATTTTCGGCAACGCAGGCATGATGCAACATTTATCTGAAACTAAAGAGCATTCTGTAAACATTTGAAAACTGCATTACCAAAAGCAAAAGCCAGCGGCTTTATTTTTGTTGTCTGCTATGTTCCAAAAGTGGAATTGGGAGAATTCCTTTGTAAACGATGGATAATTTCTTATAGCAAATCCATCTCAGTTAGATGTGCAAAGCTCTTTGGGGTGTTCTCTGTCAGGTGTGAAATCTCTATATCACACACAGACCTGAGTCCTCTCGGAAGGATGCTTATTTCACCAATATGCTGCTATGCTTAGAAATCCCATACTGAGAGTGTTTGTTTTTCATTATTGCCTTAACAAATAGTATAAATTTGGTCCCTTAAAAAACACTAACATATGATGTCATAGTTTCCACAGGACAGTTTCTCTGGTTTCTGTGCCCTTGGTCTCAAAGGACCAAAACCAATGTCTTAGTTAACCTGGCCTCTTACCTGGAGGCTTTGGGGGGAAATTGACTTTCAGGTCCATTCAGGTTTTTGGCAGAATTAAGATACATACGACTGTAGAACTTTGGTCCCTCTGACTTTGCTGGCTGTTGGCCAGGAGGTTGTTCTAGAAGCTGCCTGCATTCCCTGTCTTATGGCCCCTTTCTTCATCCCCAAAGTCAGTGATAGAGTTGAGTCTTTACACTTGAATTTCTCTCATGTTCCTTTCTGCCACTTCCCTCAATCTTCTTCTTTGGTCCTATGATAACTCCTTTTTGTTGTAATGCTTACATATTTATTTTTGTGTGTGACATTACAAATGGTATATTTTAAGAAGATGCTAAAGATGGATTTCCCTGAAAGTCACAGCAAAGGGAGTTCACTAGGAAAGGTGTCACATGAAGCAGAAGTGAGGGTCTTGGACATTAAAATAGAATTGCTTCCCTCAGCCTTCTCTTTCTACTTAAGGGTGAGCATGATTACACCAGGCCCACCCTGGTAACTCTAGGATAATTGCCCTATCTTGAGGTCAGCTGATTAGTAACCTACTTCCATCTGCAAAGTCCCTTTACAATTTCTAAATCAGTGTTTGAGTAAATAACCTAGGCATGGGAATCTTGGGGGGCATCTTTAGATTTTCATCTATCACACTGAGCTCATGGGCCACAATTACAGCTACCTGAGAAAATCCTTCCAAAAAATGAAAATCCTTCCAATAATTACCAAATTATTGAAAAAGGCTAAACCACAATGTACCCAGATTATACAAAGCCAAACAGAACAAAATGCTTACAGAGAAGGCCCTTGTCACTGCACATGTACAAAACACACAAAAGCAAAATAAACCCAGGATCCATGGGTTCCATTAGTTATTTCTGGTCTCACTGAACACTTTAACTCAATGGTATAACTGATTTCATTTTAAATATGGCCAAAGACAGTAGTGTCAGAACAAAATTACTTCAACATCTTTTGTTATAGTATTGCCTAAAATGAAATAGAAATACCAGATGATACGTAAGTTGATTTTAGGTCTTATGATAATGATTTTTTGGTGTTTTTTTTTTTTTTTTTTTTTTTTTTTCTTTTTGAGATAGAGTATCACTCTGTCACCAGGCTGGAGTGCAGTGGCACGATCTCAGTTCACTGTAACCTCTGCCTCCCAGGTTCAAGTGATTCTCCTGCCTCAGCCTCCTGAGTAGCTGGGACGACAGGTGTGCTCCACCATGTCCAGCTAATTTTTGTATTTTTAGTACAGACAGGGTTTTACCATGTTGGCCAGGATGGTCTTGATCCACCCACCTTGGCCTCCCAAAGTTCTGGGATTACAGACATGAGCCACTGCGCCTGGCCACTATTTTTTGTTTTAATGCTTGTGTATTTATTCTTAAGTGTGACTTTAAAAATGATATTGTTCAAGAAGATGCAGAGTATGGGTTTCCCTGAAAGTCACAGTAAAGAGAGTTCTTTAGAAAGATATCCAGGAAACAGAGGTGAGGGTCTGGAAGATTAAAACAGGGATCAAGAGAAAACAATACATAGATATATGATTGAGTTGACCATGGCTACAGTCAAGCAGTGTCTGATCCACAGGACCTTCTGAGGCACCTTATGACATGGGTCTCAGGGCTCTCAGGGCACAGAAGGGGAAAGTATTTATACAGCAACTCCCAGGCTCTGCTAGTCAAAGATGTCCACACCCTTCTGGGTTGCACAAGCATGAGTGGCCAGCAGTCCTGGTAAGTGGTCTGAGGTGCTAAATAAGTAACTGTGGAAAGCTGGCTGGCTGAGACCGACACGCACCTGGTTGCTGCAGCAGTGGCAGGAGTAAGAGGTGGGCCCAAGAGTAGCTAAATAATGAACCAAAGGTGTCCAATATGCTACTGTAAGTTTGCTTTAAATATATGTGTTATATACATAATTGTATATAATTACATGGAAATATATAATTGTATATAATTATATACGTAATGCAGATGGTATTACTACATATGTTAATCTGGGTCATCCAAGTGGCAGAGGAAAAGATGGAATTAAATGTACAAGAAATGTGTTAGGAGTCATGCCTATAACACAGCAGTGTCTGATCTTCTGGCTTCCCTGGGCCACACTGGAAAAAGAATAATTGTCTTGGGCCATACATGAAATACCCTAACACTAATAATAGCTAATGAGAGAGACAAAACAAACAAACTCATGTTTTAAGAAAGTTTACAGATTTTTGTTGGGCCACATCCAAAGCCATCCTGGGTGCATGGGGCCCACGGGCCATGGGTTGGACAAGCTTGCTATGAGAGATAATAGGGAGGGAGCTAGGAGAGACTGAGAGAGCTGTCAGGCTGTGAAGCAGGTCTGACCCTGAGTGAAGGAGAGAGGGAAGGAAGATTATTGCTCATGCCCAAGTCTCGGAGTCTAGTGCAGGGCTAGGGAGAGTCTGGCAAGGCTGCCTATGAGAGCCCTCAAGGCCAGTGGCAGCAGTTGTCAACTCAGTCATGCATCCACATATCAGTTTCCCTCCCTTCCTGTTTCACATTCCCAGGCCCTCACTTCTGCTTCCTGCAACACCTTTCCAAGTGAACTTCCTGCCAAAGCCTTTGCCTGAGCTTTCTGAGAAACCCATATTTAGCCTCTTCCTAAACAACATCATCTTTGAAATCACACATATTAAAAAATATACAAGTAGCAAGACTGAACATATTCAGCACAGTACCTGAAACCAACTCCCATAACACTGGTATTGGTGCCCACTGGAGGGACGGCGCCTGGGAAGGGGTCTACCTGCAGTGTCCCTGCTGCATGCAGCCATTGGCTGGGAGCAGCCAGTGGGAAAGCAGGGCTCATCACAAATGGGACTTTGGATTTCAGAAGGCAGAGCTGCCTTGAATAGCTGTTTAGTTAACTATTCTTCCGTTGAGGCAGGTAAGTCGGTATTCATTCAACATGGTTAAATCCACTTTCCTCATTCTCTTTCCGTTTACAGTGAAGTAGCTTCTCTGATCTGTCATTAGAATCCTTAATTCCAGTTAAAATAAAAACTGTCAATGTGAAGTAAGTCACAGGTTTGGTTCTAAAGCAAAGGCATATGGTGCTTTCAGGGTTTTCCTTCCAGAAGATGTTGAATTAGGAAAAATTTAAAGTGATCTAGGAGTTCCCTGAATGCTTTTGGTGGTATGAACATATTGTGAAAAACAAGCTTCTATTAATGCATCAGCAGGACAAATATTGAGAGGGATAGAAAATGGGTTTCAGCAGCCTGAAGCTTTGAAGAAGAGTAAAGGAGAGTTCCATTTAACGTGTTTTTGGATACTGTCCCAGAGCGTACTCTCTGCCTCCTTCTGGTATGTTGTGTGGACATGCAGAAGACGAGGATATGATTTTTGTAACACGAAGCACTTTTAATCCCTTTCCTGTCACACTGAGTGAATAACTCACCATGAAATACTCAGGAGAGGACTCTAAACTACAGTAGGATATGGAGCCATGTACAAAATTTTAGATGTGGACATTCATAAACCTAGTCAGAGAGTATGCCTTAGTGGGTTGCCATGGTACCAGAAGCATGGGCGCCATTTAATGGAAGTTTTATCCTCATGCTTGGTTGTCTCTTAAATTCTGAACCCGTGAATCTTCTGGAAGCAGCTGCCTGGGAGCAAACACTGTAATAACACTCATCTTTCCTCAGCCGCAAAGGACTGCTGGCTTTCAGCAAAGCCCAGGTTGGAGAGGTGGGTCTCTTCCAGCAACACATCTCTTCTGTGATAACAGGACTCTGTTTTCTATTTTAGAGCAGCAGAACATGAGTCTTAGGAAGGTAAAGATGTCTGTCCAAGGTCACCCTGCAGAGCTAGCCGAGAATTATAGACCAGGAGCAGGACTCAAGCCTCCTGCCTTTTATTTCAATATTTCAGTGTTTCAACCTCCTCCTTGGACATTACTTATGTATGGAACTCACATACACACAGAGATTTCTCAAAGACCTATATTTAAGGGTACTTAGCATAGCCCGGCTATTCACAGGTCCCCGCTAGAGCTACGGCAGCAAAGAATGAAAACAAAGAGAGAATTTAATGCCTATTGAAAACTGACTCAGAGCATGTAAAGGTGAAAGTGTGTGGTCGGAAGGCTTAGCTGCCTGTTGAGTTCTGTTATTCAATAACTCAAGGAGCCTGTTGTGAGCTGCTTTGGTGCTATTAACACATCTGGAGCTAGTGGCCATACATTGGGGACTTTTAAGAATGTACAAGTAGCTTTGTAGGCAAACCTGTGTTAGAATAAAATACTTCTGAAGAACAAAGGCTAACTTTATAGAGTGCACCCCTCTCTCCCTGACTCAGTTCTGCTGGGCTTTTGATGAGGCATATGCTAAACCTATATACTTATTTGGAGGAGTAAAAATTGTTCTCCTTTCCTGGGTCATATTGACTTTCAAGATAGCCCTTTGGATCTCTGAGCACATCCAAAAATCAAACAAACTAACAAAACAGTAAACATAGTGGAGACTCTCCTGATATTCTCCATCTGCCCTTAGACCTATTCTCCCACCTGCTTCAGGCCCCATGAGGCTGACCTGTGGAGACCGCATTAGTGGGCTCCCTTTGCCACTGGGTTTTTGATTGGGTTTGGCCAGTGGAGGCCATTGTCAGGAGATGAGAGAGTAAGAAGTGAGGGAGAATAGTTATTTATTTTCTATGTCATGACCAGTTTCATCATTATCGTCCCCTTTCATCCTTTACCTCTCCAGATTTCTGGAAATAAATTCGGAATAAGAGTTCATCCTGCGGATCAGGAGCCACAATTTGGAGATGCCGCATTCCTAGATTGAAGGCCTGGCTCCTGGTAGACAGCCCTCTCTCTAAAGCTACTCTCTCCAGATTCTCGCAACTGCAGCCAAAGGGCCAAAGATAAATCATGAGGGAAGCCTGAGGCAAAAGTAACACAGCATAGAAATAAACCAGGAGCCATGAAGTGAAATAATAGTGACAGGTGTCTTCACTTGCCTTACAATTGGTCAGAACATGGCACCTTGGTGGACTATTCTGAGATAAAGTTGGGACAGTGTCCTGGAATCACAATCCACCATCTCTTCCCTTCCGCCTGGCCTCTTCTTCCTCACTCCCCTCCAGGGATGCATGAGAATCAAGAGTAAGGCTATTTACTAACCGAAATGCCAATGCATGCCATTTTCCCCAACAGGAACAAAAGGGATTGAAAGTCAGTCCAGAAAGGATAGACTCTTACTCTGGAATTTATTTCCAGATATTTGCAGAGGTAACAGATGAAAGGAGATGATGAAATCAGGCATGTAGAAGGTCTCACAACATGGAGGTGCAATTAACTTACCATGAGAGGGTAGGGAAAACTGGCCAGTGCTTCCCAGGGCTGGGGCAGATGCTCACTCTTGCTCTTTCTTCTCAGGGTGACCTTGTTTTTCCCCAGATTACCTTTGCACCACCATCCCAGTGTGCGGACATGAAGGCTAAGGCATAGGCATCATTTGCTGCTAGATCTGCCTCTAGCTAAGCAGAAGAGGACCAAAAGTCACTGAGGTTCCCTGCTGAGGTTAGAGTCAAAGCCACAGCTGGCTGTGGTAGAGGATTCTTTGAGGAGAAGGTGGCTCTGGTAGGTGGACATGGCAGTAATAATAATATCATCACATAACCAGTTAACGAGGTCTACAATAGCCACAGTCAGTCTCAACGTGTTTCTGTCACCATCCAAGTGATCAAAACCTGCCATAGAACTCTAAACGCTCCTGTCTTCAACCATTTCCTCGGCCGGGAGTGGGGATTTGTTTGCCAAAGACAACACTCTAAATACTGAATCTTGATAATCATTTCCACCCTCCCAATATCTGAGAAGGCTGAAATTTCTCAGTTGATACAGGCTGTATCTGACTTTGCGAAAGAAGCTTTGTCTCCAAGGATCTCTTAACTGGGGTAGAAGAAACTGAAACACCTTCATTTATGTCGTATCAACCTTTCCAAGAGCCCAAAGCACATTAGAACTGTTGCCTTATTAATGTGCCTTACCACAAAGCGCACAGAGCAGCCCATACCTGCCTGGAAGGCATAAGGCTTCAACTGAATGGTACATGCCACTGATACAGAGTCATTCACTGACCCACCAGCCTGACCCGACTTAGTTGCTGAGATCTGATGGGATCAGAGCAGAAGGTGACAAGGCTGTGAGCTTAATTAAAGGAATGATTTTGTTCAGTCCATGCTCATCCTTTCCCCCTTCACCCAGTAATTCTCACACACGCCAAGAAAATTACATTGAGGAGAAGATTATGACCTAGTGATCTCATTCAGGATGTGACATTATCTCATTTCAACAGCCTGGGAAGAACAATGCCAGTTTCAACTCTGGGAGAAATTTGACCAGTGACAGAGCAAAATTTAGCCCTGACTTTTCACTTTCCTGTTCCTCTCCAAGTTAAGGGGTCCCCAGCCAGCTGTGTCAGGGAATCCAAACACTCTCCCAATCTCTAATGAACAGCTGCTGGCAATGAAGACTTCCCAACCCCTCCTCTCCACAGGTATGTGGAATCCATGTGTCCTAGAAGTGAGACATATACACTCAAGGAAGGAGGAAAATATATAAAGTCTTCTCACTCCAGTATCATTGCTTTAAAATTTCTTCCCAAGCAAGGAAAGAATTTCTGCCATCTTCACAAAAAGGTGGAGATTTCAACCTCTTAAACCTATTACTCAATATTAAAAGGATTTGGTGACTGAATAGCCTTAAGAGTACTTTACTCTCAGCTTTCTGTCCCGATCTGCTTTTGGTCACTTTCATTCATTTGCTCATGGCTGGCTGCCTGGATTAATTTTCTGGACTGAATACATTTCCTTGCATTACCCATATATGTGACAAATAACGAATCTGACTCATCAAAATGCATTAGAATGCAATGTTCCAGTTACTGAAGGACATTTGAAATTCATTGACTTGTCTTCTTACTCTTAGCGCCAGAGATAGTAAAAAATTATGAAGAGGTGGAGACAGTGACAGTGCCTACTTTGTGTCTAGAATTTGTACCAGCGTCCTTGTTATTGCTGCTCCAGCAATCTAAGAAAACTTGGACCCGCCTCTGTTTGTTTTGTACTTCTTAAAATATTTTTCAAATTAAAATTTGAAATATAACTGGAATAATTTCTGAGAAGCATAGCATAGCCCAGACTATAAATCATCCAAAACAGCATTAAGTGGATATACTAAATATACCTAACACTGTTTAAAGTACCCTAAATATATCATTCCTCTTCTAGGATTTCCATATTCTACTTTTCAACACAGGCCTTCTAAATCAGGCGATAGTCGGGCTGTATGAGTAATAAGTCTAAATGAGATGCAAAAGAATGTGTTGTGAAGAATGTGGTAGAAGTACCAGTGTCTAACTTGGTGTAATGGACATCTTTCAGAAAACTCCCAATGTATGCAAGAAGTCACTAGAAAACAGATTTACAAGGCATCTCTTTGAAGGAAAAAAACAAGGTGATTTTTATGACTTTATTTATTTATTTATTTATTTATTTATTTAGAGACAAGGTCTATAAATATGTTGCTGACCTCGAACTCCTGGATTCAAGCAATCCTCCTGCCTCAGCCTCCCAACTATTAATAGCTGAGATTATAGGCACATACAACTGCACTCAGCTCCACAACTCTATTTTAAATTATATATTAGAAACTAACACAAGGAATGATCATGGAATCAGCATCCCAAGAATAGTAAACATAATTGCTATACATAGATAAACATATTAAAATATTTCTACCATTGTACAATGACTCATAATTTATTCAGCATAGCTTTATCTTGTTCTTTTTTTTTTTTTTTTTTTTTCTCATGGTTTTATCTTGCTCCTTTAGGGAGGGTCTTATAAACCTTTGTTTTCACAATTACATGCCTGGGGGTCTCTTTTGAGGGTGGACAGGAAGCCTGAATTAAGAGACTGCTGAGAACCCAAGAGCTGAAGAGGCAAATCTTGGTTTCCCATTGAGTTCCTTCCCAAACTTTAGTTACCTACTCATTTTTATTTGCCTTTTATTTATCTATAAAAGAAAGATTGTAAGTGATTTGCCTTATTGAATGATTGTGAAAAACAAAAGCAAATCTCATAAATACACTGTAGAGCCTTTTCCCAATAGAACGTGTGGAGGTGATTTAGGCAGACATTCAGTGGGTCTAACAGAGAGGCTGCAGATGTTAATTAGAACATCACGGAAGCTCATTGCTGATGTCTCTCAAATGTTCCTGGGGAGAAGTGTTCAGACACAAGTATCATACACCTGTGCCATTTGGCTAGCTTAGTTGACAGAGCAGCAAAGAAGAGTGTGCAGCATGGTGTTTCAACATGTGAGTGCTGGGTAATGGGCTCTGACTGCCTAGGTTCAAAACCTCCATCTGCCCTTCTTAGCTTTGTGTCTTGATGCAACTTATTTAACCTTTCTAAGCTTCAGTTTCCATATCTTCAAAGGTGATTGAAAGGAATAAAAGCAGTAATGCCTGTAAACCACTCAGCACAGTGCCTAGCAAACGTTAAACACTCATGCATATTATTCTTACTAAGAAATATATGCTAAGAGTTTGGGAGTGTTCAGGAAGAGGGGAGCAAATGAAGGGATAAAAGATGTAATTCTCCTTTTCAAAGACCTGCAATCTAATTGGAGAAAAAGCATATATATTTCATATATAGGGTTATAGTTTGGCTGTGTCCCCATCCCAGTCTCATCTTGAATTGTAGCTCTGGTAATTCCCATGTGTTGTGAGAGAGACCCCATGGGAGAGAATTGAATCATGGGTGCAGTTTCCCCCATAATGTTCTCGTGATAGTGACTAAGTCTCACAAGAGCTGATGGTTTTACAGGGGTTTCCCCTTTTGCTTGTCTCTCATTCTCTCTTACTTGCCACCATGTAAGATGTGCCTTTTGCCTTCTGCCATGATTGTGAGGCCTCCCCAGCCACGTGGAACTGTCAATCCATCAAACTTCTTTTTCTCTATAAATTATCCAGTCTCAGGTATGTCTTTATCAGCAATGTGAAAATGGACTAATACATGTAGAAATCACTACAGGCTTTGTGGGGACTCAGACCAATTTTTGTTTCTTTATAAACTTCTAGAGTTGTCTTATTCAGGAATTTAAGAGGATGAAACCTTTGACTGCAACTTGGATAGACCAAAATCGGATTTGGATCATCCAGGACTAAGGATAGGTTACGTCAAACTTCCTATTGTATGGGGTCAGGTTTCAGAGTTTCTTCAAAGGAGAAAGTCCCTTTAGAGAAAATTCACAGGACTGCCAATTTGTGTGCTTTTCATAAGCAAACTATCGTTAAAATATCCTGTGTTAGAATCTTCAAAAAAAAAAAAAAAATTCTCCACAATTCAATGTATGGCTTTTAGAAGAGGAAGGAAAATCTCCCACTGGGAATAGCTTTCAGTTCACTTGCAAACCCCTTGAGGGCAAAGTCAGATCTTACTTTCTCTGAATGTCTAATTGGGCCCAGGACAGTCTGAGTTGGAACTCAACAAATTTTAATATAATTGAATCCAATTGCATTTCATAATGTGAAGATTTTTGTTGTTGCTTTGCCTTGACAGAGGCAAAAGGGGCTTGGAAGATGGCTGTGAGCTCTTTAGTCTCTCTTTGTCGTTTTTGCACTGGGAATAGGGTCTCTTGAGCAAACAAAGTGACAGATTGGATAGTAAAACACCCTCTGGTAACCCAGAGCTGCCCAAGCAAACCTTAGCTTTCCACAGACTTAATCCTTGGTGTTTCATTCATCTAGAAAGAGTTTTCCATATAAGAAGAAATATTTGGGAATTGAAGGGTATTGAGATGTTTGAGGGCCATGGAGAGTTTGTAAAAGCTCCCCCAGGTGACTCTCCACCAGTTCTCCACCCACAGCTCCCAGTGAACATGCCAGTAGGAAATGACTGCTGCAAAGTAACATCTTTATCATAAGTCCAAGAGTTGACTTGTCAAAAACCCCACCCTGTGTAACCAGGAACAGTAAGATCACCTTTAGTTTTATCAAAGAAACACATCACTATCCAAAATCCCTATTGTCCCCGAAACAAAGGTAGGAAAAAAATGTAAACTGTGTTCTGACCCATGCGGGTGAAATAGACAATATGTAAGATTAGAGTTAATATGTCCCTTTGCCTGTTAAACTGAGGCATGTTCCAGAAATGGTTTGGGATTATGAAATATACATATATATACCACAGAGAAGTCCACGTGTAGGATTTTATAAAGTGGGATCCTAAGAATGCTGCTGGCTACCCATTACTTCCCTCACAATTCCCCCCTTTGCATTCTAGATAGAGGGATCCTCTATCTTTCAGCAAGAACATAGTTGAAACACAAGAATCTTCTCTGGGCCAGTGTCCTGGCAAATGGGGCTCTTGAGAAACAAACAGAAGA
Source organism: Saimiri boliviensis (assembly GCF_048565385.1). NCBI lineage: Eukaryota > Metazoa > Chordata > Mammalia > Primates > Cebidae > Saimiri > Saimiri boliviensis. The sequence continues at coordinate 36,431,675 of NC_133453.1, forward strand.
TCTCAACTACCTTTCCCTCTTCCCCAGCAGAGTTTTTACCCCTAGGACATACGTTGGCTTAGGTAAGATTTAGGCTGGACATGCTTTCTCTAAGAAGGCTCTCAGATTGGAAGGGTAAAGCAGACCCTTTGAAAGAAATCATGGCAGCTGCTCATGATTAAAGAACAAGGTCAACAGAGGCTGTGGAGCTTTGCTCTACAAGTAAGAGAACGGAGAGGAACTTAGGCAGAATCTAAAGCAGGAGCAACCAGGGAGCCTTAGGCGAGTATCCACGTGCCCTGCAGAACCACTGAGCATGGCTGAGCCGTGTCCGACCTACATAATCATACATAGCAAGTGGCCCTGCTCACATTCTCAAATAGCTTAAGACAAAGCAGTAGGTGGCTGGATAGGGACATGGCTTCAGCAGAAGTGAGGGAACCAGCACCCCAAAGCCTGTTTGATAAAGGACCCTCCACTGGAGACAGAGAATCCAGATAGACAGAGTTAGTTTTGATCTGAAGAGGAAGGCGAGAAAATGAAACCTACAGCAAGAAGAATGTTCAACAATGGGGGAGGAGATAGAAAAGTAAAAGCTGAATTTGGGGGCAAGGGATGTGTGATGTTGTGATATAATAAACATGTATTTGGTATCTGTCCCTGGGTCCTGGCACACAGCTTCCAAAACCCATGAAATCTATTATGTGATGTGTCTTTTTGTATTGTGATCAGCTTCTGAGATGGGGGTAAGTAGTTTTGAGGGACTGAGCCCTTAACAAGTGGGATCTGACACCATCACCAGGTGGATAGTACCAGAAGTGAATTAAACTACAGGACACCCCGTTGGTGTTTGCTGCAGAATTGCTTGGTGTGTGGGGGAAAATACACACACACACGATTTGGTGACCAGAGGTGAAATATTCAGTATTGCATTGAGTGTATTGAGGATGAGAGTAGGAAAAACACTTTGACTTTTCCTATTTCAAAAGGATGAAATTGGGGAAACAGAAGAAAGGACAAAGACTCAGGATGCAAGAGAAGGCTGATAACAGCAGTACTAGCAGTTAATACTGAGCACTTACCATGTGCCATCTCTGTTCAGTTCTCACAACAAGGGCCAGCAAAATTTTCCTGTAAAGGATCAGATGGTCTTGTAGACCACATGGTCTCTAGCATAGCTACTTGGCTCTGACTCTGTAACACAAAGCAGCCATAGACAATATGTAAATAAGTTGGCATGGCTGGATTTGGCCCATGGTGGACAAGATGTGGCCCAAGGGCTATAGTTTGCCAACCTCTCTGCTCTAAGAGGTGGGTGGTATGATTATCTCTGTTGTAGACATGAAGAATGAGACTTAGTGTGTGGAGAGGGAGTGGTTTGGTTTTCTCTTGGCAGGAACATCAATAAAAGGCAAGCATGAGTTGCACCCAGAAGAGACGTGCCCAGCAAACTGGGCAATGTAACATTGTGTACAACTAACCAACATGTACCTGGAACCCTTCAGATATCCCTTGCATTATGGCTGAAAAGACCCCCAAAGCAAAAAAGTCGAAACTGTCATTAAACAGACCTTGTGAGTGTTGGATTTTAGAAGCATGCTGGGGCTGAAGATGTTAGGAAAAAAGGAATGAAGGGTGTTGAATTCTTTGAGTCACATTCTTGAGAGAAACACTCTCTTGATTTTTTGCCCCTCCCAATGCTGGCAGTATAGAGTTACCCAGGAGAAGACATGACAGGCAGGAAGCAGGCTATCTTCAGTGCCAGACAGCCTTGCCTTCAGGCTCCTGCTGGACCTACTGACCAGGGTGCCATCTTTTGCAGTGAACAGATGGATCGTTGCCTTTAAAGAGCTTGAAATCTAGAACAGAAGGCATGTAACAGATTTCACATTATCAAGGATCTTCTTGAAGTGGCTTTGCTATTGCATGTTTCAGGCTAACATATTGCATCATATATTCACTGTTGAAGTCTTCTGTTTGACAGTCCTTGAAGGTTAAGGTCTTCTGCTGCATCACTTAGGGCATTTACATCCCTGACACTGATGAAATAAATATCACAGTGACAGTAATAGAGTCTGTATTTTAATTGCCAAAAGACTGGAAACCTTCACTAACAGAAAAAGAAAATGTGGAAGAAAGCAGAGTCATGGACATTACACTTACACATTTCTGTTTCAGTGGAAATCCTAAGATCACAACTTACTATGATTAGCTATTTTTTCCAGCTGTGGGAATTCATAGACATCGTCTGTGATCCAGACGGGCTCCTTCTTACCTTCCTTAGGTAAGTAATAAACAGGAAATAACTCACAAATCAAGATAGTGCTTAAAAGCCTGCTGATTTTTCTAAGATTTCTGCCCTGTATCAGAGAGAGGCAAGCACGTATGACTGGCATTAGGTACACAGGGAGACCGATACGTTGGCCTGCACCAGAGTAAAGGGCTTTGCTTGAGAACAAGAAGGGGCCTCAGCTAAAGCTTATTAAAGTGTCTTTTAATTGGATTTTTTTGACCTGATCCTTCCATAATACTTCTCTTATCCCTGGAAGGGTATGGTTGATATGTATTCATATTTTAGCTCTTATTTCTACTCATGTAATTTGTTGTATAGATCCTGCGTGGTACAATATGGCAGCCATTAGCCACATATGTCTACTTAAGTTAAAATTAATTTAAGTTAAATAAAATTAAAAATTCATTTCTTCAGTGACACTAACCACATTTTAAGTGCTTAATAGCCACATGTGGCTAGTGGCTATCATGTTTGAAGCACAAACATCAAACACTTCCATCATTGTAGAAAGTTCTCTTGGATGATGCTGTCACTGTAGGAGGGCAGCTGTGGAGAGGCTAAGCAGGCATTGCAAAGACCCCCTGGGCACCTTCCTGCATGGACTGTGAGTGATATGTCAGTACAGTGGCTACTTATTGTGATGAAGCTGATGACAATGTATTCATGTCTTCATTATCCAGTCTAGGGTGCAATATCTGGCTTGATTTAAAATTTACAATTATACAAGCTAACAAGTTCATGAAAAAGAGACTGAGAGAAAATATACCAAAATATCAAGCCTGATTGTTTTGAGTAATAGGAATATTGGCCATCATTTTTTTTCTGGCTATTTGTACTGAGATGTAGACAGTTCTTGTCTACCCCTCCCACAATGTATGACTCAGGAGCATTGCTTGAATTCCTGGAACCAGCTGTGCCTGAAGTCCACCGACTCCAGTTGGACTTTCTTTATTCTGTGAGCCAATTATGCTGATTTGAGTTGGGTTTTTATTACTACCAAGTGAATACTAATTTTGCTATTTTTAAAACTTCTGTATCTTCTGTAATGTTCATTTATTTCTCCTAAAAGCAGGAAAAAAGAAAAATCTTTGGAAATTGCATGTGATAAACAGTGAGTTCCATTATATTTTATATATCATCCGTGTGCTGATATTCACGAGCTCTTACAAAGCAGTTTTTCTGAGTAAGCTAGAACTGATTTCCAAAAATCCACAAGGAACACAGCATAACTTGCCAAAATAACTTTGTTTATTAAAAGGAAATTTGAGGCAACTGTTACTGCTGAACTATTTGGAGTCCTGGCAGAAATTCTCCCCCAAAATATGATTGGAACTTCTTCAGTAACTCCTGTTGTCAGACTTGGTTGTAAAATACAGAGTAACATCTCACTTGATCAACAAAATCCAAATTAGCATAATTTATCATTAGAAAGCATTCTCATTTGCTAATCTGGCGAGGTCCAGGGATCCTAAATCACAATTTTCCATTTTAACAAATGAGCCTATTTGCAATTCTTCTAACACCCGTAGGTTTGGCTGATCAAATGCATCTACCAGACTTGGCTTCAAGCACAGGCTAGAGGGAGTTTGCCCTGGGATGATATTTTGGTTGGCAATGCTATTGAAAAGATTTTAAATTACCCCGTTTTGCAAATCTTTCTTCCCTCTTAATTGACTAGCCAGCAATAGAGTCACTTAGGTATTTATATCTCTCACCTTGTTTGCAACTCTGTTAAGCATCAAATATCAGTGTCCCCTTGTCTATAATTGCTGAGACACCTAGTGAAAAGCAGGAAGAATATAGCACATTGCCAAGGCCACCCATAGTGGATTCTATTTGAGTGATCCCCCGGTGTTTTCTAGGCTCTTTCACAGATCTTTTGGCAGTGGGCTTGACTGGGCCTTTAAAGACATTAATCCTTTCCTTGAAGTCACACATTCCACAGCTTGCTTAGAGGTGGCTCCAATGGCAGGATAATGTTGGTTGGAATGTGCTGCCCGCTGACCCCCAGACTTCCCCCTAGAGATTAGTCACTTGCTTACTATAGCAACTGCCACTGTGATATTGTGCTCCCTCTCCAAGGGGACTGACCTGCCCTATGGGGTCATCTAAGGGCAGGACCATTTGCAGCTGTGCAGAAGGAAGTGCATGACATCAACCGATAAGATGCTCTTGGTACCTGTGGCCTGTCTTCCTACTATTGTTACTGCATGGATTTTCCCTTTGGGTTTCCAAAAAACATGACTTCTCATCTTTCCTCCCCCAAACTGGTTCCTTTTTTTCTCAGCAGCCTCTCATTTTGTATCTAAGACTCTACAGAGAGTGTGGGTTGCATAAATCTGGTATTTCTCTGTGCCATCATCTCATGCGAATGATACTGTTGTAATAAGGGTGTACATCTGTCAAAGGGTCTTTATATTTGCTATCCCATTTGAGCTTCACACCCTCTCTGAGAACTGGAGAAGGTGGAATTACAGTCCCTATTTTAGAGATGAAGAGGCTACTACATTTTTTTCTACTTAAAATCTAATAGGATTTCCTTATTCTTTTTCACTTGATTTTTTGGTTCTGAGGCTTACCATGAACGAACACTCCAAATGAAAGAAATGGCTGTGAGGTTTCACAGTCCTAAAAAGAGTTGCAGATAATAGAGATAGTTTATCAATATTTCCCACCATCAAAAAAAACACAAAAAAGGTTTTATTAGATATCTGTAGCTAGGTACTCTTGTATAACTCCCATAAGAAAAATAAAAATGTGTCCTTCTCATTCTGCTTCCCACTGGGAAAAATACTTGTGCAGTCTGAATATTTTTACAATTAATAATAATTGTCACTAATATTTATCGTGGTATTTTCCTGCATGCTAGGCACTGAGCTAAATTTCTCACATAGATTATATCATGTAATCCTCACAACAATCTTTTGAAGTATTTATTAAGGAAAATAAAGACTGAAATGACATTATTAAAGAATGTATGAGAGGCAATTTCACATCTGATTAAAAGCTTGGAACTGGGAGCTAGACTGGCCCGGTTCAGTCCCTGCCCTCTCACTTACTAACTTACTGAGCTGCAGTTTTCTCATGTATGAAGTGGGATAATAATAGTACCTGCCTTGAGGATTATTTTGAGAAAATGGATTAATATGTTTGCACACGTTAAGTATTATACTTTAAAGCACTTAGAACCATGGCTGACCTAAAGAAAACGGTACATGAATGTTGCTATGGTTACTACACAGCTGTGTGACACTTAGCAAGTTAGCTAATCTCTCTGTGCCTTCCTTTCTCAGTTTTTTCTTTCATTTGTAAAATAGAGGTAATAATATTGCCTGTCTAATAGGGCAGTGATGAGTTTGAGGGAGATAATCCTAAACTACTATTGTCTGGCACATTGTAAATGTTCAATTAATGTTAGTTATTACTGCCTTAGGTCCTAAGTTGATATATTTGGGAATTTAAGTAGTCATGAAGAATCCATAATCCGAGCCGGGCATAATCCCAGCACTTTGGGAGGCCGAGGCTGGTGGATCACAAGGTCTCAAGACCATCCTGGCCAACATGGTGAAGCTCTCTCCCTACTAAAAATACACAAATTAGCTGGCATGGTGGCACACACCTGTAGTCCAGCTACTTGGAAGTCTACTTAAGGCAGGAGAATTGCTTAAACCCAGGAGGCAGAGTTCGCAGTTAGCCGAGATGGCACCACTACACTCCAGCCTGGTAACAAAGTGAGACTCCGTTTCAAAAAAAAAGAATCCGTACTCCACAAATAAAGCTCTGAATTCCAGACCATTGTTAACTATATTTAAGTTGCTGGGTTCGTCAGAGTTTTGAGATAGATGCACACAAACTCAATTTTACAAAAGGTAAACAAAACTACTTATAAAATTACTTGTGAATGAAAATAACCCAGAATCTGACCACTGTCAGTGAAGTCAGTCCTATTCCTTCTCCTTCACCCGGCAGCAAAACCAGCTTAAATGTTCAATAACCAGCTTAGCTTATCTTCTTGGTTAAAAACTACTTCTTGTAAGGGAGGTGGTCCTCAAAGTTGCTGCCACCTAATTGAAGCATTTGGCTCTTTGAAAGGTCACAGCCTTTGGCAGAAGGGATTAGGCAGCATGATGAGCATCTCAGGGATTTTGAAAACTTAGATAGCAAACGAAAGCACAGACAGACTTGTCCAATTCAACCTCCTATTAGAAGGACACATGGACTATGGGCATTGAGAGCGAAGGGGAAGCAGAACACATGTAGAGCTCAAAACTGCTCCTGGGTTCAGAGGACCAATGTGTATCAAGAAAGGGCTGTGTATGGGCTACCAACCAGCAGCACATCTCAGAGCCCAGGGAGCAGGTGTCTGGCACCTCTCGGATCTGGAACCGGTTTCCACCTCAGCTGACATTTAGAAGGCATAATGGCAGTGCGTATCTCTGCCAAGGATTGCAAGTATGGGATTTGTACAGCCTGTGCCCACCTACTTGCTCCATGTGGAAATTTGCTCTCCCGCCCACCCAATTAAGAACATGGGATATAGAAGACTAGAGGGAGGGATCGTTATTCTAGTGTGGTTGGTTTCAGTCACAAAGTTTGTTTTCCAGCAGAATTCTGGGTTGCCACCCTCCTAGGAAACAAAACAAAAACACAAATGACCTCAATGCAAATTGTCACCCCTTTTCCCCTCCAAAACGTCACAAAATTAGGAATCTTCACCAACCACCACCTGCAAGTTCCCAGAGTGACCTCTGGCAGGTCAGAAACCCAATACTGTGACAGCATCAACAAAGAAGATTAGTCTGTGCCATTTTTTGAGATCTGGTGTTGAATGAATAAAAGTCGGGGGCAGAAGCTTGCTCTTCTTTGTTTAAAGCCATGTCAGAGCATGCTTTGAAAGTGCTTGACTTCATGCTTGACAAGGCTTGCTCTGAGCCAGGCTCTAGAATGGATTGGTCCTCATAGGCCTTTCGAGTCTCCTGCATGGAATTTCATTACTGAAATTCTTCAGGTCATTTCCCGTGGAAGTCATCACCCCCATGACGTGCACTCTGGAGGGCTGACTCAGGGAGCTGCCACTGTCCCCTCCCGGGGTTGTGAGCAGCACCTTCCAAACTCCAGGGGTGACAGATCTGTTGCAAGAGAAGAGGTACTATTTTTCTTGAAACAAAATTTGTTCCCCTGGAGATATGAGTGCCAGCAATCTGGGAGGGGTCCGTGACTGGAACAAAATTCCTTCTAACAAAGACTCTGTGGGACATGATGGGGAGACCCAAATGTGTTCCCTAAGCCAAGGTGTAAATGAGTCAGTCCTTGGTTCTTTTGCTTAGCAAGTTCTGTGACCCTTTTACTGCTGTGAGGAAACTACATAAAACACACTAGCAGAACCACTTCTATAAAAGGCCATTGAATCACAGTGTGACACAATATCTAAATATGTGGCAAAATTCTTCCAAAGTTTAGACTTAACACAGGCACAGAAGTCACCTTTGTCCAAAAGCTTTGCAACTTTAAGCACCACGGCGCCACACTGCTTCCTAGTGGACATGACCCAGGTTGTGGTTTTTGGTACTTGCCAGCCAGACACATAATTTGTTTAACATCAGTTTTTATTGATATGGTGAAATCTATAGCCTTTGCGTGAGCAGAACCATTAGTAAGCTGGGCTCTGAAGGTCTGAGCAACTGAAGCTGAGGCTTCTGTCCAAGACACACTGAGTGAGCTGGGCTTCTGACGCTCCCACCTGGCAGGCCCTCCCCCACTTGTTTTCTCACCCACTTGGAAAGAGAGACTTGGGATTTGGTGCTGGTGGTTGAATTTTTCAAACCCATTTAACATGCAAGAGTAACTGTGGCTTTTTAGAGGCAGAAATGCATCCTGCCATAGCTGGTATTTGGACTTGAGCTGTAACTTCAAAGTTTCTTTGATCCAAGCCCTCATCACCCCCTGCCATCCCTGATTGCATTGCTGAGTGATCAGTGGCACTGCTTGTCCACTGAAGACACTGAGTAATTGAAAAGGCACCGGGATGGGTTCCCATTGTGATTTTTTTAAAAAATGCTCCATGCGCTACGAGTTTGTATCAGTTAATGTGGTTGCAATTAGGAAATCGCTTTGTGATTTTGTGATTTTTGCCAGTCTTAATGGAAAAAAATTAAAAGAATCAAAGGAAGCGTCAAATGCATCTAAAACTGAAGTATGTTTTAAAGTCCCCAGTAAGTAATTTTTGTGCCACTTCTTATAAAATTATTCAGGAGACTGTGAGCTCCTTGAGAATAATAATGATAGCACCAACCTCTCCAGTCCTGACGGTATGATAATGTCAGCTGCCTCATCTGTGTTCATGGTATGTTGGCTATATGAGGAATTCATTCTTTAAAAATATAATACTGTGAAATCCTAAGCACTGAGATCTTTAATACACAATATTTAGGACTCTGGATGTCTTGTTTTATTGACAATCTTATTGAATAAACCTGAACATCCTAAAACAGCATTTTGGTAATACAGATCCCTGACCTCTTTTCTGAAACCCTTGAAGCCATGTGTGTTGAAATTCGGGATTTTTTAGATTTTAGAAAAACAAATGAATCTGGCAAATATGTCATTTACCATACCCAGGAATATCTGGAGCTCTCATAATCAGACATGCACACATTTCAGAGGTGCGTATGAATAGCTGCACTTGGTAGCATAAATATAAACAAAGCCCTAAATTGTCTTCTGTCTGTTCCAGTCAGGTTTCCTGCCAAATAAGAAAAACTTTCGTTTGTCAGAGCTTTTTGGATTCTGGAATTATGAAGAAGGAATTATGGGCCCATAGTCTGTGTGGAATCTGTCCCCCACAGGACCGTCAAAATTAGGAATGCTTCACTGTACCATTTTTGCTAATTTCTCCCTATTGAAATATCTTAAAAGTACAACTTGAATCAAAGTCTCCTTTATGATAAGTTCCTCTAAAGAGTTAGTAGTCACCTTAGGAAGTTACGTTTTAAGCTTCTTTCTTTCTTCTGTAAATAGATTAAACCAAATGGCTATTTTCCAATGTAGAACATTTCCTTTTATTCATTCATTCATTCACTCATTCATTCATATCAAACATTTATTTAACACTTTATATGTGCAAGAAACCATGCTAGGTTCTGACATAATCCATAAACGGTGTGGAAGTAGTAGTGAGTAAAAACACCAGATGCAGGAATTTAAACCATTGAGTGTAACGTTCATGAAAAAGTCATACTTGTGAGATAGCCACTTTGAATTGAGGCAGCCAACATTACTGAAACAAGAGACCTGGCCTCTTGAGCTCCCTCAGACATCACACAACGGAAGATGCTTTTACTTCCAGCCACAGACAAGAGGCAGCGATATCACTGAGAGGTAACCTTTGCCATTTTAAAGAAACAAGCAGGAAAGGAGACACTTAGACAGAGGTCACCTTCACATGGAGGCTCAGAGCGGGAGGAGTTCATGCCAGAACACTCCAAAAGCCGTTATTTGGGGGATAGAAAGGGATAAAACACAGCAGATAATATTGCCAATCTCTAATACCTGGGAAGCTTTAAGAGGGACAATCAGATTAGTTGGGGACCTTGGGTTTTCAGGAGGACAAAATCCTCCCAGTCCCCTATTCTTGCCTAATCTTTGTGTATGTTATGTCATAATTAATATCCATTACTTCTTCAAAATTCATTGAGAGTGAGAAGGAAAATCACTTCTCCAAGTTAAAAAAAAAAAAAAAAAAAACACAAGGAATGAAATAAATATTTCAGAGTTGTTACGTGGAGCAAAAGGGGGCACTAGAATGTATCAGTGTGGGGGAACAAGGAAAGGTTACTGGGTAAGAAGAAACAAGACATTGACCTTAAGTGGACACGTGCACCAACCTATAAATTAAACACATCCTTCTCTGTGTTGCTGAAATCTCCCTGATTCTTTCAGGGATGACTGGGTTGGGAACGGTGCTACAGGATGGGTAATGACCAAGTGGCTTATTCCCAGGCCCTGGATGTCGCATGGGAGTGAGCAGATGAGGCCAGCGGCAGTCTCCCTCGGCTGCCATGTGGCAGGCTGGACTCATGAAGAAACCCTTTGTTCTTCCTCTCGGTTGCCTCTACAGTTGCTCTGTGTTTTATTTTCAATTAAATTTCTACTAATCCCAAACTACAGAAAAACATAGCTGCTGGCATTCCTCTTTCCCTTCTGAAAGCAATACAGTCTGCAGAGAAACTTTTCATTGTACAAGCCCCGCCTTGTACACTATAAAAGACGCATATGCCACCGGTTTGCCGACAAGTGCTTTCAAAAAGGTGCTTAATGGGCCTGTGGACCCCGGGCTTCCAAGGCAGCCTGTGAATAGTGCCTCTTGTTAGGGCAGTTGCTATAGCAAGCCCTTGTTTTTAATTCAATTGCACAGTAAATAATACTTTATACATGGTGGGAAACAAATGGTCACTTTAAATTGCCTACTCTTCATGTGGTCAAAAAGGGGCATTTATGCTTTGAGTAACGGGGCAGAGCACCTGCTTCTTCAGCACATTTGGATTGCAACTTTTTTCCACCTTGCAAGGTATAGAGGCTCAACGTGTTCTAAACACTTCTATCAATGTGAAAATGGGATTTTATTAACATTTTTGAAAATCAAGTTTTGCAGGAATACTTCCTAGTTTGTGTGGACTGAGGTCTAGATGGAAGCTGTATTTCTTTCTCCTCCACAGACCCTCTAAGTTCTACATTCCTTGACATTGAAGAGATGTTTGTTCCCATTTAAGGGACTTCAGGGAGAAAACTGTAGCACCAAGAAACAGAAAATGTGATTTGGTAAGCATCTGTATCACATGATAAATAGCTGACACCTTTGGGAATATCGGATTGTTCTGGAAACCTAGAAAAATGGGAATGGGCTGAAAGAAATCAGAGGGAGGCAGAAAGGGGGCACCACTCCTGGTAACTCACAGCTGGGGTGGGGGTCAGGAATTGTACACTTCTGGGGAGTAAAAATAAAAGGAACATAGACGTTAATAAAATGGGGACATACTCCTCTCTCTAGACACAGTGAGGTGACAATTACTTATCACCTGCTAGAGTGGATGTGAGAACGGGCCCGTGACCAAGTGTGTGGCAGAGAATATTTTGTAACGGAAAAGCAATCTGAAAGAAGCCCTGCAACAGGCTTCCCCGGGCTTCCTCGCAAAGCAGCGTCTTGTGGCTGCTGACTCCTCATTAGAGGACAACAGCTGTTTCTCACTATAATTAGCTCACAGTTCAATAGTTAGCTCCAGTCTCTTACACCTGTACCACACGCAACATGGAAATTACAGAAGCACATGTTGTTGTTTTTTTCTTAAATCACCTCCACTTACACACATTGTTAACCATCTAATAGAAAACAACCATCCCTTCCCTCGTTCCTTTCCTCTTTGGATCGCTTTTTAAGAGCAAGTTGGGAAAGTCTTTGTTTTTATGGGCCCCAGTTCCCATTTCCAATCTCACTTCCATGCTCCACAGCCCCCCTGAATTAAAGAAGGTCTCCAGCGTTGTCAACCAACCTACCATGCACCAGGCCATAAAATCTTATTTTCGGCCGCCTGCAGGATGATGGAGGGAAGAGGAAACTGAACGGAGGAGGGGGCCGGCCGCTGAAGATGATTTCAGCAGAATTCTTTGCGGGGGTGGGTGGAAGGGTGCGGAGCCTCGGGTCATTTCCTGCCGGGTCTGGGCTGTATGGGGGGAATCTGTAATCACACTGCCTCACAGTTCCATTAGTGTCAGAACTCATTAGGAGCCCAATCCACTCGGCAGCGGTGGGCACACAAAAGAAAGAACCAGCCAAAGTCTGCAGACTGCGGAGTAGTTGTTAGAATTGGGGGGCAGGCGGGGAGGAGGGATTGTAAAATTCCCGACTGGGTAATTAGAGTCAGCAGGGGAGCAGATAGGCGATAGCAGGCCTTTCATTTCTCTCCTGGCTGTTTTAAAGGATTGGCAGGGGCCGCTTTCTTCCAGGGGTGAGGCGATGTGTCATAATTCACAAAGAAAAATGATCGTCAATTTGTGCCCCTTTCCTGGGTTAATGCGAGGAGGCGGGCTGTGGTAACCATTGTTATTAGTATCCAGTTAGGGCCAGGAGTGGAGGATGGCATGAGGCGGCTGCTTTGGGTGTGGTTAACCAAAGAAACTTAGGTGATTAGCCGACATCTAATAAGTTAATATAACAGGTTCACGTTCCTCATGCGTTTGGTAAGAAAACTTGCGAAGGCTGTGGAGGTGTAACGAAATATGGCAGCAGTATTATCCATGCCACCTTGCTTTGGCATTACAGTATGTCATTCTGATTTTCTTCAAATTCAACTGCAGCAACAAAGCTAACAGGCGATTAGGTGAAACAGGCACAAAATGGTTCACTCTGGCTATTGTGATTGCATTTTATGACAGTTTTATGAAACAAAAAAAATTCATCCACCCAAAAGTATCTAAAAAAATTTTTTGTAAGGGAGGCATAATCAAGATGCAATAAAATTCATCTATGGTGGTGGGTGCCTGTGACCCTGGATACACAGGAGGATGAGGTTGGGGGACTGCTTGAGCCCAGGAGTTCAAGTCTAGCCTGGGCAACATAGTGAGATCCTGTCTCAAAAAAAAAAAAAAAAAAAAAAAAAAAAAAACTAGCCTGGGCAACATACTGAGATCCTGTCTCTACATACACACACACACAAACTAGCCTGGACAACATAGTGAGAGCCTGTCTCTACCAAAAAAAAAAAATCCGTCTGTTTGAAGTGCACAATTTCATGAGTTTTGACAAACATGTGCCTTTGTATAATTACCACTACGGCCATGTGCAGAACATTTCCACCTACCCCAAAACAGTTTTCTCCTGCCTTTTGCAGCCAATTCTCTTCCCCAATCCCAAGTCTCATCCTCAGACAACCACTGACATGATTTCGGCCATTACGATTTTTCCTTCTCTAGAATTTATGTAAATGAAATCACACAGGATGCAGCCTTTTCAGTCTGGCCCCTTTCAGCTTATGCTTTCAAGATTCTTCTGTGTAGTTGCATTTTCAGTGATTGGTTCCTATTGCGTGCTGCGTCGTGTTCCCTTGTATGAATGTACCACAGATTGTTTACAGGCCTGCCAGCTGAGGACATTTGAGCTGCTTCCAGTTGGGGTTATCATGAATAAAGCTGGTATGAACATTTAGGTACAAGTCTTTATAGGGACATGTTTTCATTTCCCTTGTCGATCTTCCCTTCTGTTATCAAATAGGAAAATAAATAAAATCAGTCTCCTTGACTGATCATCCTGCCTGTGACAGAGATTGTCTGTTGGCCTAGCTGAGTTATGGGAACCAGTATAATTCTATATGTTTCTGAATGCAGCAATGGGAAAAGGAAAGAGTTAAAGGAATGGGAGTTGCAGGTGCCACCTCTTAAGGGGGCGTGCAACAGAGACCCTGGAGTTCCAGGTAGTCCCTCTGTGTTTGTGACTACGTTTGATGTGGTCAAATTTGAAATCAGTGAATGAAAGCTTGTGTAAGTTCCAAAACAATAGAACTCCACAAAACTCAAAACTTTCTTTGGATAGCTTAGAATCTAAAAAGTCTAGTGATTATAAAGCTACACACATATCAAATGGAAGTCCAAAAAGTGAGAAAATGGCCAGGCACAGTTACTCACACCTATAATCTCAGCACTTCGGGAGGCTGAGGTGGGCAGATCACCTGAGGTCAGGAGTTCGAGACCAGCCTGGCCAACATAAGAAAACCCCATCCCTACTAAAAATACAAAAAAAAAAATTAGTCAGGCATGGTGGCGGGTGCCCATAATCCCAGCTACTCAGGAGGATGAGGCAAGAGAATCGCTTGAACCCAGGAGGCAGAGATTGCAGTGAGCCGAGATCATACCACTGCACTTCAGCCTGGGCGACAGAGTGAGAACCCATTTCAAAAAAATTCGAAACAAAGCTGAAGGACTTCATTGGAGCGTCATTAAAATAACATTTCTTAAGACTTTGGGGAATGGACTACTAGACACTGACTGGAAAGCAATGAGATGCTTTCCAAAAAAAAAAAAAAAAACCCTATAGAAGTTAAAGGACAGAATGGTCCATTTTTGTATTCTGAAGCTACCATTCAAATAACAAATGGCTCAGTTTGTGTGTCAAAACACATGGCAAACTGCCCTGCTTTGCTTAATTGACTCTTGAAAAGCCAACCCATGTTCTTTCGGCTTCCTACAGCAGCAACATGAAAGGCTGCGTAGCTGTGATGTCCACGAGCTGTGACGCTGTGGAGGAGACTGGAAGCGGCCGATTCTCCTCGTGCTCTTTTGGGCCCACTAGTTGGCCTTCATACAAATAACTTTTTGGCCAACAGAAATAATTTCTTTCAGTCCTCCAAAAACTAGAAAGCCACAGAAACAAGAAGCCATTCTAAGCACCCATTTTTAAGCCAAAGCATCATTTTCAAGAGCACCTGAAACCCAAATGCTTCTGCTTGCCTTCTGCCTTCCTCGTTCCTTCGTCAAGGTCCTGACCTTAACTTTGCCATTATGCATTTTGGAATTTCTGGAGCCCAGGTTTACCCTGAGGGAAAATAAGAAAACAAGTAAGCTTAAAAAAAAATTTCTTTTTGACCTAACCTTACATCCTAAGGTCACCACTGAAACACATCAGATTCAAAATCTGCCAGGTCTTAAGGTCAAGCACACAGGAAAGTCAGGCAAACTAGAAGCTGTGAAGGACATAGATCTGCTGAATATATTAAGCTTGCATATGTGCGTGTGTGTCTGTGTTTTCTAATCCTCTAAGGTAAATTTATACCAATCCATACAGATGTACTCTTTTCTGTTTATTATTCCCAATTGTGTAATGGAGGTTAATGTCATACAAAGAGGGAAAAAAATCTGGAGTTTGACAGCACTCCCCCTATTTTGTTTTAAGGCAAAACAAAGAAAATAAAAGCTTGGTTCTTTGGGCCAGGCTTTCTCACTCCCTAATTCTACCCAGACTGGATCGTCTTAAATCTGATTTGGGATTTGAGCATTATTTGGATTAGCTCATTAGTGGGGTACCATTATGACAAGCCACTAATCTAGGGCACTGGTGCACAGCACCATGACAGTATTATGCTGAAAATGAGAAATCTAATGAGATTAGACAGATCCTGGTGCAAATGGTCTAAAGGTACTTTGTATGGAGATCCATGAGCTGGGGAATGCAGGACGTGGGCAGATGGAGGCATCAGACTCAGCTGAGAGCTAGAACACGGCAGCTGCAACACCAGAGTGACTTTATTCTGAAAGGCCGCAATGGCACACCTTTTCTAAGCAGGTTCTGTGGAATATCAAGCAATTGTCGAGGTTAAAAAGTAATCATAATAAAAAATAATTAGTTGGTGGGCAGGGGGCAGTGGGAGGAGCTATGAACAGAGAGGGAACGTTATTGTAAGACTCGGATGTAGTTCCTGTCCCTGTGGTGGGGCAGGAACAAGTTACAGGGTAAGAACTAATTGGCAGCTGGGACCAGCAACCTGCTATGGTCTAAAGTTACTTGCCCAGCACTGTCGTAGAGAAAAGCTCCACGGTTGCTTTCTCCTCTGGTACAGTTATTTTATTTCCTCCCATTCACTTGTGATTTTAGTTGTTTTTCAGCTAAACCAAACATGCTGGTTCCCTTTTGCTTAGAATGGGGCTGTTGCTAAGATCAGAAAATGCTGAACTCCAACAATGCATGATTTATAATGTCCAGATGTGGCTACGGGCAGCAGACAACACACAGTGGAAGGGGACTTTGTGTCCCCCCCAATCCCTTTCCCTCCTCACTCACTCAAAGAGGAAACAAAAGTTTCCATGGCATTTTCTTGCTTATAAGTGGAAAATCAAGCCATTAGCAGAGCCCAGGAGTTG
Organism: Saimiri boliviensis; assembly: GCF_048565385.1. NCBI lineage: Eukaryota > Metazoa > Chordata > Mammalia > Primates > Cebidae > Saimiri > Saimiri boliviensis. The sequence continues at coordinate 36,447,849 of NC_133453.1, forward strand.
GCCCCCTGGGAGGTAATTCCTTCTTCATATTGTGCTGGTCTGCCACCTCGTGGTGACTTTTAGGACTCCATGAAAGACCCACTTGTTAATATAGCTCCCCCCGATTTAATGTCTTTCCTTAAGGCCAGAATAAAAATCAGTCTCAATCCATTGTGAATGACCTTTAAAATGAGCATGTGCAAGACAAAAGCAAATGCATTTCAGTACATGTTAATTACATACAAAAGCAAGCACATGGTTTCTTTTGTATTCTTCCTTGCTGGGCAATGAATGAGCATTTTGACTTAAAAGTCAAGAAATATCATCTAAGTATTTAGAAGAGAATTTAAGACAGAACTGGATTCTATCTCCTTATTTTACATTTTCACATGTGTTTAGGGATTTAGAGGAGAAATTCAGCCAGAAACTAATGAATGATCCATTTTAATGGAGTGCCTCTGTTTTAAATATCTTAATCAAGTGTGGATGAAGACCTTCAGAGGTACTGGAATAATTTAGGAATGCCGGTCCCAACATAAGAAGGTACAGCAAAGTCATCACAGACATATTCCTGGTATCACAGAATCATTAGAACTGTCTAAAGTTGAGAAAAGGATTTCAATGAGGAGAGAGTAAAAAAAAATTTCCTTGAGAAACCTATCTTCCTAAACACATTTTAACCCTCCCTGCCAGAAAACAAAAGGAAGTTCAAAATAGTTGTCAGAGTCCAGAGTCTCAAGAAACAGAGTTCGAAGAATCGCCAGGAGATGACTTTGGATGCTATGCTAAGTGTTACTCTTATAAAGCAAGCATGAATTATCTGTAGGGTTTCAAGTATCCTAAGCCACAAAGAAAGCTGAAAAAGGTGGACTACCCCAGATTTTTGGTGATATAGAGGGGAATGGCTCATGCTTCAAAAGATTATTCTCCTAAACATAATTGCTTACAAGAACACAGGCAGCAAGCAAAAGAGAGATGTTTAAGTTTTCCCTTTGAACAAAATCCATTGTTGATTTTCGCTTTTTGCATTTTCATCTTGAGACTCATGAAAACCCTTCGTCATTCAACTGTAGCTGAGCAGTGATCTATTGTTTCACTTAAACACGCACCAAAAGAGATGATGTTGATTAATCAAAGTAGAAGAAGTGGACATGCTTTGGAAACAAAAACTCTGTTAATGCTCTGAAAGGAGTGTCCACTGGCCATCAAGAACTCTGTTGCTAGGGAGATGGCTCCCAGGCGTACGTGCTTTTATGGCAGCTGCGTTTAACTGGAGGCACAGTCCCCTGACAGCTTGTTTGATGACCTTTGGACTGACGTCATGAAGGAAAGGTTTTCAAATATTTAATTTTTCCTGTGTGTTTTGGCATGAGGGGATTGTGCTGATGGGACTGCCTCTCAAAGGCAAAATTAAGAAAGAAGAAAAGAAAAAGTGGGGATACCGGAGAACATGATCAGCTAGCCATGCTGAAAATGGGTGGTGTTGGGGAGGCGCGGAGAATAGTGTGAGACCAGAGACAACACACCCTGCTGGTCACTGAACCAAGCCTTGAGTTGGGAGCAAGCCTGTCCCACGAGGACAGAGACGCCAACATGGTGTGGCTAGTATTAATCATATTTTATTAAGAAATGACGATGTGCCAGCCATGCTGCCAGCTTCTTATACATTTCATCTCATTCATCCCGACTCTCACCCAACGCAACGTGAGGCCCCACGGTCACCATTTAACATGCAGGAATACCAAAGCTGAGCATCCGTATAGTGAGGGGTTTTGCCAAATGTATTGATGATGATTATTATTATCATTATTATTTTGGTCTGATCTCAAACTCTTGTCTACCTCCAAATAACTTTTTCTATGGGCTATCATAGGACTTGAAATTTCCTGGATTTAGTAGCAACCATTTACCAACCAACACCACCCCCGTGCAATGAAATATTTTTGAACGAAATGTGTATGTGTGTATACACACTCGGCATAATTGCAGACACATCTTACTGTTAGTGGAACTCAGAACCTGATGATGCAAAAATAATAAAACATTTTTTTTGGCCGAAAAGTTGAAGAGTAAAGAGTATTGAAGGTAGGGCCTGAGGAGGAAACTTACCAAAACTAGAACATCGGACATAGAACATGGATGAATTTCAGGTAGTTGAAGATAGAATCTTTCCTGGTCTGAAGGTTGGAAAGCAACTATAACCAAAGAGATAATCGAGTTCACTTTTGATAGATGCAAGGAATCTAGTCAGGTCTGGTTATGCATGTTGTCTAGGAAGGCAGCACAGTGAGGCAATAAAAAGGGACCATTTTATGAAAATCGCAGGCAATGATTTGGACTGCAGGAGAACTGGGCGTTTTCAAAAGGGAAGTGTGTGTGTGTGTGTGTGTGTGTGTGTGTGTGTGCACGCAGTGAGGAGCATAGGACTGGGGTAAGGATGAAAGGTGACAAAAACACAGGTGAGAAGCAGCTGAGAGTCAATGTAGTTTTCTTTTCTTTTTTTTTTTTTTTTTTTTTTTTTTTTTGAGATGGAGCCTCACTCTGTCACCCAGGCTGGAGTGTAGTGGCACAATCTCGGCTCACTGCAAACTCCACCTCCTGGGTTCAACGGATTCTCCTGCCTCAGCCTCCCGAGTAGCTGGGACTACAGGTGCGCTCAAGCATCCCAGCTAATTTTTTGTATTTTTAGTAGAAACGGAGTTTTACTATGTTAGCCAGGATGGTCTTGATCTCCTGACCTCGTGATCCGCCCCTCTCGCCTCCCAAAGTGTTGGGATTACAGGCGTGAGCCACTACACCTGGCCCAATGTAACTTTCTCTACTACTATTCTGAGAATCCATTCATGCTGATACGTACCGCACATATTCTGTCCTGGACATCCTGTCCCTTAACTGAGAAAGAAAAGCGAAGTTGTAGCATATCCTCGTTTTATGATTACTTTTTGAGGTAAAAGTGCCAGTAGGTATGTCAGGGTAGCACAAATAGAAAGATATATTTGAATAATATATATATATATTATTCAAAGTCAGTAGAAGGAAATATATATATTATTCAAAATAATAATAAATATATATATTATTCAAAGTCAAAGTCTGAAATGCCATTCAGAAGAGCTCAAGCTTTTTATTCCAGCCTAAATGCAGGAGGGGAGTGGACATTCCCACCAGGCCTGGGTCTCTGTGGGACTTTGTAGAGGCTGGGGGCTGCAGCAGCAGGAGGCAGGCATGAATATACCGGGCCATAAGGCTCATTAGGAAAAGGTGAGGCCTTGAATTATGATTATAGACTGGAAATGACACATCGCATTCATTCAGTGAGTTGCTTACCCTCTGGATTGAGTTCATGAACCTGTGAGTCATACAAACATGTGTTTCTTCATCTTTGAGGACAGGAAGAGGGTAGAAGGTTGTGCCATATGAAGAGAGAGGGGGGAAAGCGCCGGGACAGGCTGCCCAAAATTTCCAGGCCTCATTGCACAGATCTGCCTCACAGAAGGGCTTTCCCTCCTCCAGGGAGTCTTATCCCCACATTAGGGTTAAGAAGCCAGGCCTGCTTTGCCTGGTATAAAAACCTGGCAATTGCCAAAAACTCTGGATGAGGCTGGCAGAGGTGATGTACATACCGGAAGGGAAAACAACTTCCTCTTCAGCAATTTGACCATTCTTCCATTTGAGGAAGCGGTGTGGGGAGGGGAGCGAGGGGTGAGGGAGAGAGGCACAGAGAGAGAGAGAGAGAGAGAGAGAGAGAGAGAAAGATGGAAGTAGGGGGTGTGGGGGTGGGCAGAGGCTATCTGCTGGCAATGAAATTGCGCTTGTACTTTTACTCAAATCACACCAAAATTGGACAAGTAATTTACTGACCACCATGTGATGCCTGCTTCCCTGCTAATGATCTACTAGGGTATCTTACTTTATAGGTGGAAAGGGTAACCACTTATATGCAGATACTTCCCTGCTGTTCTGGTATCTTAGTAAAAAATCAAACCTCTCTGCCTTCAGTCCCATTTAAATAAAAACATCACTTGCCTCCAACAAGTAGAATACATTTTCCCAGCTGATTGATGCTTTTCCATTTATTTTATAATGTATTTTTTTTCCTCAGCAAGGGATTGTTCTCCAAAATGTCAAGGAGGAAATATTTCCCAAATCATGTTCTGTAATTGGCTGATTTGCACCTAATCAGCTAGTACAGATAGTGAGGTGGGGAGGTGGGGAGGTGGGGAGGTGGGGAGGTGGGGAGGTGGGGAGGTGGGGAGGTGGGGAGGTGGGGAGGTGGGGAGGTGGGGATAGAGGGAAGCAGTGATTGGCCACACTGGTGCTCCAGTTCTGGGTGAAGAGATGCTCTGTAACACCAGCCCACCAAATCCCTAGGCCACAATAACAGCACCCTTCCCTCGCCTCTCCACTACTCTCTCACTATCCCTGTCTCTATCTCTGTCTCTGCTTCCCTCTCTCCTCTCTCTCTCCCCCCCCCCCCCACACACAGGCCCTACCTCTTCAAATCTATCACTGACAGAACAGTTATTAAACAAAATCTCAGCCTAGGGAATTAATAATCTCAAAGATTCATTTCTTTATCAAATGTTGTGGCCTGAAGGAAGAGTACTTTGTGCTTGCAGAAAAAACAAAGTACATTAATCACCCGCAGGGAGGGGATGGGTTTGTGATTTTTAATACTTGTCAAATGAGTAGCACAAGAGCCTGTGTGTGAGAAATAGAGATCTCAGGAAGTGTTTGCAAACACAAGGAGGTTACAAGCCTGCTTTCTGAAGGCTTCATCGTCCCATGGGGGCTAAAGTGGTTTTCTGGGCAGGAGGGAGTGTGAGGCAGGAAGTTAGAGTCGGGGTGGCTCTGGCTGATGGTGGCCAGCTCAGATTGAAAAGGAAGGACCTTGGAAGTGTCATCAGGAGATCTTTAAATCTGAGAGTTTGATAGTTCTGCTGCCTTTGCAATCAGCCTGAAAAGTGGGCAGTGAGCTGCGGGGAGATTAAGGGAATCAAGGAAGAAAAGAGCTCCAGATGTGAACTATAGGGTGTTTAACCACATTATGAGTTGTGTAATTCTTGAAGCTCAGCTCTGTGCGTGCAGTCATTTCCGCAGTATCTGTCATCCAAGAGCATGCAGTCACACATGAAGGATATGAAGTCTGGACAGGAAACAGCCTCTCTTTTTCCTCTTGACCTTATTCACTGGGACACTTGTGACTTGTCACTCTCATGATACAGGAGGACAGAGAAGCCAAGGACTTGTGGGAGAACTCAAATCCGGGCATCTTGATAGGAAATGCAGAGTGGCCTGCTCCCTAGTTATCAGCATAGCAAACTTAAATTGTCAGTTTAAGCGAAGCCATGATCATCATCACGAAGAGTGTCTTCCTTTACCATCTGCATTTCCTATTCCAAATTTCTGATTGTTGTGTGAAATCTGCCGTCCTGGAAGTTTCCTTCCTAGGAGCTGGGTTACAATGACAAATCAGAGCCACTTGTTCACTGTGATCCTATTACTATCTCATGGAGCGTCTGCGGGTGGCACTCAGGTTGATGTCTGAGAAGTTGTGCAGCCTGCAAGTTCAGGATGACGACTCAGGGGTAGCCCTCTACCAAGGGGGAATGGGAGCTTGTGACACATGTTCCAGCCTCTGCCTTTGGATAGGTATTTCTGGGAAGAGTGCCTTATGCTTCCCTGAAGGCCCAGCGAATGGAGCTCCCATTGCCTACAGCAGCAACCTGGATCAGGCACCTTCCTCCTTCCTGCTGGCTTTTCCTTTCCTGTCTCGTGGTCCCCGCCTCCTTGCTCCTGCTTCTGTGATCATCTCCCAGATAAACTAACTCCACCCAAGTCCATGTTTTGGGCTTCATTTTCAGGGTAAAACAAACTCCAACAGCAGCTGTTGAACAAGAGAAAGGGCACCCATACAGGTGACTGAAGCCTTCACCAGTGGTTCCTTGCTCAAACTGGAGAGCCACGCCAAACCTGGCTATCTAACCACTTCAATCTGCAGCATGAGGACTAGGAAGAAGCCAGCCTTGGAGGTGGCACAGAAGCCTGCCAACATCCAGGATCATAGGAGGGTCTGCAAATGCTGCCTTATGTATCGTGCGAGGTGAGCTAAGTTAGGAATGTCTTCTTAACCTTCCAGAGTTCAGGCCAGTGTTATAAAATGAGGATAAATTAATTCAATCATTAACTCATTGAGAATGTATTGAAAATATTGTTTGGTTCTTCTTTGTTCTGTACTTTAATTTTTTTTTAATTTGTTCTATAATGTGCATATAATTTTTAAAATAAGGCCAGGTACCGTGGCTCATGCCTGTAACCCAGCACTTTGGGAGGCCGAGGTGGGAGGATCACCTGAGGTTGGGAGTTCGAGATCATCTTGGCCAACATGGTGAAACCCCATCTCTACTAAAAATACAAAATTAGCCAGGCATGATGGCACATGCCTGTAATCCCAGCTACTTGGGAAGCTGAAGCAGAATTGCTTGAATCTGGAAGGCAGAGGTTGCAGTTGCAGTGAGCCAAGATCATGCCATTGCACTTCATCCTGGGCAACGAGAGCAAAACTCTGTCTCAGAAAAGAAAAAAAAGAAGGGAGAAGAGGGGAAGGGAGGAGGGGGAGGGAAGGGGAGGGGAGGGGAGGAAAGAGAGGAGACAACAGAATCCCTGAAGCAGGGATGGGGAACTTTTGACAGCAACAGGTGGTCCTACCTGCATCAGCAAGAAACAGAATTCACATGGTTCAGATGAAGAGCCCTTAATGAAGGGACTTTTGGCTTAGGTGTATGCAGAATTAAAGGACATTTAATGGATAATGAAGACCTCAGATACTGGAAGTGAGGCCCACTTAGGACTGACCTGGCAAGGGCAGGAAATGGTAGCACAGGAACCAAGAGCTGGAGCCTGGGAGGAGGGATTTCCTGGTGTGTATTTTTAGTCTTGGAGGGACACAGCTCCTTCAACAGACTGGCTGGCAAGCTGAGGGAGAGTGAGGGAAGAACCACCTGACCTCTCCTACTCTTCTTACTCAAGTAACAAAGAGAATGCCCACTAGCCATAATCTCTCTGAGCAAAGCAGCCTATGCATCCTAGACAGTATTTGGGGTGAGGGGTTGCTTGAGATTATGTTGGTTTCAGAAGCGGTAGTTGGTTGACATCAAACATAAAAGCATGTTTTTAGGGATGGGGACAGGAGGCAAGACTTATGGAGTGGTTAGGTCTCAGAACCCCCGCTGGCATGACTCCACCGCTAACTGGCAAGCAAGCCTGGGTAATGCAACCCACAAGGGGGTCAGTCTACCAGACACCAAAGAGAACAGAGAACAGTGGAGAAGGAATTATGGAGTTGGGGGGCAGGTAGTGAAAGGAAAATAACCACCGCACTTCCCAAGTGGTAAGTAACAGTCCAGTGACAGCAAACCAGTGACGCATTTGAAACACTGGGGATTTGCATGCATGGCGTAGACTCCCAGTGAAGAATGTATTGGCTCCTAGCTCCATGTGCACTGGTGCTGAGCTGTGAGCCGAGCCTTCTTGAAGCTTCTATCACAAGAAGAAATGGTTGGGGGTGTCACAGTCACAATACCATTTCAGTATTTTTGTCACTGTGTCAAAGTATGATATTCAGCAGAGGCAAGGAAGTGAGTGAATCCGTATGTTTTTGCAGTGTAGATACTGAGGCAGAGAACGGCAGTTCGTGGGAATCAAATGGGGCCTCATTCGGAGACACAGCAAATGAGGGTGTGTGCCCCTTTCTGCATAGCCAGCTCGAACCTCTGCCTTGGCAGCGGCCAGGGTTTTGTGAGTTAATGGCGTGTGACGCAGAAGAGGAGCTGTGAAGGGAGCAAATCTCTCTTTAAAGTGAACATTTTATAGAAATCCCATTTTCTCTGGGGCTCAAAGCCAGACCGACTTAGTGGATTAAGCTCTGAGGTTTCATTCCTGGGCTGGATTTCAGGTCAACGCCAGCCTGCAAATCTGTGCAGGGGATGGGGAGAGACCCCAAATGAAAGGAAGTAGTGATTTCTGGAATTTTACCTTGGGACACGGGAGTGGCATCCCGCAACTGTGTTGAATGAGCCTGGGAGGTGGGGAGGAGCTGAGAAGCCACTGTGCTGCCCAGATAATGCTGGCACTCACTTCCCTATCTGTGGCATCTTTCACCCGGGGCAATTGCCGGGTGCTAACTTGAAGGACAGCCTCATTTGCTTTGTGACAGTCGAATGCATTTTTTTGTCAGTTCCAGACAAACTTACATAATTATTTCTGTCACCTTGAGACAATTTTTCCCTCCAAGTCACTTCAAATGAGGCAAGAAGCAGGTGTTTCTTGTCCTGGTTGCACCAGTTTCAAGCACCCACAGCCTCCAACCCAACCAGCTGCCACAGCCCATGTGTACACGCATTTTTGCTTTCTACCTGAGACCATGTTATGGATACTGCCCTGGGTGTCTTGAAATCAGTGGGATTCAAGTGAACACTGTACAACAGGCCTGGCCCAATGTTATAAAAGGGCATCCTGGCACACAGGATTACACATTGCCTTTGTTCCACTCTCTCATCTCTCAGCCAAGAGGCTGTTTCTGGGTCTGATGATGGGGAAATGGTATTGGAAGCTACAATCATCTTATTACTAGTTCAAAGGTGTGATGAGTATTAGAAAGCTTTTGAGCTGTCTCCTTAATTAACAGTGCCCCTATTTTCTATCTGTTTTTATAGCATCACTAACCTCATGGCAGATAAAGATATTAGAGAAAGGTTTCCAGATGAATCTTCTCTGATGTTGTCAGAAACACGTTGTGGAGGTCTTTGAAAGCCATTACTATTTTTGTGGGTGTTTGTGGTTGACATAGTAGGCATTTTTTTTTCCCTATACCTCCTCCTTTAGAGCCCAGCAGCTCTGTGGATATGACTGCAACAGTAGCTCATGGAAAACTGAATGCTCTCTGTTCTCCCTGTGGTATTTCAACTGTGCTGTGCCTGAACTGGATAAAATGCCTCCTATTTTATCACTTGAGTGTGAAAGCTGGTGAGTATTTGATGTTCTTTCAGTGCTTGGGAAAAGCTAAGTGATTTTCCTACACAGTATGGATTCCCATCTCTTTTAGGTATTATTATTCCCACCACGGTAGGCTTATTTATTCTATCAACAAGGATTTACTGAGTTCTGGTAGAGTTGCAGCAGGAGGACCAACTGGGGCTATTGCATCCGTCCAAGGGAGAGACAATGGTGGCTTAAGCTATGGTGGTGATAGTGGAGACAAGGAAGAGAGCATGCTTTTAAGATGCATCTTGGAGGTGGAATTGACAAGAAGAGCTGTATGCCAGGCACAGGGCTTGGCTCTGAGGCTACAGCAGTAAATCATACAAATGAGAATTCTTCTTTTATGGAGGTTATATTGCAGTGAGGACGAAAAACAATAAATATCTGCACACATTAAAAATATATAGATTTTAATAATCTCAAGGAAAGAAATAAAAGGAGTGGTGCAGTAGAGAATAACTGGGGGGAAGTGGATGGCTATTTAAGTTGAGCGGTCAGGTATGGCCTCCCATGAGGATGAGATTTGAAGGTTGAGAAGGAACCACATAGATAAGGAGCTGGACAACCACAGCCAGGCAGATGGAAGTTTTCATGCTGATCAGAGGCAGAACCAGCTGGGCACATCTTAGGAACCACCAGGAGGCTGGTGTGCCTGGGGCTGTCAATGAAGGGGAGAGGAAGTGATCTCAGTGGAGTCGCCAAGATCATGCAGAGCCTGAGTGCGGGCTTTAGTTTTTATCATAAATGAAGTCAGAAGTCAGTGAAAACTTGGATGCCAAGGAAGGACAAGATAGGACTTTTGTGTAAAAATATTACCCTGGCCTGTCTGTTAGGAATGCACTATAGGTGGGCCAGGATTGAAGCAGGGAGACCAACCGAGAAGCTTTGGTGCTCATCGAAGCCACAGCTAGTGGTGGCTTGACTGAGATGGTGATAAAGATGGGCAAGAGAGAAGAGATTCAAGACATATTTTGGAGGTAACTTGACAGAGCTGGATGGTTTATTGGATGTTGTGGGTGGGGTGTGGGAGGAGAAAAAGGGATATGTTTCTGGTTTACATAACTGGGTAAAGAGTGGTACCACTTAATACAGTAAAGACTGGGGAAAATCAAAAGTTAAAATATTTTTCTTTCCACTTTGCTCCATCTTCTAAAGTCACATTACTTATTCAATGATGAGGTTTGGGGAAGAGTACTGGAAGGAGAGTTGGGAGACCATGTATTTTTGTACAGCTGCTGGTATGATCTCAACTAATACATGATATCTCAGTTGTCTCACTACAGCTGTGGCATTCAGAAGGCCCGTCATACTCGGACTGGATTGGTTTGTTCTGTATGGGCCTAGGATTTCTCTCCACTTTCAACACCACCTCCACGGCACCAAATCCAGAGGAAGAGAATTGATCCCTGTGGCTTAATGAAGAGCAGTATGTAGTAAGTAACATTGACACCTGGAGAGGCAAATTCTTTGGCATACAAACTAATAGTAGCTGATGCTCAGCTTCAGAAGTGCTGAGAGAATCATTAAAGGTACAGAACTAGGGGAAAAGATAGATTATATTGTTTTGTTAAGCACCTAAAACTGGCAATTTATTATGGGGCATTGTTTAAACATAGTCATCATATAGTTTTTTATTAATTCATTTGCATAAAGTAAGGCTTATAGATTATTTGCACATGTAGAGTGTGTTTATACTTATCCTTCTGTCTCTGAAAGCCCTTTAGAATAACATTTTGAAAATGTACTTTGAAAAGTTTAAAGTGCTGTGCAAATGCAAGATGATATATATATATGTATAAATATATATATGCATATATATAAATATATACATTTTTTGAGATGGAGTTTCACTCTGTTGCCAAGCTGGAGTGCATTGGCGCCATCTTGGCTCACTGCAACCTCTATCTCCAGGTTCAAGCGATTATCCTGCCTTAGCCTCCCAAGTAGCTGGGACTATAGGCATGTGCCACCACGCTCAGCTAATTTTTGTATTTTTTAGTAGAGATGGGGTTTCACCATGTTGGCCAGGATGGTCTCCATCTCTTGATCTTGTGATCTGCCCACCTTGGTCTCCCAAAGTACTGGGATTATAGGCATGAGCCACTGAGCCCAAGGTGTTATTAACATTGACCTGTCAAGTGATTAAATGCTGGAGTAAATTCAGCATCTAAAAAATTCCAATAATTCTTCCCTGGTAGATACTATGTATAATTCCTGGAACCATTTAGAGTTTGGATCCTTACACTTTGACACAGAGGGTTATATTGTGGACATAGTGCACTCGATGTGTTTGTTTTGGTACTGACCTCACCCCAGCTTCTGTTGAAGGGACAGTCCTATGCTGGTGAGGGGTTCCATCCCCTGGTTACAGACCATTGGCTCCCAAGAGGCACCTGACCCAAAGGCACCAATCCATAGGTTGGCCAGCAACTTGTGATGCCTGCACACAACCAAGATGAACTCCCAGTGCTACTGAATTTTTTCTTTTGGGAATTTGAATTTGAAAATTCTGAGGAAGTAAGAAAACAGCTAGCAGAGAGACCTGAAAAGTTGCATAGAGAGATGTTGTGAGGTCAAGTCAAGACCATTGCAAACTCAAATTGTGAGGTAGCAGAAGTTTTGAGTAAACAGACCAATGAAGTAAGGAAAACTTCCTATCCTCCTAAAACGGCACTCATAATAGTTTCCAATGCCTGCTAATTGCCAGGTTCAACAAGGTTCGAGACCTGATCTTCCTCATCCTCTTCGCAGGTTTGGACGCTTTTGTAATTTCTTTTTGAAACTCTTCTTCACAGTGCGTTTGTCTCATCCCCCTTTATATCTTTATCCTTATTTCTTTGAGAATCTTTTCCACTTTCTTGTGAGTCACTGGATGGAGATGATTCCAGCTACATTCTCTCTTAGGGTCAACTTAAGACCCTACTCTTCTCATTTCTTTTTATTTTTCTTTTTTTCTTTGAGATGGGGTCTTGCTCTCTAACTCACTAACTCAGGCTGGAGTGCAATGCTGCAATCATAGTCCACTGCAGCCTTGATGTCACAGGTTCGAGTGATCCTCCCACCTCGGCCTCCCAAGCAACTGGGAGTACAGGCACCTGCCACCACACCCAGCTTTTTTTTTTTTTTTTTTTTTTTTTTTTAAGAGACAGAGTCTTGCTGTGTTGCCTAGGTTGGTTTCAGACTCCTAGGCTCAAGCTATCCTCCCACTGTGGCCTCCCAAAGGGTTGGGATTACAGGTGTGAGCTATCACACTTGGCGTAATTTCTTGATTATCAGTATTAACACCTACATTAATCTACCACCTTCAACTTTTCCCATTCAAAGCAAAACTTTTTCATTTCATTGTCACCCTTGCCTCACTTTTCTGCTGATGACATTATCAGAAAGTAGCACAGGCTTTAAACCATGGTATTATCTTTGATTTATCTTCTTTGTCACCTTCTCTAGCCAGTTTAAGATACAAATATAATTTGCCTCATATATTTGAATATCTTGAATATCTTCTTTCTCCATTCTCATGGATAGCCACCCTTCTTTTTATGCAGATGATGTTTCTCCCTCTTCTAAATCTATCTTAACTAATTTCTTTGTGTTGCATTATAGTTTATTGGCCAATATCTCCAATTATGTGGTCATTTCCTTGAGAAAAGAAATTGTCTTATTTAACTTCGTGTTCTCCTCCCTACCCCACTCCCATAACTGAGCCAGCAAGATTTTTTTCACATAGGCGGTTCTGGATAAATATTTGTTAATTTGTATGAAGGAATTTTACTTAATGCCTTTCTCAAATAATGGCATTGGATTCTAACTCCACTGGCTGCCTATCTGCCATTTCAAGTTAGTGAACTATTTTTCCTTTGCCAAATACCTTTGTTTTTGGCTCATTTTGGAGGTCTGCCCTATTAACACTTACTGGCAATCCTCAATCCTCCATTAAAACTTTTAATGCATGCAAGTTTATTCAAGCAGGGAAAAACGCCAATGGTAGGGAAGTAAAAACAGACCTTGCGAAGGTTGTGCTATCTTGGGCATGTCAAATGGCCAAGACATAAATAGGCGTTAAGGAAAAAACATACCCTCAGATTGGAGAAAAGATGTTCAGTAATTAAAAAAATATGTACATATATATCTTGAAGGGGTGGGATGTGGGTGGAAAGAAGACAAGGATGTTCTCCAGAAAGTAGCTTGATTGAAATTAGGCTGTTAGTATAACTCGGAACCTGGACTGACGCCCTTTCTTCAGAGGCCTCAAATGAGACTATGAGCATTCTCAAACAATGGTAAGACGTCAACATGGATGAAATAGAAACATTTGTCCTGGAAAGTTTTATATCAGATATTCTTAATGCCGTTCATGCCAAAGATCACGGAGAGAACAAATAAAGAAGTTTCATGTTCTTGTTGGAAGGTGCAGCTGAACTCGAGTTAGTTATTGCTGAACATTCTCAGAATTGGCCGAAAAGGATAGAGTTGTCCTTGATGTTATCTAAAGTCTCTCACAATGTAAATATTTGGTGATTCTGCTATTTAGTAGTAAAGGTAATTTATGAAGGCTCCATCTGAGTCAGGCTCCTCACAGACAAGAGGCTGAACTTTCCAGGACCAGAAGAGCTGCTCCTGTCTTGAAGCCTAATCCAGCTGCTTCAAAATCATTTCTAGATGTGTTCAGGGGCTGCTCTCGGAGAGCCTGTGAGAAGACACCAGGGGCTGGGGAGGCAGGCTGCAGGGGCTGGTCTTGGTTCCCCTCCCCCTGCAACCATGGCAGCTCCACTTTGATCTGTTTTGACATAAATTTTTGTTTGAGGCGAGAGCTCTGCTGCTTTGTAAGAAAAATAAAAAGATAAAAAAAGATAAATGGGGAAATGAACTTTAAAATTCCCAGATCTAGTGGCTTGTGAAGTAACCTGTGCTTTTTCACTTTGGCAGCAAGCCTTCTCGGATGAGTTGGGACTATTGAGCGTTGCCCTGGAAATGTGACCTAGAGGCTTGCTTTGTGAGCTCCTCCTGGTCCTACCAATAGATGAAAATTCTCTAACACATTTTTTAGAAACGTGTGATACAGACATATGCTCTGTCACCAGGGTACTGGAGAGGCGGTATTTTTTTTTTTTATTCAGAGTATTTATCAGTGACTTATTTGGGTCCTATGGTCACTGCAGGCATCATCATGAAAAAAAAATAAAAGTTTGGGTTTACTGGAATCGAGATTTTGTCTAAAGTTTTATTCATTGGGGATTTAGGAGAGGAGAGGAAACTGCGTCGAGTTGGATAGTAAGGATATCCCTGAGATATAAGAATAAGGTACAGGGAGGAGTGGAAGATACATGTAAAAGTTATACCTCTTTATTCCGTTAAATGCTTTACAGTTTACAAGGTGATTTAACTTGTATTATTTCACTCCAATAAACAGAGATCTTATGTTCTGCAGCTGGAAGTGGGAAAGGGCAATCCTTTCATCTTCCTAACTCTCTGTTAAGCCCACCTATAAACACGCTGTTCTGGGTTACCCTACTGTCTGCTTCTGCTTCCAGGCTGCCAAAAGCCACTGGGAATCATGCAGTCTTGGCCTACGAAAGTCATGTGCAGGCGGATCACAAGGTCAGGAGTTCAAGACCAGCCTGGCCAATATGGTGATGTCCCATCTCTACTAAAAATACAAAAATTAACTGGGCTGGGATTACAGGCACCTATAATCCCAGCTACTCAGGAGGCTGAGGCAGTATAACCGTTTGACCCGGGAGGTGGAGGTTGCAGTGAGCCAAGACTGTGCCATTGCACTCCAGCCTGGGTGACAGGGCGAGACTCCATCTTAAAAAAAGAAAGAAAAGAAAGAAAAGAAAAGAAAGAAAAAGTCATGTGTCCAATTCTGACTTGGCCTGTGTCTCTTTTCAGCAATCATATTTATTTATTCTTCTATGCCATGCTCCAAGGCTAGCTTTCTGTATCTGTTCACTCAACTTTTTTTTTCCCCTTTCAGTGAATTGAATGAGTTTTGAGGTAGTCCCCAAAAAGAAATGTACATGCTCTAATCCATGGAGTCAGTGAACATTACCTTATTTAGGGAAAAGGTATAATTAAATTAAGAGTCATGATGAGACCACCCTGTATTATCCAGGTGGACCCTAAATCTCTACACACATAGAGAGGAGAAGGCATATGAAAGCATCCAAACTGGAATAATGTGGCCTCAAGCAAGAACTCCAATAGCCACCAGAAGCTGGAAGAGGCAAGGATTCTCCCCTCAGGCCTTCAGAGGTAAGGAGGCTCTGACAATACCTTGACTTCAGACTTCTGGAAACCACAACTGTGAGAAGCTACATTTATGTTATTTTAAGCCGCCCAGTTTGTAGTAATTTGTTGTGGCCGCCTAGGAAATGGATAAACTCCTTAAGCTCCTACACTTGCCATCCTCTCTAACAGTAGGTGACTTAGACTATTCTGAAAGATTGAAGCCATCCTCCCCCAAATCCCTCATTCATCTTTCCTTTAACCTTAACTTTAACCTCTCTCCTTCAATCCTCAAATCTGTCTTTTTGCAGAAATTTATTCTTTTATTGCTTCCTTCTGTTTTATCTAAGGGAAAGATGCCCACCATCCTTCTTTGCCAAAGCTGAATTCTTTATCCATGCCACTGATCCCATCCCTTCTCGGGTCTGTAAAGGCCCAGCTATCCCTTTCCAGCCTTCTTACTCCTAAAGTAGGGCAGAGGAAGAGGCCAAGACTCTAGGCGTTTCCCAGACATGCAAAGCCAAGTGGAGCCATTATAAAACGATACGCCTGAATGAAGGACCATTCAAAAGGGAAGAAGATCAACTCTGGATAGGGAGTGAAACAGGAGAGTTAGTCAATGAGATCACCAAACTAAAAGAGTAGAAGAATACAGAAATCAGGAAAGGACTGAAACTAAGTAGAAAAAGGATACTCCAAGCCACTTGGGAGTGTAAGGCCCCATTCTGGTTAATTTCTTACTAAGTAGGAATTCCTCCATAAGTCTTTTCTTCATTTTTATTTATTCTCCGCAATTTTATCTTCTCCTTTCTGCCTGCAAATGCATTCTTTTCTCTTGTCTTAAAAAGCATTTACATTTCCTAACTGCTTGCAGAGAGCACATCATTTTGTCTGTCTCTTTATTTTTGTTTTTTGGAAATCAGTCATCTCCTTTCTTTTGGAGAATGTATCGTTCATGTCTGCCTTCTTCCACGGTCCTATGTTGTTGGCGATAGCTATTGGCCAGTCAGTGGTGCCCGGGGATTTTAACACTGAAATTCAGAATCCTTTGGTGACAAAGGTGACATGAAAGATCTACCAGCCACAATTTCCTCTGCCAAGGGAAAGAAGCTAGTATATAGCAGGAGGAAATGAAGCCAGTACTGAGAAAGAAGCAGAGGTAAGAGAAGGAAACAGAGTCCTAGAAGTTATTCAGTCCCTGGTTAGAGTTATCCCTAAAATTCTCAAACCCATGCCTTACCTGGTTTGAACAGGTGAGGCAGTAAGTTTATCCTATTGCCTACGGTTGCTCAAGCTCAGTTATTGTCACCAGGAAACAAAAAAAATCTCTGACTAAGAGCCCTCTCCTTCAAGTTCCTACTATTCTCTTATCCTCAATGACCTCCTCCTATGGTTTCCCAAGACAACCGCCTCCATGTCAAAATTAGACTTCTAGTCAAATTTAAGAGACTTCTTTTTGCTGTTGACATTATTTCCCAACAGAATGTGATGGTCTGCTTTCAGATATGCTCAGGTCACAGGGGCCTGTCACATTGCACTATCTTATTACCATATTTTTTTGTTCATTCTTGGCTTCTTTTTCCAGGAGTTTGTCATCTTCGTAGCCCCTAAATGCTGGTAACTCCTAAGCGTTAGCCCAGGATGTCCTGTTGCTAACTGTTTTTGTTCCCATCCTCAGTAATATGTACTTTCTCTTTGGCCAGCTCTCTGAGTTGACTTTAGTCTAAATTTGTAGCTTGGATTCTTATTGAACATGACCAAAACTCAGAGACACTGAGTGACCTGCTCAAGGCCAGCCATCTGGATACTGCTACCCCACTTTCCGGGGAGCCTCCCTTGATAATTCCAGATGATACATTTTTATTCTTAGCACAGTGTACACTGGTCTATTTTATGGTTGTTTATGCTTCCCAAATTAGTGCTTTATTATTTATTTTGCTATATAGCTGTATATTCAGCTAGGCTGTAGGAAGTTGCTATCCCACCATTTTGCCCATATGTATACATGAATTCCATATTTGAAAGCACAATCATTTAAATCATAATTTTGTTACCATTGCCAAGAAAGCATTTTAAAATCAAACTACATTAAGCCAATTTCATTATTTGATTGAATTTTCTGTATAAACCATTTAAACAATTTCCTTCTTATTCATTTACATGTAACCGAAATTATTTCACTCAAAAGCAATTCTTACACATTTTATGATGAATATTTGATTTACCCATCCCTTTTCACCCAAAGATATCAAATGTTACCTATTATATCTTCTTCTATTATGAGTTTTCTTTTAAGACCACCAAGTATGATTGTCCAGCGTCAAAATTTACAGATACAGTTTTGTTTAGAAGATTTAGTTCTCCTGTCATTTTTTAGCCAAAGACAAATGGTGCCATCTGCAATTGTAGCCATTGTCTGTCTTGTGTTAATTACTTCAACCAATTCTGTTTTTCTCAGATTCATTTTTGGTTTTGGTTTTGTTTGAGACAGATCCTCCCTCTGTCACCCAGGCAGGAGTGCAGTGGTGCAAACATGGCTCATGGCAACTTCTACGTCTTGGGCTCAAGCAATTCTCTCACCTCAGGTCCCCAAGTAGCTGGAACTACAGGCATGTGCACCATGCTTGGCTAACTACTTTTATTGTTTTTTTTGTTTTGTTTTGTTTTGTTTTTTCAGAGATGGAGTCTTACTTTGTTGCCCAGGCTGGAGTGCAGAGTGCAGTAGTGCAAACATGGCTCATGGCAGCCTCTACCTCTTGGGCTCAAGTGATCATCACACCTCAAGTCCCCAAGTGGCTGTAACTACAGGCATGTGCACCATGCTTGGCTAATTATTTTTACTGTTTTTTGTAGAGATGGAGTCTCACTTCGTTGCCCAAGCTGGCCTCACACTTGCCTGGGCTCAAGCAATCCACCTATCTAAACCTCCCAAAGTGCTGAGATCACAAGCATCAGCCACCACACCTGGCCTCAGATCCATTTTTAAATTTCCAATATTACCAATGAGCTTGATTCTTTTGCCAATTTTTCATTTATAATAATTTTCACTGTTGGCAAGTTTTAGTCAATTTTATTTTGTTTTTCACGATGAGTAATATTTGTAATGAATTAGACCCAAAAAATGATAATTTTTATTTCATCAATTGAGTCACAAGTATCCAGGGAGGACGTACTGCCCACTAAGTGCTAATCTAGGCACTTGGGATATACCTGTGAATGCAGATAACGTTTCTGCTCTTACATAGTTTCCTTTCTTTTTTTTTTTTTTTTTTTTTGAGACGGAGTTTCGCTCTTGTTACCCAGGCTGGGGTGCAATGGCGCGATCTCGGCTCACCGCAACCTCCGCCTCCTGGGTTAGGCAATTCTCCTGCCTCAGCCTCCTGAGTAGCTGGGATTACAGGCACGCGCCACCACGCCCAGCTAATTTTTTGCATTTTTTTTTAGTAGAGACGGGGTTTCGCCATGTTGACCAGGATGGTCCCGATCTCTTGACCTCGTGATCCACCCACCTCGGCCTCCCAAAGTGTTGGGATTACAGGCTTGAGCCACCGCGCCCGGCCTAGTTTCCTTTCTAATGTTGGCTAGAAAAGAAGAGACAGGCAAACAAATAAAAGGAGAGAAGAATTTCATATTGAAATAAAGACTGTGAAGAAAATTAAACAACATAATGTGACCGTGACAGTTTAGAAGCCTTCATTAGATCAGGTTGTCAAGAAAGTTCTCCCTATAGAGGTAATATTTGAGCTGAGACCTGAATGACAAGGGGACAAGCACAGAATAAGTTTGTTAATGGTTACATTGCTGAAATTATAAATATGTGTTCAAATACTTCCAAATATACTGTGTCTCCCTTTCCCACACCATGTGGAAAACAAAGAACAAACTGTGGGGTCATAATGGTGGAATCAAAACATACTGTTTTTGCATATACTGCTTTCTTGCTCATGGCCACATATGGCTAGACAGAAATATGCAAATGAACAGGGTTGTGCTAGGGTAGTAGGAGAGTAAGTTTCTTTTTGTTTCCCAAATTTTTTAATATTATGGCATTTCAATTAAAATATGTGATACATGTACCTTGTATGCTAGTGTTTTATTTTGCACTGGTAAGGGTGACACCCTGTCTCCTCAGTGAGACTGAAAGTTCAATTGTGGGCCAGGTGCATTGGCTCACACCCATAATCCCAGCACTTTGGGAGGCCGAGGTGGGCAGATCATGAGGTCAGGAGTTCAAGACCAACCTGCCAACATGGTGAAACCCCGTCTCTACTAAAAGATACAAAAATTAGCCAGGCATGTTGGTGCCTGCCTGTAATCCCAGCTACTTGGGAGGCTGAGACATGAGAATTACTTGAACCCGGGAAGCGGAGGTTGCAGTGAGCCGAGATGGTGCCATTGCACTACAGCCTGGGTGACAGAGCAAGACTCTATCTTGAAAAAAAAAAAAAAAGAAAGAAAATTCAATTGTGGAAACAAACTGCATTTTATTCTTCTTTTGTTTCACCATTGATTACTAGGCATTAAAAAAGTATATATATGTGTGAATAGATGCTTCCTAAAGATTTTCTATCTTCAAGTGGAGTTTTAAACATGGTTTTTCTAGTGAAAATTAGAATTTAAGCTCTACAGTAGTAAGTTCTTTGAACAATTATAGCAGGATCTAACTATTTGAATTCAAATGTATACCTGTAAAGGACATGCGTAGACTTTTCTCTTTCAGTGACACTTGCTTTAAAAATACTCAAACTCTTCTTACAAGTGACATCAAGCCGACTCCTCTCCTTTTCAAATAGGTACTCCTTTTGGATGAAGGGACTTGCCAAACAACAGAACAAACTCTCCTAGAAGACGGAGAGGACAGCAAGCAGCTGTTCACACACAGATTGAGACAACCGTGACCATCTGCGGTTTAAATGGCAGTCACATTTGCATGTCCCTCCAAAGGCTAGTGCTCAAAAATGTGCTCTTCTTACTGTCCTGGCCTGCATGGAACGCCCTAATGAGAAGTCAGCGTGATTTCAGCTGTATCTTCACTCTGGAAGGGGTTTGGGAGGGGCGGGGCCCGGGATTGGATTTGTCTGCCTTCCACCCCTCCCCAACCCCCACCCCACCTCCTCAATCCTCTTTCCATTCTGCCATATGTAAATATACACATTCACACCCACGAGCACTGGTTTTTGAGCAAAGTATAGGTTTTGTTTAGCGAGCCCATTTTAAACAAACAGATGAAGTGCACATAATATTTTTGTTACTCAAAATCTGGACTACTTAACATTAACATTGAATCACTGAAAAAGCTCCAAGTAAAACTGTATAATGTAACACACTCTGCCAGTGCTTAAATGTTTTTTTCTTATGAAATCACCAAAGTCATGTTTAAAATAAATAAATAAAAAACAGCCTCTACCCAAGAGCCTAGATTTAGGTAGCATGGATTCATATGAAGCAAAGGGGACAGCAGTTCCGAAACCATTGTTGGTACTGCAGTATCTAGGAAAAAATTAGTCAAAATAAATACTACATCCCAGAGAAAGTACTGCATTTGGGCAGCATTCTCATTATTGTGAAGCCTTGGGCAAGGCATTTATTCCCTACATTTTTATATTACCTTTGCAAAACAAGATGCAAGATGTATTTATTCATTCATTCATTCAACAAATACCTTTTGAGTATCTACTATATGCCATGGACATTCTAATAACTGATAATTTTTTTTTTGAGATGGAGTCTTGCTCTGTCACCCAGAGTGAAGTACAATGGCACAGTCTCAGCTAACCGCAGCCTCCACCTCCTAGTTCAAGCCATTCTCCTGCCTCAGTCTCCCAAGTAGCTGGGATTACAGGCACGCACCACTATGCCCGGTTAATTTTGTATTTTTAGTAAAGACAGGGTTTCTCCATGTTGGTCAGACTGGTCTAGAACTCCTGACCTCAGGTAATCCACCCACCTCGGCCTCCCAAAGTGCTGGGATTACAGGCATGAGCCACTCCACACGGCCTGAGAATATTTTTAAGTGTGCTCTTTGCACTCAAAAAGTTCATTGGCTAGCAAGGGGGCAGTCATACAGATAGTGAGAATATGGTGTGTTTATTGGTTTTCAATTGCTACTGTAATAAATTACTGCAAACTGAGTGGCTTTAAGCAACACAGACTTACTCTTCTACATTCCTAGACATTGAAAGTCTAACATTAGGGTGCTGACAGAGCTGGGTTCCTACATTCCTTGATTCATGACCCCTTCCTCCATCTTCAAACCATATTACTTTGGTTTCATCATCACATCTTTTTCAGATGTGGTGATGGAACCTCTTTCCTCTCTCTTACAAAAAACTTGTGACCACATTGGGCCCACCCAAATAATCCAAGATAATCTCCCCATCTCAAGTTCCTAACTTACTCACATCTACAGCATCCTTTAGCGCTATAAGGTACCATATTCACAGGTTGTGGGGATTATAACATTGAAATCTTTGGAGAGCCATTATTTTGTCTACCACGGTATTTATTATAACAAAAGAATGACCTCTTTTGTTATATATAGTAAAAAGCAAAAAGTAAAATATAAGCTTCAAAGAAGGCATCCTAAATCTAATGAGCATCAAAGAGGCACTATTGAGCTGGAATCTGAAGGGGATAGACCTTTGCCTGATAGAGACATCAGAAAAAGCTTTGCAGAAAGTGTGGGCAATGATATCCTTTCTGCTTAAAGAAAGGAAATTATTTCAGAAGTTACAAAATCTCAGGATAAGAAGAGACCTTATAGAAACTCTTTTGCTGACACAGTGTTTGACAACTGAGGTAACAGGAAGTCTAAAGAGAGGCCATGGTTTGCCCAAAGGATGATGGCTAAAGCGGCAGGCCACCAGGGACTAGGATCCCGAAGACTAGATCTCCTGCCCCCATTCAAGCCCCGGAGGAACCTTCCAATGCTAAGATACCTGCGTAGATCCAGATGGCTGGGGCCTCTACCCACATTCCAATGGCAATAAAATTAATGAGAACCTAATGCAGAAACCAACCCATTGTTAACTGAAAAAGTACAGTGTTTGATTTTAAATGAGAAACATAGTATTTTTTCCAAAATGAAAAACTTCAGAGGCCTTCCGAATTGATAATTTGGAGCAGTAAGAAGGATATAAATAAAGATAATGAGCCACATTCATTTTTAAAATGACTACTCTACAAGCTTGGTGATTTCTTCTTAAAATATGAATTGGCAGGTGTCAGCAGCAAAAGTTGTCTGACTACGAAAGGGATGTTTGTTGAATAAAATCCATTAATGCTTATAGAATTCACTATCTCCGGGAGGAGTTCACTGAAATGTGATGTTCTCAGAGATGTACTAAATGAGCATTTTATTCATTATTTTAGTCACTAGCGGGGAAAAGGCCAGGTTGGGCTCATAATCTGCAGCCTAAGCACTTCACAAATACTGATTTAAGTGATAGCCCGTAAAGACTGCTAATTGTGCCACAGCACAATGACATTACTTAAGTGTGATGTGACTACGTGAACACCCTGACTATTTAGAATTACTTTCATGGCAGTTCAGAGAATTAATCCCAGTCTCTGCCCCACACTTCCACTTGGGAAAGTTACATTTTCATCTACAGGGCTTTGTTTTGTTTTTAACTTACGGCAATGAAGCAGTGGGTAGTTTTGCCTGGTTTCCATATTATTGTAAGCCCCCAGACTACCTTCAAACAATCAGGCATGCTCCTGTGCTTGGTGTCTAATTTAGGGGGTCCTGCAAAAACCAATTTCTCCTTAATTTCATACTTGGTATTTTGGATAGCAATGCACATTATATTTGGCATAAATTGCATGGGGATTTGGAGTAAGAGACTCTTACTAATTTAAAGATAAGTTAGAAGTCTTAAGGAGGAATAATGTCCTTCACCAAATGACTGTAAATTTGAAATTTTAGTCCTATTTTTGGACTGAAATTCAATCATACCTAGTTTTACTAGAAACTCAGAAGGTGATCACTTGGAAGTATTTTTGAGAATGCTAATGTTGCAAAGAGATAAGACTGATGGGGCAGTTTTCACAAATTCAGAAAAAATTATTGGGTCTATATTCGAGAATGTGTAGGTTAGTGTGCAGGGAGCATGCTGGCTGGCAAATTAGTTAGATGTGGGAACCAACAACAGTTCAAGACATTTGTGAATGCAAGGAGAGACAGCCTAGATAACATGAGAAACAGGGAGAAAGAGATGATGGGATCTGAATTTGCTGTGTGCCCAACAGCAGAACTGATTAAGCTAGGAAGGAAAATGTCCCAAACTAGATGTTGCAGAGAGAGACTGGTGCATTCCAACAGTGGCCAGGCAAAGTATGTAAGAATCTAGGGACAAGGGAATAGTGGCATCAGGAGACTGGGCAGCATGCACTTCACTCCTAAAGCCCTAGTGTGTAATTGAACTCAAGGACTCAAACCAGACATGGCTGGACTTGCTTTCTCTGTCTCTGTCATCGAGAATGGGTGGGGAAGACTGGCATTTTGAATGCATCTGGAAAGAATTATTCTAAGTAACATTTATACTACTATTAATAGTAATAATGGAACTAATTTGGGCTAGATTGTGCAGCTGAACAGATAGGGTCCAAAGCTGGCCCTTTCTAGTCAGAAATCTGTGGCTTGACTTAATCTCTTTGGAATTTAGTTTCCTTGACAATAATGTCATCTAATGGTCTATTGGTGAAGTTGGAATGATAATAATGTAGGTAAAGTATTTGACTCTCAGTTGGACTCTGAACGTTGGTTTCCTTTGAAGCTGAGATCATTACCACTGTCTTTAGGCACAGTACTAAAGAGAGCGCCTGTCCTCACTGTCTCTCTATTCTTGGTTCTTTCATGTCTTCTTTGATACCACCTATGTCTGCTTCTCAAGGTAGGAAGAAGGAATACAAAAGACTCATGGATCTCAGACACAAACTCAGAAGAGAAAATTGATGATAGAGATAGAGATAGATCTTAATTTTTCTGTAGCTGAACTTCACTTCTATTACAAACCCCAATATGCCTGTGTAACAGATTAGTCCTGAAATCTTCACAGTTTAAAAGATCAAAGGTTGGCAGAGAGTTCTGTTCTATACAGTCTGAGTAGCCCAGGCTGACTCCAGCTCTGCCATCATCTAGCCATACTATCTGGTAAACATGAACTCTAAATGCCTGCAAAAGAGAAAGAGAGGGCTGGAGGAAGTGCACTATCTCCTTAATGGCCTCAGCTTTTGATTACTTCTGCTCATAGTCTATTGGCAAGAACTAGTCACATGGCCCCCACCTAGGCTACAAGGAAGCCTGGTTAATATGGGAAAACATAGTTTGCCTCTACATGAACTTCAAGTGTTTAGGATGTTTTCTGATGACCAGTGATAGAAGAAACCCAACTCAAACTACATTAAGCAAAAAAGTAAATTTATTAGATCACAAAACCAAGAAGGGGATCTATTACTGGAATCAGACATGACTGGATACAGAAACTCAAATTGGGTAATATGATTGGTTTATTTCCATCTCTGAGCTTATCCTGCCTTGGCTTGGCTTCAGTCTTTAGAATGTTTCTCCCTATATGGTTAGTAAAAATGCTTCTTAAGGTAGGAAGAAGCAATACAAAAGACTCATGGATCTCAGCCACAAACTCAGGAGAGCAAATTGATGATAGAGATAGAGATAGATCTTAATTTTATATTACTAAGCAGGAGGATTATAATATGAGCAGCCCTCAGCCCATATCCCCCTGTTTAGTAACACTGTTGGAATGAGCCAATCTTCCCTTCAAGTGCTCGTGGAGAATTCTGGTGGAGGATACTGATTGGTCCAGCTTGGGTCACAAGCCTATCTTTGTACCAATGACTTTCACCAGGATGGGATTCTCTGATTGGCTCATCTTGTGTCACATGACATCTTGTGGTAGGGATTGGAGAGAGACTAGATTATCTCCACTTGACCCACATGATGCAAATTTTCTACTGGAATGCCGAGTTCTTTCAAGACAAGGGGGAAGAGTTGCAGGCCAGTCAACAACACCAGCTGCTGCCTGCTGCAGCAGGATCACTCTAAGGCATCCCCTTCACCATGCATCACTTGGGGCTGGTAAGTGGCTTTTATAGTGCCTTCCCAAAGGAGTTATATTGGAAGTGATGGGTGCCAATGGGCAAATGGCCACTCAATCTTCCAATATTTTGTGGAAATAATGGTTATATCTTTTGTAAATTTGACACAGAACACAGCTGGGAGACACTTGCAATAGAAAAGAACTATGATCAATGATCTGTGCCAAATCATAAAATCAGTCTTCTTTTAAAGTAAAAAAATAAGGACGCATCACATGAGCAGGAGGAGTTTCTCATAGTGGCTTTATGGCATGCTTTATGACTGGTCTGGATTACTGTGTTGCTGTATCTCAATCTTTTCCAGGAAGTCATCACTTCATCTCCCATGCCCATCAGCCTGAATTCAATCCTGTGCCTGCCGGGCCTCTATCTGAGTGGCCATCTAGCAAAATAACCAATTACATTAGTGACTGTGGCCTCCTGATGACTTCCTCAGTTCTGTTTCTAAAGCCCATTTAAAATACATTTCTCGTTTTACTACACATTCAAATTTTATTCTTCTGGTTATAGAACCATAAATGTCTGCATTTCATAGAGACTCAAAATGAAGGGTATATAAGCATGTATAAATCACACAGCAAAAGTTGCATTTTCTTCATTGAATTGTGCTCGATATTTGGATGGATGAATATTATATTATCTGGCGACTGCTCATTTCTTCCATATCTAAATATGCAAAAGAGGGCCATACACAATGTATTTTCTTTTTTACAATTGGACTACTATAGACCATATTTTAATGTGAATAAAATTTCTTTCTGAAATCTAACAATGCCCTGGTGGGCATGCATATTTTTATGCCCATATGACTAGAGTTAAGTTCCATCATATAAAAATTTGGGAAGTTCAGTTGTTGGGACTTGAAACTGTATCTACTGTGCAAAATGTGCAAAATGGGAATAATAATATTGACCTTGCATCAGGAAAGTGGCTTACGAAACAAGGACACAGCCTCTGATGACATACTGGGGTGGGGTAGAGGGCACTTCAAACTTGGGACTGGATAGCTTCATATAGGGCGAAGCCTTTTGGAGCTTTATGAAAATAGGAAGGGAAAGCCTTTCCCTACTGCCTGGGAGTACTGAGGCTATTTCTTTGCTCACTTAAATAAATAATAAACAAATAATAACCAGGTGCTGGTTATATCAGTGAATAGAGTGATGACATGAAGAAGGGAGGGCTTCATCCTCTACAGCTGTGAATATTATATAGCAGTAATGCCCTAATGATCTGTGTCTTCTGCAACAAAGAAAACAAGTCTTCATTTGAATATTTTTAAGAAGTAGACTTTAGGATCCCTATGTTTAGCCTTATGCACAACCAACCACTATGTCTATTTGAGAAATCCTTAAATCACTCCTATCTTCATGATTTCCTGAAACTATCTGTCAACATGCGAAAGTTTCTGCATAAACTAGCCACACTAGCAAGATCATTTAGAATAGAGGTATATAAGCATCCACAAGTGGGTACTTTAAAGGTAAATAAATCATTTTTAAAATTATCTTCCTTTCCCCTGAAACTTTTCCATGCACTTCAACTTCTAGAAAAGATGAGATTTTTCTACCCCACAGGTGTACAGTTTCTGGCAGAGACTAGAAGGCCAGACCTGGAATCTATAACTCCTCATTTCCTGAATAGATGACATTTTTAAGGATCATATTTTTATGTTTTATTTAATACAATTACTGCATCTGAACACTTGTGAAATATGAACACACATGGAGAAACAAATTAGGAGGTGACTGAAATATCTCTTCAGTTGGCAAGAAATGTATGTATCTAATTGTTTATGCTTCCTTTCCTTAAACCTTGACATGCCAAAAAAGAGATTCTCAGCAGATTATAGAGTTTTAATTGTTTAAAGAGGGGTTTTATGTTTCCAGGAAAAGAGATATGTGGTCATTGCTAACATCATTGAATTTAATCACTTCCAAAATCTACATTGAAAAAGTTCCATAAACAATGTGTAGACACAGAACCTGCACTTGGCAATTCAACACCACTGGTCTTGAGGATGTGTAAGACGACACTTTTTTGAAATGAATTAACCTTACAGTCCTAAACTGCTATTACCTCTGTACATATAATAGTAGCAATCCTGGCCCAGTGCAGTGGCTCATGCCTGTAATCGCAGCACTTTGGGAGGTTGAGGCAGGTGGATCACCTAAGGTCTGGAGTTCGAGACCAGCCTGGCCAACATGGTGAAACCCCATCTCTACTAAAAATACAGAGAATTAGCTGGGTGTGGTGGCAGGTGCCTGCAATCCCAGCTACTTGGAAGGCTGAGGCAGGTGAATTGCTTGAACCCAAGGGGTGGAGGTTGCAGTGAGCCAAGATCATGCCATTGCACTCCAGCCTGGCCAACAAGAGTGAAACTCCTCCAAAAAAAAAAAAAAAAAAAAAAAAAAAAAAAAAAAAAAAAAAGGAGCAATTCCCACCAGCTCCCCAACCTTTTTTCTCCTATTTCTCCATTCTCTTTTTCTCCATGCTTTCATTTCTTTTTTGACTCTACAGTAAAACTTTAGCCTCTACATGCATTTGCTACTCTAAGATGTGTACTTGTATTTTTACTTCCCCTACTCTGCTCCTTTTCTCTCTAATTACAGAAGTCCTAACCCTAAGATGTGGCTCCAGTCTCATGTCTAGGAAGACACCATCCTGACTGCCCATTTCTATCACCTGCTGCTTCTCAGAGTTACCATGAGTATATATTATCTGCATCACCATTTTGGCACCCATTGCCTACTCAATCTATATTGTCATTCTTAATTTTTGCTTTGTATTCCCTCTTCCCAACTAGATGGTGAACGTGAGGATAGAATATTTTAAATTACACATTTCGGTATTCCTTGCACTCAGAATTGGCACCTTTTATGCCTGCCTAAGTGCCTGTTATCGCCTATCCAAAAGAGAAGGCCATCTGCAGATGCTCTTCTCCCTTCCCGTTCCAGGATAGACTGTCCATGAACAGGATCTGAGATGGAGCATCAGTTAGGCTTGGCATCAAGTACAGGCCAGTTCTATAATATACCTTTCATTGGTCATCCTTGCTTTCTGTCTCACCACCCTCCATTTTCTGCCTCCCTACAATTGTACTCCCTAATAAAATAGTACATATACACTTTTGTCTTGATTTCTGCTTTCTAAAGAGCTCAAGTTAAAATGGGCTGCATAGTGACTGTTTCAAAGAAGGACTTGCTGCCCAGCTGCAGGGAGCAAGTTCTGCAGACAACCTCCAGCAGTCAGCTCCTTCAGGGTCTGCCTGAGCTTCAGAGAGCTACCTTACTCAAGGCCACACCCTTCCTGGGGCAGCCCCATCCAGAGACTGAGCAAGTCAGGCTGTAAAAGTTGGGCCACTCTGGCCCAACACAGGATACCTCAGACAGGCAGCAGTCAGTCCAGAGCACCTACCAGGTTGGCTGAGCCTTCGCCAGATTGGCAGGAGGAAGAAGTTTGCCTCTGCTGTGCAGTCACGCTACCTCCCCCTTCCTTTCACAGATGCGGGTCCTTCATACACATCCTGCACCCTAAACCCTGGCTCTGTCTGCTCTGGAGAACCCAGCCTGCCGCTGTATTCATTCAAACTTCTTGAGTTGCACAAACACTCAGCCCAAATTGACTTAGGCAAAAAACAAAATAATAAAAACTGTATTCGGCCCAAGGACTCAGATGTTTTAATCAAGTCACTGTCTTTTTTTTTTTTTCTCTCAGCTCTGCTTTTCCCGGGTTTCATTCTTAGGCAGATTCAGCACACGGTGGCTCCCAGAACCTCCAGGCTTACCACTTCAATAGAAAGAACTCCACTTTCTCAAAAAGTCCAGAAAAGTCCTGGAATTGAGTGTCATTGATGTTGATTGTTGTTTTATTTGTCCAGCCCTAAACCAATCACCAGAACCAGATAACTTGTAGAGCCCCGTCCAAAATGAAAATGCAAGGCATCCTTTTTCTCAAATTATTAAGAATTTCAATATGATGGCAGCTGAGCATTGAGTCAAACATGGGACCTTGTGGGTGTGGGGTCCAGCCCAGTACACCAGTCACTGACTGCTGGCCCTGGCTCTGCCAATCGCTGTGGCTGGGGGATGATATGCTCTACCTCATAATACTTGGTCACATGCCCATTCCTAAATTTGAGATTAGCATTTCCCAGTGAGAAGTTGGAGAAATTGATGCTGAGTATGGCAAAACCATTGATGCAGCATCATGCATTCATAAAAGTCACATACTATCTGAAAAGTTACCACAGGGTAATGAAAAAAAGAAGCTCCAGCTTCACAAAGTCTTAGGTTGAATTCCTGAGTTTAACAGTTCTGGAGGTGCGGCTTTAGGTGAGTTATTTAACCTCACTGAAACTAAGTTTTCTCCCATGTACAGTGGACACAAATACACCTACTTGCTTTGCAGGGTTGTGATGATTATGTGAATCAAAGCATTTAAGTGCTTAGCCTGCTGCCTGGCAGAGAGTAGGGACTCCACAAGCAGTGGTCACAGTGGTGGTGATAATAAAGATGATAATGTCAATGTTGGGAAACCACATAGAATGGGTATAGAATGGAGTAAGAAAGAACCATATGAATTCAGGCCCCAGTCTTAGGGCAAGGAACTTCATCCTTCTGAGCCTCAGATGCCTCCACCATAAAATGAGGATTTCATTCCTACCTATCTCCTAGGGTTGCCCTGAGGATCGTGGGCATGGGTGGAGAGAGCCTGGCATCAGCATTTGCTGCCTGCTGTTAACTAGCAGAGGCCTCAAAGAAAGGTAGAGAAAGCTTCTCTCCTTGCAGAACTGGAGGATAGCTCATTCCCAGAGCTGAAGAGGTGATTCCAGTTCCTGTGAATAAGTACAAGCTAAGAACAAGAGACAGCTCTGAACAGAAAGTAGGCCAAAAAGGGTCTTCAGCTTCTTTGCTCAGAACTGGGTAAACTTCATATGAATTCATATGTGAAATCTTCAACGTCTGTCTTCATCTAATTTTTCCCACCTTTCTCTTTTCCTTCCCTACTTCCCATATACAGATCAGAATTAACAGCATCTCATTCCCTTTGGACTTGACGTTCAAAGGCAAATTGTCATATCTAGTTAACATCCCAGGTTGTCACATTTGCATTAAAACATGGACCTTCTGCAGAAAATACCATAATCCAATGAGTAGATGAGCATTTAGGCCAGAGGTTATTTGCCACTGCTAGGCCATCAAAAGGATTTTCTAGGATCAGAACTGATTTATGTTGATGTATATCTATGTGTTCATCATTATATATTATTCAAATGTTCAAAATTCAGTGATCATTTTAACAGAACATATAGAAGACAAAATAACTAAAGCATTCTCAAAGGGTACTTATTTAGGATCATAGGTTTGGAATTAAATTTAAAAAGTACTGTTCTGCTAGCCTAAGGATAGGATAAGCATGACATATTTGCTATTTCTATTTAAAAATAAGAAATAAGAGTTGGAATTGTCTCCAGATGATTGAGAAACATAGTACTTGATATTATGTAATACTTTTGTTAGAAATATTTCTGGGGCTCATAAAGAGGAAATTCACAGTGCTTTCTCAAAAAATTGTTATTTTTTCAAAGCATTGTGCCCTTCTCATGTATTCCCTTGATAAATATCACACCTCTGCCTGGTGTCATAAGCATGAGACTAATGTCAGGTTCCCAGGGATTCGCATAAAAACCCTGAATTCATGTGTCAGTTGTGGTCATGTCACCAGCATTGATAGATTTCCATAATCATCTTATTAAAAATTAAAAACAAACAAACAAACAAAAACCCCAGTATCTGTCAGTTCAAGGTTGCAAACGGAATGCAAGTGGAGACCAGGAATGACCCTCTGGCCAGTCATGACTCCTAAATTCCACATATAGGTTCCCTCTCTGTCTTGAGAAACTGAAGTGAAGCTCACGCCGTGAGAACAAGTAGAAAGGTGTACTCTTGCAAGGAAATGTCTAAACTCAACTAAAAATCATTGAAAGTAAGCAGAATAGTGTGACGTGCAAAGGAGAAATCTCATATTCGAATTCTGTTTGAATTAGAATGTATCATCAGGATCCTGAGTTCATGACAAAATCATAGTTATTTCCCTTCATTGTAAAATAGAAGCACTGTGGTCTTGGTCTGCTGTCCTTCTTCAGCCCCATGCCCTATTTTGAAAGAGCCAGCTCCACTTCCACTGAGAATTCCCCAATCTAGGTATCCTCAGCAGTGCTCTAATCCCGTGTAATTGTATTAGTCTCAGTGGCAGATCAGCTCTAAGTGCCCCCACAGAAAGGGAGCTGTCAGCCCTGCTATTGTTTCCCACTTAATGTGATTCCCAGCAGCAAAGAAGAAAGGCAGCTAGAGCCCTCCGTCTCACATTACAGACCCCAGTTTCTAAACCAATTAAGGAAAGGGGATTTACAGTCCTCAGGATTAGAGACTCTGTTTATATTATCCTATATTTCTTCTCATAACACCCTCCATTTTATATCTCCTCCCGGCCCTTCCTCTTCTCTGGAAGGCTCCCGTTCACTTACCCACACATCTCCCCATTTGCTTCCCCTGGTTTGGTGTTTGAGTGCAGTAACGGAGCTGGCTAATTCTCACTGATTGTTTTAATTATGTTTCAGAATCCTCATGTATCTGCTCTCTGGAGAACTGAGTAACGAAAATGCTGGGGCTCAGCCCAAGCCTGATATTCAAGCAGACCTTGATAAAGCGGTACATTTCTGTGCAAGCAATCATTCCAATTAATTGAATAAAAACATCCTGCAGGTTGTTTATCAGGGAAAGAAAGCTTTTCACAATGCAGATTGGTCAGTATCTTGATATTGCAGCAAAAGTTGCCATTTTCTTTTTCTTTTTAGAATCACATTTGATGTGGAAGGTGAAATGAGGTTTCACTGAAGCAAGAGAACAAATGGGGAAGATAATCTTTAAGAAAGAGCTCCAGACCATTTTAAACAAACCGTGGCCCAACCTGAGTGTTGGTTCAAAGCTTCTCTTTTCTCCTCCTTTTCTAAGGAAAGCTCGTACCACAAGAAGTCCAGCTGATTTTCTCCTACCCAAATGTATGTATAATTTTTCCCTTGGCTGGTGCTGCAACAATGAAAACCTCACTCGATGGGTTTCTATTAGAACCAAATGGATTTGGAGAAGCATTTTTACTCTTAATGGAGCCTTTCTATTGAATCCCATTTTTCAGAATTTTATTTTAGTTTCAGTTGAATATTTAAACAGGTTTAAATTTTAAATATCTGTGCTGAACAAGCCCTGATATATATTTTTTAAATTGCTGTAATACTTCACTGGGTTTCATTTTTAACCCAATACAATATGCATAATCCATTATGTTAGCATTACGTAAGTTGGGTGTGCTCAGACACCAGGCTAAGGCACCTTTTTACACAGTTAAGTTACACCATTGCAATGGACTGTCTTACCAAATTATTTTTATAGCAGCTTTGTTACTAACAAAGCATAAAGAGGGTTCTAAAATTCAACTCAGGGCTCATTATTGTAGGAATATTCATTCTGATTAATGAAATTTATATTTAAAGTTGTCTTTCAACTAAATTATTATATTCCAGTCTAACATCATTAAGAAAAACCTAGGTCTCCTTTGGGGAGAAACATATTTCTATGCCTACTGGTTTTGTAGGTTTTGGTGATTGTCCTGGCTTTTCCTAGGATTGCTTTGGCCCTTTGAAATTAATAAATATTTGAGTGTCCTAGGTACACTGGGGGAAGGGGGAACAACGACACATGAATAACATTCAGTTCTCAGGGAGCTCTGTCCAACATAAAAGGCCAGATATAAATACAGAAGGTTAGTAAGTCACAAAGGAATCTGAGATACACAGTGCAGTGGATCAAAGTTCTAAATGGATTTAGACTGCCTCAGTTGGGATCTCAGGTCTGGCACTTAGTAGTTCTGTGACTTGGGGCAAGTTATGTCACCAAAGGTTTCATTTTTTTTATCACAATAAAATGCTGACAGTAATTGTACCTATCTCATAGAAATATATGTATAAAATAAGACAGTCCTCATAAAGCACTTAACACAGTGCATACTGAGTGAAAAGAGCTCAATACCTATCATGGAAATCTAAAGATCTCATGGAACCAGAAAATATTTCCAAGTATCGGGCACAACTCATGGATAAATGTGTAGCCAATAATAGTTTAAGCTGAAAGCTAGGTAGAGGACTTGAAGATGGAGATAGGGTTTCAATAAGCAGAAAGATGAGGGGACCCTCTGCCTGGTGTCTGGGGACAAGCTCTGGCAACCTCCCCCATCAGTGTGAAGCTGAATCTAGGTGAAAGACTGCAGGGCAGACCCTGTCCAAGACTGAAACCAGCACATGTTAGAAGGGCAGTGAGTGAAACAGCTGCAGCTTTTCACCCCTCACAATATTTAAACTGAGGAATCAGTATACATTAACAGAACTTTATAAAAACAACCTCTGCTCCATCTATCCAGCACAAAACCCACACTCACAATTCATTCGCTAGGCTTATAAAGTTCTCAGGCTACAGCAAATTGAAGAAATTGATGTTTACCCTAAAAGCTTGTACCACATGCTATTTGTAGCTGCCGTTGCCTTGGTACATGTCTGCCAGCGTGTCCAGACTTAAATCCCTGCATGGTAACCTTTAACTCTTTGCTAGGAGGCAGAATCAATCCATGGTAGAACTAAGTGGGAGGATAGAGGAGAGGGAAGGTACAAAGACTCAGGGACTCGCACCACATCTCTCAATAGACTAACATATTCTGGGCACAGGTGGGAGCAACCAGTCATGTTAAATAGCAACAATTTCTAAAGGCTTTCCTGTGCTGATATTTCCAAAGAGTTCTTGGTCAATGTCAGAGAAAAAGCATTTCTGGGAAATAAGGCTGATCATTTTGGGAAGGGAGAAAAGGCTGAACTAAGCGTGTTTCTGACAAATGCGAAGTGTGCTGTTCCTATGTGAACACACTATGCATGACTTGGTTACAGGAGACCACCATTACAATTCTTCCTCAATCTCCCTCTTTCCCTCTCTCTCCTTCTCTCCCTCAAAGAGGTTCCACTGATTAATGCCTGAGAGAGCCTGGCAGCTTTCTGCTTTCTGATATGTTTCCTTGTATTTGCTGCAGGTGTTTAACTGGCTGTAAGGACAGTGTGAGGCATTTTGATGTATGTAAATTATGCCCATACTTTGAGCCTAATCATTATTATAAAATTTATAGAGGATAAAACACAGGCAGCCATAAAAACTGAATTTTTACTTTGATCATGCAAAGTTATGGGTTCTCTCGGTGATTAATCTTTTATGGGTCTTAGAGATCACTGCCAATGTGAAGATTTAACAGTTTTCCTTCTGGCCAAATCTTCTCAAACAATAGAAGGGTAAACAAAAGCCACCCAGGATAATAGCGATAGGAACAAACTTACTTGTTGAGTAGTTTCAAGCTCAACACTTAGGCAGGAATAAAACAAATGTACTTTGTGAAAAGCAGCGACAGAATTAAAAATAGGAGATGATTTGGATAGTCCAGAATATTTCAGTCTTGCTCTGCTACAAGCTTGCTGGGTGATCTTATGCATGTCATTGAACATCCTTGAACTTGAGTTCCTTCTGCCATAAAATGTGGAGATTAGCTTTTAAAAAGTTCCTAGGGTCTGTTCCAGCTTCACCATTCTATAAAGAATTGTAATATATTTCTCTGTGTATTAGATGTATATATAAAATTTACTATGTTAGAAATTTGAGATTCACACAGAATCATGCAGTAGGTATTGGTAGGGGTGAACAGCCCTTAAATTGAGAAAAACCTAAAGAGAAAAAAAAAATCCCAAATGAATAGTCATGTGACTGAGCAAGTCACCTGACTCCTTGAGATTATAATGTCATCTGTTCTATGGGGCTAATAATGTCTAATGCATGTATCCCATCAAGTAGCACAAGCTATGAGTGTATTTTGAAAAAATTTCAAAGCACTGTAAGATTCTGCTATCACTGTTACTGTTTATCTTTCTCTCAGTAGCATTATTGTCAGAAAAACAGGCACCTTTGCAGTATTACCACAGTATCTAGCACCATGAGCACAATTCTTGAGTCAGATGAGCACTAAACAGAGATTATGTTTTTATTGTGGAATTGAGTCATTACTAAATGTTAAATGTCAAGGATCAGAAACTACCAAATCTTGATGGCAGATGGGAGGTAGGCAGCATGGGTAGAGGGCTAAGAGCAAGGGCCAATGCTGGCTCCCAAGAGGGCTCCAGGAACACAGGGTTCTGTGTTTAAGTGATCTAGGCATGCTCCATGCTTTCCTTTCTTGGAAAGTTACCATTCTCATTAGCATAGTAAAAGCTCTGAGCAGCCCTGCAGCAAAATAACAACATTCACTTCTACTTAGCCCTGTGGTCTCCAGATTCATTTGTGCCCTTAAATTCTTTCACTAACATTTCTCAACATACTGAGTTGTTAATATGTTATACAGAACATAGTTGGCGAAGAGATGAGCAAAGAGGCTGGGCAGACAGCTTCTCTGTGTCCTTACTTTAGGATTCCAGAGCAGTCATTTAATCCTTCCACTACTCAGATGCCTCTTCAGTAAAGCTATTGTCTTCACAGGACCACTGTGAGGATTAAATAAGATCATTTAGTGTTCTTCTTCTTCAGTCCTTGCTGCAAATTGTTCCTGAAAACCTGAACATGTAACACCCTAAATGTCCCACCTCTCCTAACACGAGTCATTTATACACATATTCCTTTCTCCACCACCTCCTTACAGCTCTGAGAAATTGCCTTGCTTCAGGCTGAGTCCCTGCTATGGGGCAATGGACCCAGTGCTGAAGAACCAGCTATGAACAAGAAAGACAGAAGATTGCTCTCCTCAAGGAACTTTCTGTCCAGATGGAGAGACAGATAGTTAAACAGGTAGTTATAATTTGATATGATACTCTAAAAGAAATAGCTAATATTTATTGAGTGCTTACTTAAGTACTCTGCATATATTTATTAATGATGGCAGTGGCTGCTCCAGATTGTCTGCGGCTGCCTGCAAAGATGCAGGCCGCAGCAAGGTGTGACCCGGGCCTGCTGTTCCACGGAGCAGATAGCCCTGCCCTCCCCAGTGGTATTGGAGCTGCCCAAGCCGGGCTGTGGACCAGGGCATCTCTGTGTTCTTGGGCGCCCTTCCCACCAACAGTCTTGTAAGTGCCTGCTGCCACTACGTGGCCTCTCCCTCTTCCTGGAGCCCACTCCGATTATGCAGCAAGATTGGGGCCAAGCTCGGGTGCTGCCGCAGCCCCGTCTAGTGGGCGCATGCTTGAGGCAGCACTGACACACCAGCCCTCTGCCAACTAGGACCCCTCTGGACTTCAGGCGCCAATGAGTTTGGGAGGGAAAAGTGGGGGCTGAGGGCAGCTCAGCATTGGCCTGAAGGCACCCCTTGGTGCCAGTAGCCTGGGCGCCATGGACCGCAGCAGGAGGCAGGCAGCCTCCTGGGCAAAAGAGAGTGGATCTCGGGTGAGGCCCCACCTTTGGCCAGGGAAAGCCTAAAGCCCGGGGACTGGGCTGCCAGTCCTGCGGACCAGAGGAGGAACTCATGATACTTTTTCCTGGGTCCACCCCTGGCTGCTCATGAATTAGTCAGAAGCATTGACCCCTCTGAAGACCACAAAAACCCCCAGAATCAGCCACAGCAGAGAAGACCACAGGATGACCAGCTGCAGAGAGGAGCTTCCCACTCCAGGGATGATCTGCCTGCAGAAGAAACAACCCACTCCAGGGACTTCTCTCTGCTAAGAGCTGCGAAAACTATGGGGTGACCAGCAGCAGAGAGGAGCCACCCACGCCAGAGCTGCCTCCTCTCTGCTGAGGGCTGAATACTGGTCAGGACACACTGGCTGCAGAAAGGAGATACCCGCAGCGGGTCTCTGAGCTCTTCCACTGCTCACTAAAGCTCCTCTTTGTCTTGATCACCCTCCACTTGTCTGTGTGCCTCATTGCCTCATTCTTCCTGGTCACAGGACAAGAACTTGGGACCTGCTGACTGGCAAGGCTAGAAGAGCTGTATAACACAAACAGGGTTGAAACATGCCCTTTGCTTGCCACATTGCCAGTGAAGAGAGGGAGAGAAGAGCTGTGGCCCTTCAGGGATCCCAGACCTGGGAGCTCCCCAAACCAGGGCTGTGGCTCCCTCTTTGAGGCCCTGCAGTTCCTAGCATCTCCAAGCTGCTGGGTGCTACCACATTCCCTGGTGCCAGATGGGGAAGCTGCTTGCAGTACACCTGGTCCAGGCACAGCCTTACAAAGAGCCAATGCCTGTCCTAGCACCTGGAGCTGCCCACCCCACTGCAGTAGCTGGCATGCCTGACACTGAACAGTGGCCAGACCCCTACCTGCTCACTCATACACCCCTTGCCACTCCATGCCTGGCTTGCCCTTGGCACACGTGGGATCAAGGCTGGTAGCATAAGCTGAGCACAGCCTGATGGGCCAAGTGGGCTCAATGTGCTGAGTGGGCCCAAACAAATCAGGCAAAGGAACCACCAGCCACAGAGGTTTCCAGCCAGAATAGTGACACATGACACCCCGAAGATTCTGTAACATTAATTCATGTAATCCTCACAACTCTCACACAAAGTGAATATTATTATCTATTCCATTTATAGATGAGAAAATGGGACAGAAGGAGGTTAAAAGAAGTATGTGGGCCAGGCACAGTGGCTCACGCCTGTAATCCCAGCACTTTGGGAGGCCAAGGTGGGTGGATTACCTGAGCTCAGGGGTTCATAACCAGCCTGGACAACACAATGAAACCCTGTCTCTACTAAAATACAAAAAATTAGCTGGGCATGGCAGTGTGTGCCTGTAATCCCAGCTACTTGGGAGGCTGAGGCAGGAGAATTACTTGAACCTGGGAGGCAGAGGTTGCAGTGAGCCAAGATCACACCACTGCATTCCAGCCTGGGCAACAGCAAGACTCCATCTTTTAAAAAAGTATGTGGCGCTTACTAGAAGAGGTTATAGCAGGTGCCTCAAAGGTGTGTTTTCTGATACCTTAAGGTGAGGTGGGAGTAGTCACCCCAGGTCAAGGAGTGCAGGAGGAGTATTTCTATGTTCAAAGAGTAGTAGTGCTGTTCAGAAGGAAAGAGAGAAGTGCATTGCAGCCCTGAGAGAAACCCAATAGCCGGAATATGGTGTTCAAGGTGTGTGTGGGCAGGGGGTGGGAGGGACTTGGAGTGGGTGGTGGTGACAGATTATGAGGTAGAGAGATGAAGACAATAGCTACATCAAGAAAGGCATGCCAGCCACTTTAAAGACTTAACTTTATACTTAAGGCAAGCAGAAATCTAAGAAAAATAGTGTTAGGTTCAATCGCTCTTGTGGCATTTAGAGAATCCAACTTGCTGCAATATAGAGAAGGGATTAGAGGCAGGCAACGTCGGAGAATCAGTCTGGAGACTGGCTCAGTACTCAAGGCAAAAGAAGATGAAATAGAGTAGAGACAGTGGTAATGGAGAGATGTAGATGAGTCTCGAAAGCATTTGGAACATGAATGCTTGGCTGTGGCAAGAGGAAAGAATCAAGGCAATGCTGGCTTCTGGCTTGGGCAGCTGGGTAGAAGGCAGTGCCATTCATGCTACCAGTGGTAAGGGAGCAGGACTGGGGAAAGGTGATAACTTCCCCCATGATGACAGGATGGATTTGAGGAATCTAGGGGCCATCCAACAGGACATGCTCAATAAATACTTGGAAATGTGAGTGTGGAACATGGAGGGCAAACTAAGTGAAATATAGCCTGTCCCATGGGATAGAAGCCCATGGACAGTCCTTAGGAAGAAGAAGATGAAGGGGGAAACTGCCCACTTGGACACTTCTGGATCCAGATGTAATTGGCATTCAGAGTGGTAGAGACCAAGGGCCAAGTGGAAGCAAAGAAGAGAAACAGAACATTATAGTCAAGGAGCCACCAACTTTAATTTCTCAAGATAGTAGACGATTCTTCTGTATTTATTGCCTTTATCAACACCTTGACCCTATCTCTTTGTCTCATCTATAACCCTGAAACACTGACAGAGTTCTTCCTCTCAGCCTAAGGGCTTGATATGCCATTCAAATACTTGATCATCCATACCCACAAGAGTCAGTGTTCCAGGAAATTCTCAACAAAGGAGAAAATGCAGTTGATAAATATTTCAGCTTCCTGTATCCTCAATGGCCCCCGAGGGGTTGAGCCCCAGTGTCCCACTGTGGTAATGAGGTCATTAACCTACTTTTTAGACTTTCCTCCCTTTCTCATCTTTATATCTCTATCTCCTCCCTCATGCTGGCTTCCTGGAATCATTTCTCAAATAACCTACCCGTACCTAAGTCATTGTCTCAGAATTTGCTTCTGGGAAAACTCCAACTTAAGAATAACAGATCAATTACTCCCAAGAGTGACATGTAATCCCAGCTACTCTGGAGGGTTGAGGTAGGAGGATTAATTAAACCCAGGAGTTCAAGGCTGCAGTGAGCTATGATTGCACCACTGCACTTCAGCCTGGGCAACAGAGCAAGACCCTGTCTCTAAAAAGAATAAAATAAAATTTAAAATTACAATTATTTGCTTCCTTATTTCACATTTCTTATATATATATATATATATATATATATATATATATATATACATACACACACACACACACATATATATACATATATATAAACACACTCACATATACACGTGTGTGTGTGTGTGTGTGTGTGTGTAAAATGTTGTTGGAGGAATACTTCACAGAAACCAAACTGATGTTAACAGGGGAACCTAGAGACTGTTGTATGGGAAAGCAAGGAAATACTCAAAAACCAATGATGTTATGTCAAAAGAACACAAGGATGGCTTGAAAGAGCTCTTGCTGGCAATATTTAAGACAACTTCAGGATAAAAAGAAGAAACTAACATTGAAATTTAAAAATATGTATGTCTATGATGATCCTTAAAAAACAGGGGGAAATAATGGCATTTGTCCCCATTGAAGGTAACGCTTATATCAACCTGTTAATGTGAAAATTGTTGATAAAAAATGAATACAGCATGTGTTCAGATATTTTGATTAATTAGTGAAGGAAGTTTTTCTTTATACAGAATTGTCAGCTAATAAATACGGAAGGAACTCTAAAATATAAAAAATCCATTTAGACCCCCACAATGAAATAAGTTAATCCAGTCAGAGATCACCACCACATGCTAACCCCATTAAGTAGAAACTTGACAAGAACTGAGCTTTCACATGTTTCAAAATATTAGGCCTAGATTACCCACTAATTGCACAAAGATTTTAGATATATAAGAACTAAAGGCAATGACAGTGAATGGAGTGTCAGTCTTCAAATAATTGAGAAAAAAATACTTAAACATAAAGCAAATATGTTACCTATTGTTATAAACAATACGTTGTAGACAAACAAAATGTTAACTATTGTTTAATGTATATTGTGGGTATATAAACGTTTTCATTGTACTACTATTTCTATTTATCTGTATATCTGAACATAGTAAAGCTATTAATTTGTTTTAAATTACTTTTCCACTAAAAAGTAACTCGATGTTTGTAAAATTAAGCTTTTCAATTTTCACTATCTCTTTTAATCTTATTTGCTTAATTTTATGTTACCTTTAAGTCTTTTTTCCCTTTAACATTTGTTTGCACTTTTATTTTAATTTTTGCTGTTTAAATCTCATATCCTCTTCTGTTTGACTTGACATAATCCTGACATTTTCTGTAACTACACTTTTTAGTTGCAAAGTTTTATGCCAGTAAATAGAATGCTTATTAATATAAGTCTTCTTGCTGATGTTGAGTAGGGCAACATATATTTTTTTCCAATTTGTCCTCTGGTATATTGATTTTCAAGAGAACAACTTTGTATGTGTATTGGAGAGAGCAGGTCAAGGTACAGCAATAGTGGGGCATAACAAGGCTTCAGTGATGTCTAAAAAGCCTGTATTTCTCGCAAGAAATTGAAAAAAAAAGTCTTATTTGGCTAGTGGACATGCGAATTGGTCTAACCTTTCTGGAGGGCAATTTGGCAATATATCTCAAAAGCTTTAATATTCCACATGCTCTTTGATATTTCTATTTACATTAATTTATATGAAGGAAATAATAATGGATAGTGTTCACTGAGGCATGAATATTTTTGTGGCAAGAACAGAAACCAACCTAAATATCTAATAATAATCAACTTAGCAATACATATCCTATTAAGGGGTGAATTGTGTTCCCCCAAAATTTATAGGTTGATGTCCTAACCCCAATGTGACTGTACTTGGATGTAGGACCTTTAAGGAATAAATTAAGGTTAAATGATATCATAAGGATGAGGCCCTAATCCAACAGGACTGGAGTCCTTATAAGAAGAGGGAGAGGGGCCAGGTGAGGTGCGGTGGCTCACGCCTGTAATGCCAGCACTTTGGGAGGCTGAGGTGGGAGGATCATGAGGTCAAGAGATTGAGACCATCTTGGTCAAGATGGTGAAACCCCGTCTCTACTAAAAATACAAAAATTAGCTGGGCATGGTGGCGTGCACCTGTAGTCCCAGCTACTCAAGAGGCTGAGGAAGGAGGCCGGGTGCGGTGGCTCAAGCCTGTAATCCCAGCACTTTGGGAGCCTGAGGCGGGTGGATCACGAGGTCGAGAGATCGAGACCATCCTGGTCAACATGGTGAAACCCCGTCTCTACTAAAAATGCAAAAAATTAGCTGGGCATGGTGGCACATGCCGGTAATCCCAGCTACTCAGGAGGCTGAG
This sequence comes from Saimiri boliviensis, assembly GCF_048565385.1. Classification (NCBI taxonomy): domain Eukaryota; kingdom Metazoa; phylum Chordata; class Mammalia; order Primates; family Cebidae; genus Saimiri; species Saimiri boliviensis. The sequence continues at coordinate 36,489,996 of NC_133453.1, forward strand.
GCAGGAGAATTGCTTGAACCCAGGAGGCAGAGGTTGCGGTGAGCCAAGATCGCGCCATTGCACTCCAGCCTGGGTAACAAGAGCGAAATTCCTTCTCAAAAAAAAAAAAAAAGAGGCTGAGGAGGGAGAATTGCTTGAACCTGGGAGGTGGGGGTTGCAGTGAGCTGAGTTTATGCCACTGCACTCCAGCCTGGTGCTTCACTCACAGAGAAAAGGCCATATGAAGACTTGACAAGAAGGTGGCCACCTGCAAGCCAAAGAGACAGAGAGGCCTCACCAGAAGCCAACCCTGCTGGCACCTTGATTTTGAACTACCAGTCTCCAGAACTGTGAGACAATAAATTTGTCTTGTTTAAAATACTTACCCTAAGATATTCAGTAATGACAGCGTTAGTAGACTAATATACCCCCAAATGGAATAATAATAATGATATATGCAGATGCAGAAGCATCAAGCAAAGTTCTAAGTGCCATACAAATATTAATTTATTTAATCTACGCAGGCTACAAAGGAATTTTTTGAGGAAGGTACTTGTATTATTTTCATTTTATAAATGAGGAAATTGAATTACATAGAGGTTAATTTACCCATGATCATGCAGCTAGTAAGTAGTGAACCTAGGATTTGAACTAAACAATCTAGTTCCAGAGGCCATGCTCTACACCAGTAGTCCCCAACCTTTTCGGCATCAGGAGATGGTTTCATGGAAGACAATTTTTCCAAGGACTGGAGTAGGAGATTCAAGTGCATTACATTTATTGTGCACTTCACTTATGTTATTATTACATCGTAATATACAATGAAATGATTATACAACTCACCATAATGTAGAGTCAGTGGGAGCCCTGAACTTGTTTTCCTACACTAGATGGTCCCATCTGGGGGTGATGAGAGACAGTGACAGACCACCAGGCATTAGCTTCTTGCAAGGAGAGCACAACCTAGAACCTCGCATGTGCAGTTCACAGTAGGGGTGCTTCTATGAGAATTTAATGCTGCTCCTGATTTGACAAGAGGCAGAGCTCAGGTAGTAATTGCAAGTGATGGGGAGTGGCTGTAAATCCAGATGAAGCTTCACTCACTTGGCCCCTGACTCACCTCCTGCTGTGTGGCGCAGTTTCTAACAGGTTACAGACCTGTGCCAGTCCATGGCCTGAGGGTTGGGGACCCCTGCACTAAACACAGATGGTATCTCTCTAAGAAGATATTAGAATTATGGTGACATATTTAAATTGCATGCAAAGGTAGTATTGGGTGTTATTTTGAAAGTAGGCTATAAATATACATAGTGATATATATGGATATATATATATACACAAATATATAATTTCTAATCATCAGTGCTTACATATATTATTTCACATATACTGCCTATACATAAATTTTATGTATATACTGATGTGGTCTGAATTTTTGTGTTCCCTCAAAATTCATATATTGAAATTGTAGCCCCCAAAGTGATGGTATTAGGAGGTAGAGCTTTAAGGAGGTGATTTGGTCATGAGTATAGGGCCTTCATGCAACTAGTACCCTTGTAAAGGAGACCCAAGAACAACCCCATCATTTGTCCTCCATGTGAAGACACAGTTAGAAGATACTACTTATGAATCTGTGAGGAACTGGGCCCTCACTGGATACCAAATCTACTGGTACCTTGATCTTGGACTTCCCAGCCTCCAGAACTGTGAGAAATAAATTTCTGTTGGTTATAAGCTATGAAGGTTATGGTATTTTGTTATAGAAGCTCAGGAAGACTAAGCTATACATATAGAGATAGAAAGAGACATTACATATACACATACATTATATATGAGACACATATTTACACATATTATATATACAATATTTTATATAAACATACAAAATACTCTAAAAATATTACCTATGGCCATCTCTGGGTGGTAGAATAATATTCTTTTCTTTTTTCTTTGCTTGGATGTTATGTATTTTATACATTTTCTATAATAAATATGTATTTATTTTTATTTGAAATTGATTATGTTTGCTTCGAGTTAGAGTGGGGTATTTAAGTAACTGAATAAAGAAGAGGGTGAGGAATAATGTGAAAGAAATTGATGTCTTTAGATGGAAGAGAGTAAAGATTGAAAAGAATGTTTTGAGGAATGGGGTCGAATTTGAGTGACAGTGAAGAAGACTTAGTCAGAGAGACCAAATTTTGGTATGTTGAGCATTCAAGGTGGGAACCGAAGCCAGTATTTTGTAGATCTTGAACTTAAACATATCTGGCCAATCCATTGATATGTCAATATTTAAATTAGTAAGTTTAGGATTTATGGTTTGGCTAAATCTCTTTAATAAAATCATAAATAGGGTGTTTTGATGAAAAGGGAGACAAGTAAGAACACTGTAGCTATTATAATTGCTATAATGTGCTCCTACTCCCAGATATGGAAGTAGAGTGATATTTATATGTGAACTGCATAGGACATCAAATTAAAGAAGTGTTCTCACATTTTAGGAGCTGGAAAACAAACAGAGGACCTAAGAAACCCTTACAGGAAGGATGTGTCAAGGGAAGGGTGGCTTGCCTGGGACATTTGAGATATCAGAAAATCTAAGTAATTTCAACTGTCAAGGATTAGATAATCAGAGAAATCAGTCCTGCCATGCAAGTTACACATCCCCTAGTTGCTCAATTATGGCTATCTCTAAAAATATTATGGGTCAAATCCCATCACAGAGAACTTTAAGGAAGGTAAACGATTGTTCACTCAGTTGGAATTTACTATAATCAACATTGTTAGAAATCTCATTGCCAGTACTTACAGGTCACCTTCCCAGGGTCAAGGACTAAACATAGGACAAAGCAGGAGCCCATGTCCCTCCAAGATGAGGTAGTTCATTAAAGCTGCCCAAGCATGCAGACCAAGGCAGAAATGAACGCTTGCAGAAGCTAATTCTCTTTGCCCTCTGACGTGTTCCCTTTTGGTTTTATTCCCCAGAGAACCAAGGCAATTATAATTTCTTGCATTTTTTAAGGAGAATTATATTTTACTCTTTATTTGTGCTATGCTAGCTAGAGCCACTGTGTTATATTTCTCTTCCAGTTTGCATTATGTTACACAGTCAGGTGTTAGATGTTTTCATTATAACAAGCCACTAGGACCAATAATAGAACATTGATTGTACTGAGATTGTGTGTATGTGTGTGTGCATACACATAATATATGTGAGGAAATTTTGCCGTAACAAGACCAACAAGGTACTATTACCATGGACCATTGGTCAGAGCATAAAGATATTTTTATTAGACTAAATTTTGGGTTTCAGTGGTATTCATAATAATAGTGTTTGTCTTATAATAACAATGTAGAAATCCCCTATGGTGAAATAAAAAGCAACATTCCCAATGTAGAAAGTGAATTGAAAATACAAATGTGAATTGAAAATACTAATCTCATACCTCTGTAATAGCAAAAGCTGCTTGTGTTCATGTAAGTCAACTGAGAAAGTTCTAGATGATAATACTTAGCAGTATTCCAGAAACTTTCAAGGGAGTTTCATTTATTTAGTCACTCAGCACTAATGTGTGTATGGTAACATTAAAGGGTAAGGGGATAGCATAATTAACACACATAAACAATGCTAACTTTGTGGAGGTTATGTTCTAGTAAAACATTAGTAAACAAATCTAGAAAATTAAGAAACTACGCTGGGCGTGGTGGTTCACGCTTGTAATTCTAGCATTTTGGTAGGCTGAGACAGGAGGATCACTTGAGCTCAGTAGTTTGAGACCAGCCTGGGCAACATAGGGAGATCTCACGTATACAAAAAAAAACAAAAAAAAAATTTTTTTTTTAACTAGCCAGGCATGGTGGCACACACCTATGGTCCCAGCTACTCAAGAGGGCAAGGTGAGGGAATCACTTGGGCCTGGGAGGTAGATTCTGCAGTGAGCCATGATTGCACCACTGAACTCCAACCAGGGCAACAGAGCAGAAGCCTGCCTTAAAAATAAAAAAAGAAAGAACAAAAGAAACTACAGTTGACCCTTGAACAATGTGAGTGGTAGTGGTACTGACATCCTGTGCAGTCAAAAATCCATATATAACTTTTTACTCCCTAAAAACTTAACTACTGATAGTACAGTTGACCAGAAGTCTTACAGATAACATAAAGTTGATTAACACATATTTTGTAGGTTATATGTATAATATACTGTATTCTTAAAATAAGTTAGAGAAAAGAAAATGTTATCAAGAAAATCATAAGGAAAAGAAAATATATTTACTATTCCTTAAGTGGAAGTGCATCATCATAAAGGTCTTCATCCTTGTCCTCTTTATGTTAGATGGGCTGAGGTGGAGGAGAAGGAAGAGGAAGGACTGGCCTTGCTGTCTCAGGGTGGCAGAGACAGAGAAGGTGGAGGAAGTAGAAGCGGAGGGCAAGAAAGATTTATTGAAAAAATGTGCATAAATGGACCACGCAGTTCAAATTTGCGTTGTTCAAGGGTCAACTGCATACACTATGTTAGAGAGAGAGATGTAATAAGGGAAGTAAAACTGAAAGTTTTCTGTTGTTGGGGGTGGAGTTGTAATACGGTAGAAATGAATGTCTGCTTTATGAATCTAAGTTTTGTTTTGTTTTGGTTTGTTTGTTTGTTTGTTTTGAGACAGAGTCTCACTCTGTCACCAAGCTGGGGTGCAGTGGCATGATCTTGGCTCACTACAACCTTCACCTCCCTGATTCAAGTGATTCTCCTGCCTCAGCCTCCCAAGTAGCTGGGACTACAGAGGCTCACCACAACGCCTGGCCGATTTTTGTATTTTTAGTAGAGATGGGGTTTCACCATGTTGGTGAGGATGGTCTCGATCTTTTGGCCTGGTGATCTGCCCTCCTTGGCCTCCCAACACGCTGGGATTAGAGGCGTGAGCCACCATGCCCAGCCTATAAATCTAACTTTTAAACAAACACCTGAAAAAGGAGGACAAGCTATGAAACTCTGTAGGGAAAGAGAATTCTAGGCACAGGGAACAGTAAGGGAAAAAGGTCTGAGGTATGCACCTGCCTGGTTGCCTGGTATTTTTAAGAAAAGTCAGAAGACCAGTATGGCTGGAGTGGAGTGGCCAAAGGAGAGAGTTACAGAAGGTAATTTAGACAGAAAACAAAGTCCAAATCAGGTGGTATAGGTCATTATTATAACTGAGAAATCTCAGAACTATTTTGAGTATTAGAAGAGTGAGGAACTACAGTGATTTACAAGTAAAGCTATGGGCAATGTCACACACTAATACTCTGACTCAAATCAAGTGCTATGGTCTGAATGTTTGTCCCTCAAAATGCATATGTTCACATTCTAGCCTCAAAGTTGATGGTATTAGGAGGTGGGGCCATTGGAAGGTAATTAGGTCATGAAGGCAGTCCTCATGAAAGGCATTAGTGTCCTTATAAAGGAGTCCTAAGGATATCCCTCACTTCTTCCACTGTGTGAGGACACGGAGAGAAGGTGCCATCTATGAAACAGAAAGAGGACCCTCATGGGACACTACATCTGCTAACACATTGATCTTGGATTCCACAGTCTCTAGAACTGTAAGAAATAAGTTTTTGCTGTTTATAAGCTGCCTATGTCACCTTACTATGACAGCCTAAAAGGACCTAAACATCAAGTTACTTACTTTATGATTAGAGTGTGATGATGTATATAAAAGTTGTTTTTAAATCACAAATATAAAAGGCTCTTAAGAAGATTGAGATTAATCTCTCTTAATCTTAAGAGATAATTGCAGCCGGGCATGGTGGCTCATGCCCATAATCCCAGCAGTTTGGAAGGCCGAGGCAGATGGATTGTGAAGTCAAGAGATCAAGACCATCCTGGCCAATATGGTGAAACCCCATCTCCACTAAAAATATAAAAGTAACCAGGCATGGTGGCACGTGCCTGTAATCCCAGCTACTCAAGAGGCTGAGGTGGAAGAATCACTTGAACCTGGGAGGTGGAAGTTGTAGTGAGCCAAGACTGTGCCACTGCACTCCAGCCTGGCAACAGAGACTCTGTTGCCAAAAAAAAAAAAAAAGAGAGAGAGAGAGAGAGAGAGAATTGTGTGCTATTTCTATTTGAGACTGAAAACAACCCTACTATAACCTGCAAGTTTCTTTTAATTGTTGTTTAGATTGGTCAAACTATCAGAATTCAAGCTAGTTAATCTCAGATATAAAATGAAAACTATGGGATACAGAGTAAGCATTCATAAGGTATCTATAATACTGCTTCTTTACTCCCAAGAACTTGCCTTATTTTCCAATTATAAAAAAGTGAATTGAGTAATAACAGAGTAGCTCAATCAAATTAACTCTCTTACTAAAAAAAAGCTGTAAGATCTGGAAAACTATTCTTACACACACATACACACACACACACACACACACACACTCACACACACACACAAAATTATTTAAAGGCTCAGAAGAATGACTAAAAGTAAAGCAGAAACTGCAGGGAGGGTTTACTCTGAAAGAGGAATCATGGGACGAGTGTGGTGGTTCATGCCAGTAATCCCAGCTCTTTGGGAGGCTGAGGCAGACTGATCACCTGGGTCAAGAGTTCGAGACCAGCCTGGCCAAAGCAGTGAAACCAGGTATCTACTAAATATACAGAAACTAGCCAGGTGTGGTGGTGGGCACCTATAATCCCAGCTACTTGGAGGCTGAGGCAGGAGAATCACTTGAACCTTGGAGGCAGAGGTTGCAGTGAGCTGAGATCTCACCATTGTACTCCAGCCTGGGCGACAAGAGTGAAACTCTGTCCAAAAAAGAAAAAGAAAAAGAAAAAAGAAACAGGAACCATGAAAGATAAAATTTGCAAGTGTGTGGTATTTAGTCTGAAAGTATTGCCTATTCCACAAGAGGCTCAAATGACAGCCTTACAGGATGAAATAAAATAAAATAAAATAAAATAAAAAGACACATCATAGTTAAACTGCTGAAAAAGCAAACAAAGATAAAGAGACAATTTTGAAAGTGGGCAAAGAAAAATGACATATTCCATACAGGAGGACAATGATAAGAATAACTTCTGACTTTCCTAGAAAACAGTAGGTGAGAGAAGACAATGGCCCAGTATCTTGAAAGTTCTGATAGGCAAAACCTGTTAACCCAAAAGGTTTCATCCAGTGAAAATATCTGTTAAAATTGAAAGCCAAAATCAAACATTGTAACATGAATAAACACTCAGTGCATTTGTTGCTAGTAGGCTTGCACTACAAAATATGCAAAAACAGTTCTTTTGACTAAAGAAAATGGCATTCTTGAGTCTACATAAAAAAAATAAGGATTTCTAGATAAAGAAAATATGTAGATACATCTCAAAGACTTATGTGCATACACACACATGTAACATAGTCAATTCTTGTTATTTACAGTAGTTATGCTCTGTAAAGCAGCTGTGAACATAAAATTAGTGAACACTGAATTATTGCTCCTAAGGGAAATACAGGATTTGCCTCCTGAAATCCTCTGCTCATAACATTTTCATCAACTGATCAATACTTAATCTTGTGTGTTTCTGTTTAAAGACAAGTTATTTCATATACATATATTGTTGGTTCATTAATATTGAACTCATGGCCAACAGCAGTATAGCTCTTGCTTGAAAGAAATGTAACTATTCCACTATTTTCTCACAGCCTTCTTGTGCAAAGACTATTAGTTACCATTTCACTTCACACTTGGGGGCCATGTTAACTGGCAAAATCACCAACCAAAAGCACACAAATGCAATGTGGCACTAAATAGACTGTGAAAAGGATACTTATTTACAGTGGGAAAGCTGAATTAAGAAGGCACAGTATTTCCTGGTTTGACCTCAGCTGGGCATATATCTATCAGGTGAATTTTTTGCCTCTCTTAGCCTGTCTGCAAATTACCATGAGAAAACTATTAGTATTGACTTTGGAGTTGAAAAAAAAAATGTGATGAGTAGATGAATTTGCGAATATGAAAACCAGAAATAATAAAGTTGACTGTACATTTCAATACAGTTTTCCCTTAATTAAAAAACATATGACTTGTTATCATGTGTAAAATTATGAAATTGTATGTGAGATGTATAAAGCATGTGGAGTTAATATAACAGACAAAATAACATGAAGAATGAGGGGATAAATAGATCTATACTGCTTCAAGGTAACTGTATTTTATGTTAAGCAATATACTATGAACCTTAGGTAGGTTATGAAAGTTAACAATAAAGATTGTAATCCCTAGGACAACCACCAAAAAAAAAAAAAAAAAATACAGAGAAGTATAGCTAAAAAGTCAATAGAGGAAATAAAACTATAATACAAAAATACTGTATACCCCTCCCCAAAACAGGGAATAAAAATAAATAAATAACAAATAGTAAATGGCAGACATAGCTCCAGCCATACTAATAATTACATTAAATTTGAATAACTAAGCACTGCAATAAAAGCCAGATTGACAAAATGGATTTTAAAAAAGAAGAGGATCTACCTCTACGCTGTCCACACTGCTCACAAAAGATGTACTTTAATACAAAAATACAAATAAATTGAATGTAAAATGATGAAAAATGTTATATTATGCAAATACCAACCATAAGACTGCTGTAGTAGCTATTTTAATGTCACACAAAATAAACTTGAAGACAAGGAGTACTGTTAGAGATAAAACATAACATTTCACAATAATTAAAGGGTTAATTCATCAGTTAAAAAATACAATTCTAAATGGGTATGGACTTAATTTTATTTCAAAAACATGAAGCAAAAACTTACAAAATGAAGAAGAAATACATAAATGCAAAATTATAGTGGGATATTTGTAACACTCTTTCCTCAGTAATTTATAGAACAACCAGTCAAAAAAATTAATAAGGATATAGAAGACTGGACCACAGTTAGCCATCCTGACTTCATTACATTCGTAGAACACCACTGCAACAATGATAGAATATAAATTTATTCCCAGAAAACATGGGACCTTCACTAGAATAGACCATATGCCTGGCTTATAAAGAGTCTCACTATACTTCAAAAGATTGAAATTTTATAGAATATGTTCTCTGACCACAAAGAGCTTAAATTAGAACTCAATAACAATAAACTATCTAGAAAAAACACAATATGTAGAAATTAAATAACAAATGTTAACATAATCAATGGGCAAAAGAATAAATCACAAGAAAAATATGAACATTTGTTATCTAAATGATAATAAAAAATAATATATTTTTATTGTGTGATTTAAAGCAGTGATTAGAGTGATATGTGGGATATTGGATGCTTATATCAGAAGAGAAGACCTGATTTCAATGATCTTAAGATGCTAAAAAAGATTAATAAGAAGAATCCCAAATAAGTAGTACCAATAAAATAATAAAGAGCAGATATCAATAAAAATAGAAAAGAGGAAAACAGAAAAAAATAGAATCCTAAGAAAGTGATTTGAAAATATTAATAAAATCAATAATCTCATAACAAAATAAATTAAGGGGGAAAAAGAAAACACAAATTACAAGTATCAGGAATAAGTAAAGTCTCATGATACAAGATTAATAGATAAAAATCAATTGTATTTCTATATGCTGGCAAATAGAAAATGGACTCAAAAATTAATTTTATTTCTATTGCATCAGAAAACACAAAATACTTGGGAATAACTGGAACAAAAGGTGAACAAAACCTCTGTACTGAAAACTATTAAACATCGCTGATATAAATTAAAGAAGACTTAAATAAATAGACACACCAATTTATAGGTTGGAAGACTCAGTGTTGTTAAAATACCAATTTTTCCTCAAATTAATTTATAGAATCAATGCAATCAAATTATAATGTTATCAGGCTTTTTGAAAAATAGAAAATGAAAAGCTGACTTTAAAATTTATATGGGAATGCATTAAAAGGGCTAAACAAAATTTTTTAAAAAAGGAATTAAGTTCATAGATTTACGTATACTATCTGCCTTCAAGACTTCTAACAAAGCTACAATAATGAATACAATGAGGTACTGGCATCAGAATACACATGTTCAATAGAATATAATGCAGAGTCCAGAAACTGCCCCACGCTTATATGGTTAATTGATTTTTGACAATAGCATCAAAGCAATTCAGTGGGAGAAAGGAAAGTTCTTAACAATGGTACTGGGACAACTGAACATCTACAAGGAAAAGAAAAAAGACTCTCAATCCCTTCCTCATGCCATATAAACAAAAATGTACATGATGATAGATCTAAATGTGAAATCTAAAATTACAGCTTTTAGAAGAAAAGCTTTCAGGAATATTAAAACAAGAGAATAGCTTCATAAACTAACATAATTGAATATTTCTTAAAAACAACAAGGAAAGCAATAAAGAAAATTATACACTGTGAAAATTTAAAACTGTTCATAAAAAGACACTGTTAAGATAATGAATTGACAATTTGCAGACTAGGGGGAAAATATTTACAAAACATATCTCTGACAAAGGATTTGTATACAGAACATAAAAAGAACTCTTTTTTTTCTGGTACCATGTTTCATTTTTTTAATATAATTTCACTTTGATTTTAGATTCAGTGGGTACATGTGCAAGTCTGTTACATGAAAATATTGCATGCTGCTAAGGTTTGGGGTACAGCTGATCTCTTCATCCCCTAGGGATCATAGTACCCAACAGATTTTCATCCTTGCCCTTGGCCCCAGTAGTGCCCAGAGTCTATTGTAGACATGTTTATGTCCAAGGATATGCAATATGTAGCTCTCATTTACAAGAAAAACCCAATTTTTTAAAGAAGATATTCCAATGACCAAAAAGCACTTGAAAAAGTGTTCCTTGTCATTAATCATAAAGGAAAAGCTAATTAAAACCACAATAAGATATCACTACACATGCATCACAATGGTTGAAATTTAAAATATGGGCAAATACCAAATGTGGACAAGGATGAGGATGTGGAGCAATTAGAGTCTTCGTGCATTGCTGGTGGAAATGTTAAACTGTGTAACTGCTTTGGAAAACTGAGGTGTAGCTTCTTATAAAGTTATATATACTGTTTCTTATAAAGTTACACACATATTGGCTCAGCAATTCATTTCTCGTTATTTATCCAACTGAAATGAAAACAAATGTCTACCAAAAGACTTGTATGAGAGTGTTTACTGCTGCTTTTTTCATAATAGCTGACAACTAAAGACAGCCCAAGTGTCCATCAACGAAAGAATTATAATGAAATACTGCTCAGCAAAAAAGTGATAAACTTCCTATACATGAAAAAATATGGATAAATCTCACAGACAGTATACAAAGTGAAGAAAAAAGGTACAAAAATACATAATTGTATGATTCCATGAATATCATGTGCTTCAAACAGGCAAAAATTGTCTAAAATGACTTAGAAGTACCATGAAGGAACTTACTGAGAGATGAAAATATTTGAATTTTTAATGAGATGAGGGTTGCATGAGTCTATTCATTCATTAAAATTCTCCAGCTACTTCTGGGCACAGCGGCTCATGCCTGTAATCCTAGCACTTTGGGAGGCTGAGGCAGGTGGATCATGAAGTCAGGAGTTCGAGAACAGCCTGACCAACATGGTGAAACCCTGTATCTACTAAAAATACAAAAATTAGCTAAGCACGGTGGCATGCGCCTGTAATCTCAGTTACTTAGGAGGCTGAGGCAGGAGAATCGCTTGAACCCAGGAGGCAGAGGTTGCAGTGAGCCAAGATCGTGCCACTGCACCCCGGCCTGGGCAACAGAGTGAGACTTCATCTCAAAAAAACAAAACAAACAAAATTATACAGCTAAGATTTCTACATTTCAGTATACATAAATTTTGGTTACAATATAAATAATAATAATTGAGTGAGGGTGTGGGAAGGTTAAAATACAGATGATACAGAATAGCAGAAGGCTGGAATCCATGGCTTCAATGTGTTTTCCAAAGTTTATGTGTTAAAATCTTAATCTCCAATGCAAGAGTGTTGTGAGGTGGGGCCTAGTGAGAGGTCCTAAGGGCTCTGGCCTCATGAATGGTTTCATGTTATCACAAGACTGACTTTGTTATAAACTCTAGTTCAGCACCCTCTTATACACACTTTGTCTTTTGCCTTTCCTCCCTCTGACATGGGATGATACACAAAGGTCCTCACTGGATGCCGGTGCCATGCTCTGGGCTTCCTAGCCTCGAGAACTGTGAGCCAAATAAATTTCTGTCCATTATAAGTTGTTCAGTCTGTGGTATTCTGTTATAGCAACACAAAATGAACTAAGAAATTGTTAACACTGGGTGATGGGTATACAGAGAATCAATATTTGATTCTATTTATTTTCTATTTATCTTTCTATAGATTTGAATTGTTTTCTAAAATTGTTTTAAAAATGTTTAAAAGCCAGCAAAGATCCAATATTACGGCAGACATTAAAATCAGATTCTTGACCTCAACTTGAGACACTTTTTCTAGGAATGTTTAAATTTTTGACTTTCAAGATCCTTTGAGGAAGACAATCTCCAAAATGATATTTCTTTTATGATGTTACCATTAGCATTCCATCAACAAATATTTGAGTGCCCTCTATGTCCAGACACTTTGCTGAATACCTCTTAGGAAAACCTTCAAAGATGTGGGTATCGCTGGGAATAGGGAGTTGAACAAGTTTTCTTGGGAAAGCCATTATTAACGTGTTGGGATTAAGTCACTCACTTTTAAGGGGCTTCAAAGTGGCTGCTTTCTAAGGAGTTTCATCTGAAATAAAAGAACACATGGAGCGGGTTTTCCTGAGACATGAGTTGCCCCAGCTGTTGCCTTCCTTGAATTTCCTCTGTGGCTGCTACCAGCAAAACCTGTTCACCCAAAGGGTGTGTGGATGTATTTTTGTTCTTAGATCTGCACAGACTCCTGTGTTTTTTATCAAAATCTGATGAGGACAGAAAGGGATCTTTCTCTTGTCAAAGCAACTTTTTAACATTCTTAAGGCTTCCCCTAAGATAATTTTTGGGAAAAGTAAGGATTGTGACTTCTTCTGTCAACATGACAACGGTTAGCAGCTGATTCTGGGCTCACGTGTCTTTCTTGTCTACAGCCACCAGACCCCGCACCTGGGCCTCTTGCAAATGATATGGATGCAATCTGCAAGTCCCACCCTTCCATCTTTCCATCTAGTCCTTGCACAGTAATAACATGAATGGAAGTAGTCATGGGGTACTTCCCATGATGTAGATGGTGACGAAGTTCAGGACATGCTACCCCCAAATATGGCACCTTGGCATTTGAGGAAACAGCAGAAGCAGAAGGTCTCTCTGACCTTCTCTCATCATTCTCTCCAGAAGCAAGCCATAAAAGAAAGCTGTGACTTTCCTCTAATGTAGGTCATAGGACCCTCATTTCAGAGGGATCCTTCCTATACCCAGAGGAAAGGAATGAAGGCAGAGACATCAGAGAAGTTTCTGTACACATACACCTTGCAAGGTTCCCCTCAGTTTATTACCATCAGGACATACACCCTTTTGTTCAATCATACTTCTGCATGACCGTCCACTCTTCATCAAACCTAATCACAAAAATACAGTTTTTCATGTTTCTTTGGGTCTTTATCTCTGAAGGCTCCTGTGCCACCTAAAACTTATATTAAATGGTTTTGTACATTTTTATCCTGTTCATTTATCTTTTGTTACAAAGATTTCAGCCAAGTACCTTGCAATGACTAGGGAAAATATATCAATTTCTCTCCTCTACAATGTCTAATGTCATATTGGGTGATGTACAGTTTGGGGACAAACTGACCATGGCTAAAGCCACTTCTCTTAAGGTCCCCGGAGATAGTGAAAGGGGGAGGGAAGGAAAGAGGGGTAAGGGGAGGAAAAAGAGAGAGAGAGAGAAGAGGAAGGAAAGAGACTTTATCCAGGTGTCTGACAGAGTGTGTCTTAATTACATTCCTTCACATTACAAAAGGATTATATACACATTCAGATTTAGTACAGTGGAAAAACTTGCCCTCTCTTCCCAGGAGAAGGAACATTCAACTTTTCAGGAACTTTGCCTCTCTCTGAGATGATAAGGGAAGAGTAATCTCTGGTGGAAGAGAGCAATGTGAAACACCATTCTTTCACTGACACATTCCTAAGAGGAAGGAAGGCTTATCAGTTAACAGAGCAGAGATTTATCTTTTTCTTAAAACACTTAATCTGTCATTTTACCTCATATTAGCAATCCTGACTTGTATAGTCTCCTTGGGTTTGAAACCATAATTCCCTTTTTTTTTTTCTTTTGAGATGGAGTTTTGCTCTGTCGCCCAGGCTGGAGTGTAGCAGCATGATCTTGGCTCACCACAATCTCCGCTTCCTAGGTTCAAGCAATTCTCTGCCTCAGCCTCTCGAGCAGCTGGGATTACAGGCTACTACTTTTTGTGTTTTTAGTACAGACAGGGTTTCACCATCTCGGCCAGGCTTGTCTTGAACTCCTGACCTCGTGATTCACCCTCCTCGGCCTCCCGAAGAGCTGGGATTACAGGCGTGAGCCACCGCACCCGGCCTTACAATTCACTTTTTAAAGCAAGACACTTTTGAGTTTATCCGTTTTTCATCTGCTCCTCCCCCTCACACATTAAACCCTCAACTACTTTAGTTAAAGTTTTCTTTTCTAAGAAGGTTAAGGAAATCAGAGAAAGAAAGCACCTAGGAAGAGGGTCTAGACACCAAAGAGCAAAGAAAATTCTTTAAAACCAGATCGAAAACTGTCTATCTTGCTTCCTCTTTCTTTCTTTCTTTTCCCTTGCCAAGTAAACCTTTTCCTGATTACAGTAAACACCTTCTTAACAGATCAAAAGGAATGATTTAAAAGTGAGCTGCTTACTCACAAAATTCATTATGGTAATGCCCCATCACAGTGGGCTAAGCGGCTCCCTCGAAGCCCCGCTTTGATCTGTCACTGTGGCCTTGCATCTGTTCCTGCAGTTAATCTACATTTTGTTGGCGTCAGACTTTTTCAGGACTTATGCCTTGGCTTTACAAACCAGTCCAGTAGAATAAGAAGAGCCAGCCTAGAGGCAGATTTCTTTCCTCCACGTTTTAAAAATATACATTTTGAAACATCAGTCACAACATACATTAGATATTGAGTCCTTCCTTCCCACCCAGTGAATTGACCCCTTTTACTACCGTCTGTGAAATTCACTCTACAGTAGAGCTGTCTTAACACTGTAGCGCTCATGTCTGCAATGCAGGTTTCTCGCAGAGCACTATTCATTATTAATGATATAACAATTTATAGTGTGCCAGCCTCCTAAACCCCAAAGTACCTTACAGATGCATAACGAAGAGAGTGCCAGGCCATCTACCTATACATTAAATAGTGCCACCCTAACCTGAAAGGAGCCACCTCTAAAAAGAAAGTCATTTTGCCTGTGTGGTGCCCAGGACCTCCTCAGGTTGGCATCAGTGCCGGAGCTGGAGACTGCAGCAAACCACTGGGACTTTCTAATGTGCGATGATATAACTTTGACCTTTAGAAAGAGCATTTTGATCTGATTTCTGCAAATGACTTACCTGGGGGTATCTCTCTGCTATTCAGTGTCCTACTCAATAAAACTGATGGAAAATAACCTCTTTTGTTTTACCATCTGCCTGCCTCTCTCAAATCACCAATTGCTCAACACAGCCTCCTAAATACCTTTTCTCAGTTCTCACTCTTTTTGATATCTCTGAAGTATTTAGAACCGTTGATCATCAGCTGGGTGTGGTGGTTCATGCCTATAATCCCAACACTTTGGGAAGCCAAGGCAGGTGGATCACCTGAGGTCAGAAGTTTGAGACCAGACTGGCCAACATTGTGAAACTCCATCTCTACTAAAAATACAGAAATTTGGCTTGGCACAGTGGCTAATGTCAGTAATCCCAGCACTTTGGGAGGCTGAGGCAGGCGGATCACAAGGTCAGGAGTTCAACACCAGCCTGGTCAACAAGGAGAAATCCTGTCTACTAAAAACACAAAAATTATCCGGGCATGGTGGAACACATCTGTAGTCCCAACTACTCCTCAGGAGGCTGAGGCAGGGGAATGGCTTGAACCTGGGAGGCAGAGGTTGCAGTGAGCAGAGATCATACCACTGCACTCCAGCTCAAAAAAAAAAGCAATCAGAAATTAGCTGGGCGTGGTGGCAGGTGCCTGTAATCCCAGCTACTTGAGAGGCTGAGGCAGGAGAATCACTTGAACCAGAGAGGCAGAAATTGCAATAAGCCAAGATCCCACCACTGTACTCTAGCCTGGGTGATAGAGTGAGGAAAAAACAAACAAAAAACTGGTGATCATTCTCTTTCGAAATTTTAATACTCTGTCCTCTCCTGGCTTCTATAATGCTAGACTCTCCCTATTCTCCTCCCCCTTTTACTTATTCTGTCACATTTCCCAGTTAGGACATTCATTTTCTAGTCCCTAATTTCTCTTTCTTCATGACCAATAACAGAGCCCTCTCTCTTGCTAAAATAAGGATGACAGTGGTGCAGTAAACGCTCCTGTGCCTGCTGGGTTTTATAGTGCTTTATAATCCCGGTGTTTCCACACAATCTCCTCTTACCTCACAGCAACCCCACAAACTGGTTGGGACACCTCATCACATTTCACTGTTGTCACTGATTTCCTGTTCTGCTTGCCTAGACTGTGTGCTCTGTGAGGGCAGGGCTGTGCCTATCCTAGCTCAGTAACCACCTGGCACACAGTCAGTCCTGACGGAGTTATGATCAGGCTTATTTTATACATAACACTGCATTTTACAGCTAACCCTAATGCTTAGAGAGATCTGCTCACAATCACAAAGCATAGGAATGTTAGATCTCCGACTAGATCTCTGACTAGATCTCCGACTCCAAGTCTATCTTTTTACTGCACTATGTTGCAAGACAGTGAAACCTGTATTTCTCCCTGTCGCACTATATGACCAATGACCAGTTTTCATAAATTCATGGAAGGGAATTGCAGACTTGATCTACCCCTGATTCCCAGGTTTACCTGATCATGAGCATCTCTTGAAATATTTACATAATGGCAGTTTCCAGTCCCTACCCTAGTTCTGCGGCGTGCAAATATCCAAAGGATAGGCCGAAGAAACTGGATGTCTACACAGCTTCTTCCTCTCTGTTATTCTGTCCACATGACTTCTATGGGGCTGCTAGACCTGGCTTCAACTCCAAAGCGGGGATAAAAGCCAAGGAACTCAAAGGGACTCCACTTTGGAGCAGAGATAAAAGAAGAGAGACCCAACTCTACATTTGTAAGTGATTCTCATCAATAGGGAGATTTAGGAAACACAATTTCATACCGATGTCTCTTAAAATGTGATCAGCAACATCTGGGAACTTACTAGAAATGCAGATTCTCAGGCCCAACCCTTGACCTATTGAATCTGAAATTGAATCTAAAGATGAGGTCCAGCAGTCTGTGTTTTAACAAATCCTTCTAGGTCATTCTGATGCATGCTAAGATATGACAAACATGGCTGGACACAGTGGCTCATGCCTGTAATCCCAGCACTCCGGGAGGCAAAGGCAAGCAGATCGCTTGAGCCCAAAAGATTGAGATCAGCCTGGGCAACGTGGGTAAAATCCCCTGTCTACAAAAAAAATACAAAAATAAATCAGCTGGGCATGGTGGCACATGCCCGTAGTCCCAGCTACTCAGGAGGCTGAGGAGGGGAGATGGCTTGAGCCCAGGAAGTAAAAGTAGCAGTAAACTATGGTTGCACCACTGCACTCCAGCCTAGACAATAGATCAAGACTCTGTCTCAAAAAAAAGAAAGTTATCTTCTAATAACATACTAAACAGATGAGGCTAGTTCTAATCTTTAGAAGGTGATGACAACAACCTCTTCAGTAACTCTTTCCAGCACTTAAAGTCATTGTCACAAGGAAACTAAATCTCTCCTGCTCTTTGTGAAGCCCAATTTTTCTTGTTCTGAAACTAGTCCTTCACGCATTTAGGTTTTACATCACTTCATGAATCAGACAGTTCATGTTTGTATTTCTTAAAAGGTATTTTTAATACTTGATTATATTGATGCTTTTGTGAGAAAGCTCTCTACTACATTGTATCATCCAGTTAAGCAATTAAGCAAATATATTGTCTACTTGGCCAGAATGCGATGCAAACATTGCTCAGCACTGGGCTTGATATGGACAAAGATCTCGGTAAATATTTGTTAAATTTTTAAAAAGGAACTCTTTAGTTGTGACTACGGTATTTTGGTCAGAGATTGTCAGTGGAAGAGGACAGAATTCTCAGGACCTATGCTCCATGCTCTGCAGGGCAATATCACTGGCTTCGTCCTCCTTGGTATCCATCATGCCCACTTCATGCCTTTTGCTCCAGCCTTTGCCATTTTACTTGCCTTCTTGCCTGCTGCCCAGACATTGAGACACTTCCCTTGCTGCGTTTCATTTCATTTGGGTCTAGTTACTTTAACTCACATGGATGTCTGATCCTATTTCCCAAATGGATTTTTGATCCTATTTCCCAAAGTGCTTGTGACCCCATTCTCTCTAGTTCACCATCACCTACAGGTGTAAATATTGGGTCTTCCATCTTTAATTCTGTTCCAAAGTAGAGTCCTCGTTAAACCATTCTCCATCACTACCACTGGGGCTGAAGTCAGAGTCAGCAGACCTAGAGAACCCCTGTGGATGAAATGGCAGAAAGAAAAACAGGGTACATGCCAAATGGAATCACATGTGTGGGGATAATCTGTTATTAACATGCATTTAGTATTTGGGAATTCTAAGTGCTTAATACATGTCAATAACTATAATAGTAAGATATATCTTGAGGAAATGGCATTGTGTTTACAACCTCTCTGCCTGGGTGGCTATTTAACACGGTCAGTTGGACATCTGGACTCAGGCCACTTGGTCACTAGCCTGGTTTTTGCTTAGGAGTGACTGCAGCTTCTATAGCCCACAAACCCCTTGTAACGTTGCCCAGCACCCAGCAGGGAGATGCAGTTGTCCAGTGAACCGATTTAAGAAAAGGACTAGGCATGGAGTTTCCCAGGTGGCATTTGAAAAGCTAATCCTTCCATTTTTAACAACTACAAAAGAAAATGAAGAAAAATGCAGTACACTGTGAGAATCAATTGAGATGGGAAATATTCAATAATTTATAACACTCCTACAGCATGTTTTCCTATAAAATTTTACACAAATTGAATCTTCGTTTTTATATCAGAGAATCTTCCTACCTCATAACTACATGGCTATTAGTTATGTGCTTAGTTAGGTGGAAGACTGGAAAAGAAAATGGTTATTGATGGGTTAGAGCCTTCCCATGGAGAGGGACATTACTGAGCCAGTATATGAAGCAGAAAGAGCACTACTCTTGGCATCAGGATATCTGGGTTTGATGATAGACTCCCCAAATTACTAATTTCATGATATTAGATGGTTCTCAAATCCTTTCTAACCTTCAGTTGTTTCTGCTGTAAAGTGGAAACAAAGATTCTTCTCCTATCCATCTGCAGAGCTGCTTTGAGAAAATAAGAAATTAATACAAATCTATAATCAGGTTTCACCATAATAATGCTACATAACATCCCAAAATTTTAGTGGCTTGCAACAACATATATTTTTCTATCGTGGGGTTTTTTTGATCAGCTGTGGCTCAGCTGAGCTTGGCTGGGCTTAGGTTCAAGTCTGCTTAGGTGTCTCTCATTCCATGGCCCAGGCTTAATTAACATGGAATGGCTATTTCCTTTATGTTCATCTTGTGGCTTTTGACTGCAGTGGAAAAAAGCAAGTGAAAACTTGATATGACTGTTAAAGTCTGAGCTTGAGGCTAACATTTAACTGGTCAATGCAAGTACCTTGGCTAAGACCAATGTCAACAGGGAAGTGAAGAACCTTCAGCCCACAGAGAAGGGCATGGGCGGGAGGAAAGAAAGAATTTTTAACAAATACAATATTATAATTTGTCACAGTGAATGGAATTCTTCCAAAAACTGTTAGGTAACATTCAGATGTGGGGGTGGCAGGAATGATTACTTTAGCCTTGGATGACTAACAGTCTTGTCTTACAAAAGATGAGATTTGGGGTTCTGCAGGGGGAAAAAAAAGCACTCAGGCATAGGCTGTGTCCTATAAACATTACAGTTCTTTATCAAGCCCTTCAAGGAGCCACTCCCAGCTAACTAAGCATGCACCAAATAGTTAAACTGATACTGGTTGGAAGATGCTATGATGTCAGACAGGGTCGGATCAGTGAGCACAGCTGCTAGAGTCTTTTCAGTTCCTCACAGGAGAGGCATCAAAGCTGATGGATTCTGCATGTTCAGGGTAAGGAACTGCTGGGTCACAGGGAGCTCAGACTGAGGCCTTACTATGCTCCTATACTACAAGCATATCACATTAAAAGCCAGAGTGATTTTCTTCTGTATAGTCACATACCATACAATGATTTTCCCCAAATATATGAGAGTGGTGCCATAAGATTATAATACTGTATTTTTTTTTTTTTTGAGATGGGTCTTGATATGTTGTCCAGGCTGGAGTACAGTGGGGCAATCTTAGCTCACTGCAACCTCTGTCTCCCAGGTTCAAGTGATTCTCTTGTCCCAATGTCCCAAGTGGTTGGGATTACAGGTACCTACCACCACACCCAGCTGATTCTTGTATTTTTAGCAGAGACAAGGTTTCACCATGTTGTCCAGACTGGTCTCAAACTCCTGACTTCAAGTGATCCACCCGCCTTGGACTCCCAAAGTGCTGGGATTATAGATGTGAGCCACCAAATCCAGCCTAAGATTACAATACTATATTTTTACTGTACCTTTTCTCTATTTAAACACACAAACATTTACCCCTATATTGCGACTGCCTATGCTAGTGAGTACAGTAACATGCTGTGCATGCTTGTAGCCTAGGAGCAATAGGCTACACCTTATAGCCTTGGTGTGTACCATCTAGGTTATATTACCTAGGTTTGTATAAGTATGCTCTACGATGTTGGCACAACCACAAAATTGCTTAGCAATCCATTTCTCAGAATGTATCCCCATCATTAAGCAACACATACTGCAGTTGGGAAAACTGCCTTTCACAAGCCACATCACTTGGCTCCAGCAATTCTGCCGTAGGTAATACAATGACTAGTCATCCCACCTGGAAGTTGTGCTGCTGTTGTATGACATTGACCGGACTGAGAGGACTTGTGATCAGTCACCGCCTGTCATGCCAGGCTATCATGCCTCTCTAAGGCTGGAAGTAGAAAAAAGGCATTGAAATGGTTTCATGTCTTTGTGAATTTAATCTTGTCATTTCTACAGATCACTCTGGCTATGGAGACCAAGAGGGAGAAAAGGACAGGTAGGAGGCAGAGCAGGACCGGGCAAAGGAGAAGCGATCTGGCAGGATTTGACCCAGCTCAAAAGTGGGAAGCAAAAATAGTGTCATGGGGTGAAAAGCATACGATTTGAAATTCTGGACCTCTATTTCTTTGTCTGTAAAATAAGCATAAGAATATCTGTTTTGTAAAATTGATGTAAGAATTCAATGAGATGTTGTATATGGAAGTTGTTACCACTGTACCTGGCACATAGTAAAAGATCAACTCATGTCAGACTCTTCTCTCCCCAGTGTAGGGGCCCAAGGAAAACCCCTTCTCACTCTGAAGGTTTGCTGAAAATCACTGACAAGAGGCAGATTAATAGGAAAAAAGGCATACAAATTTTTATTAATACGCACATGGGAGCCTTCGGAATGAAGACCCAAAGACACAGGAGAGGTTGTCTATTTTTATGCTTAGGCTCATCAAAGTATGAATAGTCATATTGAGATGTGATTGGACAAAAAGGGCCTGATCTAATTCTAATAGACTAAGTGAGGAAACCCAGCAAGGCCTGTCTGTGTAGATTCTTCCTGGCATCTCAGGGTATTCCTTCCTTCCTTCTGGGGATGGAGCAGAACCCTCCCTGGAATGGGGGTCTTACCACCTACAGTCAAGCAATGTAGATCAGATAATTTCTTTATGGCTGGTTTTTACTCAGAAAAGTGGAAGGGGGGATTAGAGTAATATTTTTAGATTTTATGGCTGGTACTTTCTGCTTTCTATGACATCCCTTGGGGAAGAAGGGTTCTACTTTTTCTGGTTAGCCTGGAGGGAGAAATGGACAGAGACAGGCAAATAGGGAAAGGTCAGGGAAAAACTTTTGCTTCTGAAGCTGACTCTGAGGCTTTCACTTCGGGATATTGTTTTCTGAGTTCCAAAACCAACATAATAGGGGTGTTCTCCAATTCCCAAATGAAGAAAAGAGAGAAAGATAGCCGATCATATATGATATGTTTCATAAGGAACTATGCTCTCAGAAAATACTCAATATGAGTTGCCATGGACTATTTCTATCCAAACTTAAAAAGTCATAGAGGAGAAAGATGTATCCATCTTTACAAACCATTATGAGGATTAGATGAGTCAATGCATGAAAGTAATTTGATTAGTGCCTGGCACAGGGTAAGAGCTCAATTAATGTTAGTAATAGTAGTAGTAGCTAGTTTCATTAGTTTTGACTGAATTGGCCACACAAATTTCTTGCAAAGAGTGGACCAGTCTCATACTGATGGAGCCAAGCTTAATAATTCAAAGTCTCAGATGGAGTAAGGAAGTACGGGAGGCAGAAAGAGTGAAATGAATGGTTTGGCTCTGAACACCATTGTTTCTGGTACTGGGGCACTAATCCTCTATGGCTACCGGGAAAATTGAACTAATTTGACAGTCATGTGGACTGTTTCCAGAGTGCCAATATTCTGGGGTACTACACTTGCCTCAGAAGGAGGTCCCCTGGCCAGTTTCCAAGAGGATTGGCAGAAAATTCCAGTCAGTTGTTCAGGTTTAGAATTAAATTTCTAAGGAAAATAGATTTGTGTTTGTTTGTTTTTGTTTCTTCAATATAGGGGCAGCTGTAAAAATAAAGAAGCTATAAAAATAATGCACAGAAGAACATTAGAAATTAAAAAGCATGATAATTATCAGCACTTTAAAACACCACTGTTGTTATTCTAGTTCCATCTCTATAGATGTTTCTCAGTCCAATGGTCTCTGTGTATAATGGTCTCTCCCCATTTCTGCATGTGCGTAAACTTAAGAGAATGTCACTGAAGTCTCAATTTCTCACTGCTAGAAAGAAAAATGGGAGATTTCCCCATCTCTGTTTGGACCCTAGAACCAGTATTAGAACTAAGCCTCCTGGTGATACACAGTTCCAAAAGCTTTTCTCTATGAACTCAGACAAGATTTTGAAGGAATTTCAGCTGTAAGGGTAAAGGAAAGGACATATACTGGCATTGTGTTTTTGTGACCAGTTCTTTACAACTGCAACAAAAAAAATCAACAGGACTCTGATTCCCTCCCAGCCTGAGAAAACGGTAAGGAGTGGAGAGCACGGTCCACCCATGCACCTGCCCCATCTTATTCATTGCTACCACTTTTTTTTTTTCTTTTTTTGAGATGGTGTGTAGCTCTGTTACCAGGCTGGAGTGCAGTGGCACAATCTCAGCTCACTGCAACCTCCATCTCGTGGGTTCAAGAGATTCTCCTGCCTCCTGCCTCAGCCTCCTGAGTCTGTCATCCTCTTAGCTGGGATTACAGACATGCACCACCACACCCAGCTAATTTTTGTATTTTTACTAAAGACATGTATTTTTAGTTTCACCAAGTTGGTTAGGCTGGTCTCAAACTCCTGACCTTGTGATCTGCCTGCCTCACGCTCCAAAAGTGTTAAGATTACAGATGTGAGCCACCATGCCATCCAGCCCTCATCACTACCTCTTTCCAGGACAGGTGTGTCTGGGGCTGCAATACTTTACTCGGCCTCCTGAGTTTTCCTTGCAGTAAGAACGTGAGACCAGAGCCTCCTCTCTCTCAGGTTCATGTTAGAGTAAGGTACTCAGACAGGGTTACAAATCCAAAGGCAACTTAAAAAAATTTATCAGCCTGTACAACCCCACAGCAGCTTAATTAAGTTGGGGAAAACAGGTAAAACATCAAGAGGTTGACAGTTTGAGTCAATAGAAGGGAGTTCTTGAGGCTCTAAAGAAGTCTCCCTGTTCTGAAGAGCATAGTTCTGACTTCCAATAAAGTCCCTGGAAGGCAGCTGCCTCAGTCCTCCATAGTGACCTGTTTTTGTCATGGCAAACCAGGTCTCTGCAAAGGCCATATGGCCAGACAGGAACCGTGTCCCTTGGGAAGTGGGCCTGGTGGAGTGCCTGGACGTGATTCACTTTCACTGAAACATATTTTCCTCCTTGCTTCTTCAGCTATGTGTTCTCTGTCAGCAACTTCACAGGCGGCCTTGGCTCCTAAAAGCCGGTCATCCAAAGATCATGATCAAAGAGAACGCTTTACACAGATTGCAAGGACCACCTGCCTAGATGAGGCCTCCGTCAGCATCCTCCCCTTCCCATTTCCAATGTCCAGCATTTCACATAATTTTCTCCTCTGCACTCTGCTACAAACTCCAGGCATCCGTTTGTGTTATTAGATTTAAGTATGCAGGTCAACAGCACACATCACCAGCCCACCTCACAGCTGGAAGGGCCATTGTGGAGTCTTTTCTCTACTTGATGTTTTCATTTCGGCTCATATCTTCCTCCTTCTCAAGACGGTGGCATAAAGGATCATTAGGGTAAGGCAGCTGAGAACATGAAGCGGGGTTTATCATGAAACCAAAGACTAAATCTCCGCAGTCACCAGACCTGGCACGAACTTGTCTACCCCTGGGCTCCTGTGTGCCTGGAAAGGACGACTATTGCTTTAAAGCAGTCATTCCCTTGTGGCAAGCGGCAGGGGCTGTTAAGATCAGATGTGCTGTGGCGTTAATGCTTTGAATTTACAAGAGGCCGTTTGTGAAATGCCCTGCAGCTTTATTTCTCTCTCCTGGATGCATGAAACCCTGGAAGGGCCAAGGATGGGGCTGGTATTAATAGAGTAAAACCTCAACTAATTGCAGAGCATGTGCTGCAATATCCTCTTTGATACCAGAAACTATGTTAGCAGAGGTAGAAGTAATATAGAGACACATGGAGGCATTTAGGATGTCAGAAAGAGGGAGTTATAAAAATAAATTAGTTAAGCTAGCAACAAATGAGCTGGAAATGTAAAACACACATCTGAATCTCTTGGGTCAAAGATAGGGAAGGGAAAGAGATTGGTTCAAATTGGGAGAGGGAGGAGCTCAACATGTGAAAAAATGGAAAGGAGAAATGGCTGGAGGGTTTGCAGAGCAGAGGCCTGTGAAGCACAGATGAGAGGAGAACAGAGAGAAAGGCCAGAGTCAGAGTGTTCCAGGAGGCATCAAACAGACACACACGGAAGCATCCAGCATTTTTTCCTGAAAAGAGGCTTCCAACAGCCACAAGCTGCTGCAACACCGGCCCACCTTACCCAGGGAAGTGGAAGGAGCTGGAAAAATCCATTCTGAGCCCCATGCAAAGAACAGAATTAGCTGGCCCTTCAGGAGCTCCATGTTCTTCTAGGTTCACTCCTAACCTCAAAGGTTTAAATCACAAGGACACAGACTCACATGTGCATGCATGCAAGCACACACATGTGCATATACTACAACCACCACCGCCCTCTTAAAAACAACCCAACAACTTGAAGGAGAGAAAAGCCTGGTTCACTGGGATGCAAAGCAGTAGCAGGTTTTTGTTGAGGGATAGCTCTCATGACTTATCTTAGTTATTATCTCTCCGAAAGAAATTATCTGATTTCTTTTAACTGTAGAAAAGCAAAGAGAATATGTAGTTATGGTTCATTACATTGTAAGCTGAATTTATTTACTTTTCATAGTAACTTAGCAGCTATAGTTTCCACTATTTCAAAGTTTTCTGCCACACTAGGGAACTTAGTGGAAGGGTTCAAAGCTAACCCTGGCACCCTTTGAAAGCTCCTACTTTGCCCCCTCCTTGTGGAGATCAGAGTTTACTTTCCTGAGCTTTTGTGTTCCAATTATAGATGAAGTCTTTAAACACATAGGACTGGTTAAGTGACACATTGACGAAAAGTCATTTACTCTGATGAGTCTGTGGGGTCAGCAAGGTTAAGTGGCTGAGTGAAAATTGTTTTCAGTTGGGGAAGGATTGTTTGGAGTTCAGAGGTTTAGAATCGAATTTCTAAAGCAGGAATGGGAGGTGACATCAAGTGAGAAAAAAAAAGTAAAGAAAGAGATGTAACTAGGGTACCAAAATATTCTAATTTTTGCTCCGTGTCCAGGGAGCAGACAGAAACTGTGGCTAGTAGCATTTAATTCACATATCCCAAATACTGCATTATTCATAAAGCTTTGTGTTTTGCTTTCATTTGTTTGGTGTTACAAGGCGAATTCACTCATTTAATAAATGCTTATTGAGTATCTATGTATGAGCCAGGTGACAAGGTAGGTCTTGTATTATGCACTCTTTGACAAGTCTCTTTCTTGGGGATTTTGTTCATAAGAGCAATTCTGTGATTGAATGTAGTTATTAAGATGAATACAGACAGAGGATCATTCTCTGGGATCATGTACCTAGAGCCACAGAACCCAGATTTGTCAGATATCAACAGTCATTTGTCCAGTTTTTCCATCTGTTATGTGATCTCACACTAACACCCCCATTAAAATTGCTCATGTGCTTTTCTCCCTGAATACTTTCAGTGGCAAAGTGCTTACCATCTCTCAAACCACCAACCTCTTCTTAACGGTGGTTCAGATTGTTACAGAATTCTTTTTTATACTGAGCTAAGAGTTACCTCCTACGACTCCTTTTTATTGGGTCCCATTTTTTTCCCACCATTTACCCAGAATGTCTCCTTTTTTTCCCACGTGACAGCTGTTCCCCAATTTGAAGATAACCCTATCATTGAGTCTCTTCTCCTGATGCTACATTCATTCATGCATTCTTTGTAAATGATGGTTTTCAACTCCCTTCACCAATCTTGGTGACCTATGGTTTACTGATGGCCTTCTGAAAACAAGGCACAAAATGTTTCAGGCATGGTTTCTGACCAGCTTAGGCTATAGTGGAGCTTCGCTCCTCTTATCTGGAAGAATCTTCCTTGATTAATGCAGACTGAGTAGGTATTCCCTTGTCTGGATGCCTCTTCACATGCTTGGCTCATACTAGGCTTATAGGAAACCGTGGTCATCTCCACATCTGGCCTTCAGCTACTTCTCTGTCATCTATACACAGTCACTGGTTTTCTGGACCCAAACACAGGCTGCACTCTTTCCCCTATTAAGTTTCATCCTTTGAGAACAAACATGTTATAGCTGGCTGAGATTGTTTGGGAACCTATTGTTGTCACTAAACACAATAAATGTCTCCTAGTTTCATTTATGGGTCCACCATGACCGGCGTGTCATCTGTATCCTTGACCAACTTATGATAACTGTTGAACAGGATGATATTTCTTTCTTTATGAGGAAGCCAAACCATCATCCAAAACAACATAAAAATCCCTCTCTATTCTGGACATTGACAGCATATGAATCATCATTGACTTGATGACAAAGTAATTTAATAATTAAAGACCAATGCAATGATTTTATTTTGGCAACCCAGTCAGTGGTAAATTGTACCTTAACCTAATCATCATAGTTTGTATCAGAATTTTGTTTTTGATGGATTAATGCTCCTTGAAAAATTTTGATGAATTTGTACAAGATTCCAATAAAGCAGCTGAATTCAATGATTCCAAAGCTAATGCCAGGTATGATCTCTTCCAAGTTTCAACCTAACAATTTAACTGACTGCTGGATATCATAGAATTTTCTATTTTGCACAATATTTATTTATAAATATATTACCTCTCTTGTGACAGCATAAGCTCTTTGATGTCATGCACCAAATTGTGATTTGTATTTACATTGCACATAGAATCTAATATAGCACTGTAAACAGTAGGTGCTCAATAAATGACTTTTGGATGATTTTGAATCATTGCAATATAGATACAGAGTAATACTATGAGCTTCAAAGAAAAATTTTAGGACTATGTAGTGCTTTGAGATTCTGAGACAAAATATAACCTCATGAGTATATATTTTTCTTCCAGATTTAAAGTAAATGTGTGTCCCTCCGCTTCATGATCTGTGAATAAGAAATATTTGCCTTTAAGATAGCCTGAGGCTTCCCTTTCAGTACAGCAAACTTTTTTTCTTAGTATAGTCTCACCAGAATCAGTAACTTTTCCATGCAACCTGCCAGAGACAGTCCAAGTTCTCAATCTGCAGTAATTATCTCAATAAGATCAATTAGTATTTTAAAAAATGATACAGTTACTTGGCTGCTGGTTTTCCGTTTACTCCTATTTTGCAGCAGAATGCTCCCGGCATCAATTGCCATGGGAGCCTCATTGCACCAGAGGAAAAAACTGTCTATCTTGATGCCAAAAGGAGGTGTCCTTCAGGTAGAGAGAGAGAGAACAGTTTATAGGTGCTCTGGGAGGAACAGTCGCTCCAGGCAGATTATTCTGTGACTATACAATGTTCTGAGATGCCTGAGACTCTCTACTTTGCAGCTTAAAAATGCCTGAGGAAGTTACTCAGGTGCCAAGCTGGAAGTTTAAAAGTCAAGAGAAATTAGTGCAAATGGGGAAAAAACATCCCCTGAGTGGAAGACTTTTAAAAAACCACCACCAAAAGAAAAAGAAAAAAAAATAGCTCTCCTGCTGACCATTGTAAAGGATGGAAATTAGATCAAGCTACAGTCAAACACTAAATCCTTGTCTAGTTTGCTTTTGGTTTTCCCATAACACAAAATTCTTAAGGGTTTGCTGAGCCTCTCTATGAAATACTTTAAGTCTTCTACCACCTTTTATCAAAGGGAAATGATATTTAGACTTTTTAAAGTAATATTTTATCTTTCACGTGTGTTTTTCTTCCTAATATCATCTGGCACAAACTGTGATTTTTTAGCAGCATGTCTTGGTGATGGTTGGTGGTACATTTTTATTTCCATGGGATGTTCAAGGTTTCCCTTCACGTCTACATTTAAGGATATGAATCAAAGGTAAGAAGGATTCCTCAGGACCATACAATTTCCCAGTGTAAGATGAGAGTGGGAAATTATAGGGATAATGACAGAGACTATAAATAAAACCAGATTAGACAACGTTCTCTTATCTGTCCTGGAACACTTCTCTTCCATGCAATATATTCTCACCATGTGGATCTTGTCTCCTTTAAGCCCCTGGAAAAGCAGAGAAGGTCCCAAGTGGAGCTTGTGGAAAAAGGAATAATGAGAGAACCATCTGTGACATGGGAGTCCACTGTGTGGGGTCTCAGCCAGCTCCACCCTAAGCATTGCAGGGGCAGCCGCTTCCTCCTTCCTGAGTGTAAAGATCAAGATGATCAATAGGCAGGGCACAGGAATAGTCAGCATCACCTATCTGTTGTACAGGCCTTGAGCAAAAGATGCCATGGGTAACTTCTGAAGCCCTAGTGATTTGTCTGGGTGTTTGGTGGGCATTTATTCCATAAATTCATTTGAGGTAGGGGTGTCCTCACAAAGCAGCTCTCATAGGATTTATGCCTGGAACACCAGCCACATAACACAAATAACGCATACCACAGACCTGTCAGGAGAAAGATTACACTTAAACTCCCCTCAACCCAGGGAAAAAGCACCAGGAAAAAAATTAGGTCCTCAAGGTAGCTTTCAATATTGATCGAAGCCTGACCTGACAAAGAACTGCCGAAAATCTTGTTTGCTGTTGCTTCTCTCCAGGGTCCTGGGATAATTTGTAATTCAAACTTGGAAGGAATCCTAAGCTATTTCCTTCAGATTTATTCTTTCCACATGTGAAACGAAATAATTAAAACACCTCATCTGCTTTTAGAGCTTGATTTAAAAAAAAAAAAAGCAAGAAATTGCTGATTGAATCCATATTCCTCCCAATCTTCCACTAATTTAATGTCAAAAAATTATTTCCTATGATAAACAATGATTTTGCATACAAATAGATTTTTGAAAGTGGATTTCAACAATTTATATTTGTTAGTAAGTTATAATAAATCTATTATCCTTATCTTTATTACTCCAGATGAGTTCCACAGTGGTTGAGGGGAAGAGGTCTCACGCATATTTACATTCACTTGAGTGATGATATTTCTGATAGGCTACAGGGTGCTTAAAATAGTTGACACAGTATCCAACTGTTTTCATGTGGACATTTGTAATGGTTATTAAGCTAAATTAACAAAGGCCTTATAATTACGGCTATGTGGGACAGTTCAAGTAAATTCAAGTTTCTTATATGGCATGTGCCATATTTATCAAACTAAAGTAATTGGAATTTCTATACTACTAGAAAGACAAATACCACACAGATGTGGAGTATAAACATATTGATTCAGAAGCAGAGAGTAGAATGGAATGGTGGCTACTAGGAGCTGGTTGTGGGGCTTGGCGTAGGAGGCAGATGTTGATCAAAGGATACAAAATTTCACTTAGGATAAATTAGTTAATTTCAGTTAGTTAAGTTCAAGAGATCTATTGTACAACATGGGGACTATAGTTAGCAACAATGTATTACATACTTGAGAACTGCTAAGGTGATAGATTTTAAGTGTTCTCATCACAAAAAATGGTAAGTATGTGAGGTAATGCATGTGCTAATTAGCTTAATGTAGCCATTCCATAACGTATACATATTTCAAAACTATATGTTGTACATGAGAAATACATAGAATTTATATTTGCCGATGTAAAATTAATTTATTAAAAAGAAATTTTGTGCTAGGATGTACTAACAGTTCTGTCAACCAAGAATCTTGTCTTTGATACAGACAATAAGCAACATGGATTCACTGATGTCTTTTGGGAGTCCCTGCATTGACCTCCATGATAGCAATTATAAAAAGTGTTTTTTTAAACATACCAAATGTTCCTAACTGCCCTTTAACAACTCTAGATTATCCTCCCATTACACTTAGCCAAGTCCCTCTTGAATGTATGTATAGTTTCAACTTGCTTCACTTCCAAAGATGTCTTTGGAAAATCCATCACCTATACACCAACCCTTAGATTGTAAGCAGCAGGACAGCAGAGTCTGTGTCTGCCTCATTCACTTCTGTTTCCCCAGCATCTCACTCAGCATCTATAGGTTTTCAAAACAATTGCTTGTTGGTTAATAGATTGTAGTTACTGGCCTGTAATTCTAAGAAAACAAACAAAAATGTCTGCATTATTTGCTTTTATCTTCTTGAATAAAATCTCTCTGGAAGGATTACAAGAACCTATTCACTAGCCTCACTCTATGTATCTCCAGGCCCACTCACTATAGGAGGACATTTCTTTCCAAGCCATCACATTCTCCCAAAAACCCATCACACGCACACACACACACACACAGAGCAACTGGGATCTGTTTGAAATTGTTGATGGATTCTTGTCCTCCATAGAATAAGGGCTCATCTCCTCAGTATGAACGAAAAAGTCCTTCTTGACTGGCCCTTCCCTGGCCCTTTCTACTAACACCTGCCCGGTTTGCCTGTTCGACATCATTTCCCATTGAGCTCTGACTCCCCCAGTGCTCCAGCCAGTCCATGGAAGTCACTTCCCAGTGGTATATTGGTGCCTTTGTTCATGCTCTTCCATTCTCTGACAAGGAAGGCCCTTCCTCAGCTCTGTTCTGAAATGCCTGGCACTCTCCTATCAATCCTTTCAAATCAAGCTCAAATATTACCTCCTCCAAAGCTTTCCAGACCAGATCCCCTGGGCATCTTACACATGTCTCAGTTCCATGATTGTGAATCCTGGCTGCACTTTAGAATCACTTGGGGAGCTTGTAAAACTGACTGGGCCTCACCCAAGACCAATTAAATCAAAATCTTAGAAAGTAGAATCCAATAAGTATGTTTTTAAAGTTCTGTGGATGATTCCAGTGGGCAGCCAGCCCTCAGAGTCCCTGTTTTGTGATAACCTTTGTGCTTCTTTTCATGGTTTTCTCCTCACTTCTCTCAGACAGGCACAATGCCTTATGCGTCTTTGTCTTCCCAGTGACTGGTATAGATCCTCACACATACTAGCTCTTCAAGCATTCTTTATAAGTTCAAAATGAAATACTCATGAAGGCCAAGCTACTTTGACAAAGCCTAGAAAGTACATAAATCCATTTTACAGTAAGCTCTGCAACTGAAAACTTTTCATAGCCATGTTCTTCAAAGTTCCAATCCAGAGCTCAAGAATAGAGGTACTTGATTTGATTTCTAACCTGGGCCATAATTATAAATGAAAGCTGGAGTGTTGGTGAGGTGAGTAATCATTTCTACCTAGCATGTTCTCTAAAGGTGGTTGTTTTGTTTTTTGTTTTTTTGTTTTTTTAAATAAAAGCCAGTATGTTGACAGGGCAGTGTTAAAACAATTATTGAAGGCCGGGGTGGGGGGGATTGGGGGGTACTTTTGAAAAAGCATTTGGAAGCAACATCCAAAGACATAAAGAGAAGAAATCTAAGGGCAGAGACTTTTTAATGTGGCCCCACCTCACCCAAGAAACAGTACAGGCCCCACTCAACTCTTCCATGTTCCTGCCCCCATCCCAGTGTTGGAACTTGGCTGATGCTCCCTTCACCTTGACCCTTTTATTTGGTACTTGGCACAGGTTATAGATGAAAGATAGGTAGCATGCAGCTGAGTCACGGCCTCTGACATGTGACTTCTACCCATTAGGTGACCTTAATAACCTCAACCTGCTCCTTTGTTAAACATCAACAGCTTCCTGCATGGGTTGTTAAAAGGATTGTTTTACACATAGAAGTACTTAACCAGTGCCTGACATGTAGTAAACGCTCAATCAATGGTAATGTCAGAGGCATGTGAACCAGAGCAACTTCATCTTGAATAGGGGCTGGGTAAAATAAGGCTGAGACCTACTAGGCTGCATTTCGAGAAGGTGAAGGCATTCTAAGTCACAGGAGGATGTAGGACGTAGGCACAAGATACAGGTCATAAAGGCCTTGCTGATTAAACAGGTTGCAGTAAAAAAAACTGGCCAAAACCCAGCAAAACCAAGATGGCAATGAGAGGGACATCTAGTTGTCCTTACTGCTCATTACATGCTAATTATAATTCATTAGCATGCTAAGAGACACTCCGACCAGCACCATGAGAGTTTGCAAATGTCATGACAAGGTCAGAAAGTTACCCTGCATGGTCTAAAAGGGGGAGGAACCCTTAGTTCTGGGAATTGCCACCCCTTTACTGGCAAACTCATGAATAATCCACCCCTCATTTAGCATATACTCAAGAAATTAAAATGGACATTAGAATGGACAACCATCAGCTCTTGGGGCTGTTCTGCCTATGGGGTTGCCATTCTTTTATTCCTTTACTTTCTTATTGCAATAAACTTGCTTTCACTTTACTCTATGAACTTGCCTTGAATTCTTTCTTGCACAAGATCCAAGAACCTTCACTCGGGGTCTAGATCAAGACCCCTTTCCAACAACAGCAACTACTATCATTGTTTGGTTGTTCTAAGCAGACACTGTCTCATCACGTAGCACAACAGGCCAATGCCGCAAATTGAAACAAAAAGAAACTACTGGCATGTTTTTTGACAAGAGAAAACATTTCCTTATATAAAAACATAATTTTGTTTAAGTCCAGACATTATGACCTTTTGAAATGCATTATTGACAATCTACTTAACACACAAATTTAATTTCTGATCTCCAGACATGATAGAAAGGAAGGCATGCTCATTTCAATTGTAAAGATTTTAGGCATAGTATTCAAATAATTCAATCAGTTAGAAAAATAGAAATGCTTCCTGAATAAGAAAGATCTTTAAACATTTGTTTTTTAAAGCAATGAATATACTAATATATAAACAATATTCCTGTTTGTTAAGTATCTGTGAAGGCCAAACTAGGCAATGACTGAGTTAGTCATCCTCTTCTGATGAAGACGGACCTCTTCATGCAGTCCTTGGCCTGCTTTTCCACTCGTTCCTCGGTTCTTGGAAAGGAATCCGAAGTCTTCTCTGTCTGTTCCTGAAGCTGAAGTTGGTGGTTCCTGTCCCTTTTTTCAGTTCTCTCACTCTGCTCAGAGAGGTGAAGGCTCACTGTGGGACGGCACCGGGGGTGATGCTGGGCTATCCAAACTCCTCCTTTCTGCTTTTACTGTGCATATTCTAACTTCCTTTCAGCGCCCACCTTCTTGGGCTGACCTTCCTTTCGACTACGGTACAGAGATGCTTTTGCCCTCTTCTGTGGCTCACGTGAGTCCAGGTATGAAGTTTCTATGAGCTGGTTTTGTGATTCTTCATGCTCAAGTCTTGCTTGAGAACTCTGCCCCAAACGACCACCTCCACACCCACCACCACTATTAACATCATTATGGTAAACTTGAGCCTCTGGAGCCAGAAGAGAGAGAACAACTCTGTAAGGTTTGCTGCACAATGGAGTTCTCTAAGTCAGCAGATCTGAGAAGTATTTACATGACTATTAACCCTGAATGAAATTCCTTGGGTAAGTTACCACTTGTCCACTAGGCAGCTTCTTCATCACCTTAAAAAGATCACCAGTATTCACATACATCGAAAGCCTTATAATTAATGTACCATTGACCCACCAATTCAATGTCTAGGGATTTATTTTTGTAATGGCAAAACAGTAAAAAAAAAAAAAAAAAAAAAAAAAAAGCTAACATAACTAACTTCATTTTGTTTAAGTGGCCTTTACTCATTTCTGCACATAGGCTAGGATAATTTGAGAGAACTGAGAAAAAATGCAAAAACATTTTATCTCTGAGATTTTAAACTAACTCTGAGATTAAAGAGGAAGTATGTAAATAACTATGTTTTGTTGAAGATTTACAGGAACACTGTGACTTGACCAAAGACAATGAAATTTCCAACCTCCTTAGCCCTTCACTGACACCTGGAAGTCTGTGGTCATTGGTCACCTCTTGATACCAACCCCCTCCTCTTCCCTACGCCCCCCACCATAAAAACCCTCCAGTCAGCCTGTAGAACTTCAGATGGTGCTTGAGAAGACAAGTTCACCATCTTCTCAGTTTTGCTGGTGTTCTGAACAAAACCTTTTTCCTCCCACCAATTCTCATCTCTCATGTTTGGCTTTCAAGTTGTGAGCAGCTGAAACCTGGGTTCAGTTACATTCTAAGAAAATAGTTGAGAATGTTGACCAAGATTTCATTTAGATGAAGTTAAAGACAATCATAAAGAGTTTTGTAACAACATTGGAAATAAAAGTCTGTCTTTTTCAAGTATGCTAATTTAATATAATTAATATTTAATAAATTTAACGTAACAGAGTGAATTAAATTACGGTCCAAACAAATTAATGGATCACTTCTAAATTTTTCAATATTGTATGATAAAATTTTACGGCACAAAAGATGTTTGTTAAGTTTAAAACAAGGCTGCGAAATAGTATGAGCTTAAAAAGTAAGTCATAGGAGACTGCATATATTTTGATATGAATATATCCAAAAATATGTATATTGAAATTTTGATATTTAATAATTGCTTTGAGATATATATATTTGATTTCTTTTGCGATATATATCTTTTTTCTTTTCAGACATATATATATATGAGATATACATATATATGTATATATATTTCTTTATTGTCTCAAAATAAATAATAAACCTGAAGTTCCCATACATAAAATAGCAGTTCTCTGCTGGGCATGGTGCTCATGCCTATAATCCCACTACTTTGGGAGGCCAAGGCAGATGGATCACCTGAGGTCGAGAGTTCAAGACCAGCCTGACCAATATGGAGAAACCCTGTTTCTACTAAAATTACAAAAAAGTAGCCAAGCATGGTGGCACATGCCTGTAATCCCAGCTACTCGGGAGGCTGAGGCAGGAGAATCTCTTGAACCTGGGAGGCAGAGGTTGTGGTGAGCCAAGATCGTGCCATTGCATTCCAGCCTGGGCAACAAAACCAAAACTCTGTCTCAAAAATAAATAAAAAAAAAATAGCAGTTCTCTGTTTGGGGAGAAAGTGTAGGATTGGATGGTAGACAAGACAGAGGGAAGTGCAATGATATTGGTAATGCTTCTTTTCCAAAATTGGTTGATAGGTTAATTTTTTAAAATGTTACTCTATAACTTGCATTTAAACCACCTGCATTGTTTTATATGTATCAGATACAACATTATAAAACACTGAAAATGCAGGAGCAATACATCCTCATTTCAGGGCCATCACATGCAGTTGTACTAGTTATCCCCTGACGGGGGCATCCAGATGGATGCCTTGGCAAGAGAATATTTCAGGTCAGAGGAACGGGGGTTCTTTCTCTAATTTGCATAAAAAGTACTCTCTACTTGCCAAATCTGCCCACAGGGGTCATCTCTTTTCTAATCTGATTCCCAAAGGGAGTTGCCTTTTTCTATTTTACACACAGGTGCTGTATGTGCCGGCAGAGCCATGCAGAGATGCACGTGTGAGTATACACATGTGCAATTGTGCGTGCATATAACGTCATTACCACTGAGTGGTGGGCGTCTGACTTTAAAAATTTTGCTTACTCGTATTTTCTTCATTTTCATTTACCATATACTACTTTATATGAAAACATTTCTAAGCAGTTATTTTCAGGCAAGGTGTTTCCTTTCTCAAAAGGTCACTAATCCTAAAAATATGTGTTAAAACATGACACAGATTCACCGGACTATTTCATCTCTTGGCCTCAACAGTTGCTATCTTCCTCCCTGCCCCAATCCTACTGTGGACTGAACTCCAACATCATTGTGTTTACCCTGTCCCCCTCAGAAATGCACATCGTCCCACAGCAGTAACCCATCTTTTGAAACTTGCCATACCTCTTCCCTTTGCACTGTGGACATTTAAGAAACACTGTTATTCCTAATTGTTTTTCAGCATATCATGGTTTTGGCACTAAAAAAACCACACTGAAGCCAACAACGATTTTGCATATGAGCTTCCAAGGCTAAAAGAGGAGAATTTTTATAAAAATTAGCTGCATGGCTAATTTAATCTACAATGCCTGAGTTATTCATATGTACACACAAGGATCACGGGGATCTAATAAGTCTTCTTGTTCTTTCACCCTAAAGAAGTGGCTTTATTAAAAAAGTAATATACGTGTGGTTAAAATTTTAATAAACCTTGCAAATAAATTAAAAAGAAAGTAAAAACCACTTATAATAATTAACCTCTATAACAAATCAGTACTCTTAATATTTTGGGGTTTATCCTTCCAGAACTCTTTTAGAAATGTGTCATAGCTACTATTTATAGAGAACATTTAGTGAGTCAGATACTATGCTAAGTACTTTATGTATGTTATCTCAAACTCACTACAATGACCAAGTGAAGTATAGTCACTCACCTAAAGTATTAATAAGAATTAACCCCCATAAGAAATCTGAGGCTCCAAGAGTTAAGCCCTCCAAGAGACAGGGCTAGGAGAAGGTGGTAGTTACCTTGTCATATTGTCAGTCGGGGGTGAATTAGGATCAAAAGCCTATGTGACTGTCTCCAAAGTCCAATATAACTATGATAAATTCTTTTTCACATATATGTATATATTAATTTACAAATCCATATTTTAAATAAAACTAAATTAAAACCACATGTAGTGGGTCAAATTGAGTCCCCCAAGTTGTGTCTACCTGAAGCCTCAGAATGTGACATTACTTGGGTTTTGTTTGTTTTAAATTTTTATTTTAGTAGTTTTTGAAGTACAATTAATTTTATTTCCATAGATAAGTTATCTAGTGGTAATTTCTGAGATTTTGGTGCACCTGTCACCCGAGCAGTATACAGCCTTTTATCCCTCACCCCCTCACAACCTTTTCCACTGAGTCTCCAAGCTCCATTATATCTTTCTTATACCTTTGCATCCTCATAGCTTTGCTCCCACTTATAAGTGAAAACATACATTATTTGGTTTGCCATTTCCAAGTTACTTCACTTAGAATTATGTCCTCCAGCTCCATCCAAGTTGCTGCATAAGACATTATTTCATTCCTTTTTATGGCTCAGTGGTATTCCATGGTGTATATATACCATATTTTCTTTATCCACTTATTGGTTGATGGGCACTTAGGTTGATTCCGTATTTTTGCAATTGTGAATTGTGCTGGTATAAACATACATGTACCTGTATATTTTCATATAATGACTTATTTTCCTTTGGTTGGATACTCAGCAGCAGGATTGCTGGATCAAATGGTAGTTCTACTTTTAGTACTTTAAGGAACCTCCATACTGTTTTCCAAACTGGTTGTACTAGTTTATGTTCCCACCAGCAATGTAAAAGTGTTCCATTTTCACCACATGTGTGCCAGTATCTATTGTTTCTTCACTTTTCAATTATGGCCATACAATGTGACCTTCTGTGATAAGAGTCTTTGCAGATATAATTAAAGTAAAGCTCTTGAGATGAGATCATCCTGAATTAGGATGGGCCCAAAATCCAGTGATGAAGGCCTTTATAAGAGAAGAGAAAAAGGGAAGACAAAGAGATGCAGGGGTGAAGGCCACGTGATGACAGAGATTGAAATGATATATCTACAAGCCAAGGAGCACCAAGGTTTGCTGGTCATCATCAGAAGCTAGGAGAGAGGCAGGGACAAGATTCTCACTCAGAGCCACCAAGCTTGGTGATACCTTGATATCAGACTTCTGGCCTCCAGAACCATGAGAGAATAAAGTTGTCTTAAGCCACCTAGTGTGTGAATATTTGTTACAGAAGCCCCAGGAAACTAATATACCACATTTCCCAGAGTATTTGATAGCTGCTTTTTTCAAATATCAATATATTACAAGCATCTTGAATTTACTGATATTTCACAAATGTATACGTAGATTCAGATTATCCTTTGAAAGGTCTAGATAGAATTCTATAGTAAGAATGTAATAAAATGTATTTCATCAATCCATTGATGACCTGTTAAGGATACATTCAATAATGTGACTAAAATTCTTGGTTGATTTTAACATTGCATTATTTCTCTCAAATTATTTCCTTGGTGAAAGTGAATGTGTAGGTCAAATTTGTACCCCTAGTTAAAGCTTTTGATATACATTATTATTAAAGCACCTTCCCCAAAAGTCATACGAATTTATAATCCTACCAGCAGAAGGAAAAGCAGTGATGATCAAATCTTCGTTCTTTGGAAATCCAGGTTTTTATAAAACATTTCTTGAGAATGTGGTTGGGGTGAGCATGTTTAATGCCAGCCATTCCTTCCTGGGGCTGCCATTATCCAACACCAAAGATGGGATTCGGAGTCTTTAGAAACAATGGTACTGTAACTTATACATTAAAAAACTGTGTCTAATAAATGAGTCTTGAGTTGAAAGTCAGGGGGCTCTGCCAGCTAACTAGAAGTTGTATGACACAGCTTTGTATCTGTTGCCCTGTCTGTAATGTGGATAATCCTGATAGGGCTAGGATAGGGTGGTAGTTAGAGATGAGCTCTGGAACTGAATTGCCTGTTTGAATCCTGTTTTCACTACTTATTAGCTATGTGCCCTTGGGAAAGTCTCAGACTCTCTAAGCTTCTACTTCCTTGCGTGTAAAATGGAAATATGATAGGCATTCTTCAAAGGGAGTTG
The DNA here is from genome assembly GCF_048565385.1 of Saimiri boliviensis. Taxonomy (NCBI): domain Eukaryota; kingdom Metazoa; phylum Chordata; class Mammalia; order Primates; family Cebidae; genus Saimiri; species Saimiri boliviensis. Next base: position 36,529,546 of record NC_133453.1, read on the forward strand.
AGAGACTCATAGGAGATAATCCCCATAAAAACATTCAGCAAGAGACTGACATGTAGGAAGTGCTCTATCAATGCAAACTCTCACTCTTATTATTATGATTATTGTTATACATAACAGTCTTGTCATAAATGTGACAACCGATTTAGAATTCATGCCCAGGAGGCTCAGGTCATGGGTTCAACCCCAGTGAACTTGGCTCTGCTCCATAGCCACAGATTGCATCCTAGTCCCAGCCAGCTGTCTCCTAGGCAGCCTGGTGTAAGCATGATTAAATCATCAAGCTCCATTGTCATGGCCATCCAGGAGGAGGGCATTGTCTGCAAAGAGGGGAGACCTGTATTCTCTAAACCAACCAGTACTAGGGAAGCGCTAAGCCAACAGCCTTATGGAAATAATGTAAACAGTGTCTTAGTTCTGACAGGGAAAAACAACAAGAGCAACAAAATGTTGAGCCTGTGGATTTTTTCTGTCCTCATCTCTGGTAGCTCTTTGAAGGAGTGTATGCTCCAGTGATCCCTTTCTGAACAGACTGAGAAGCACTGAAATGACTTCTTCAAGATGCAAGTTAAGGAGCAACATGTAATGTGTGTCTTGCTGCAGTTGTCACCAATTGATAGTTTTGTGGGAAAAAGCTGTCTGCATCCCTTTTGAGAGAATTTGCATGGGAAGTTCATCTTAATACAATTTATCTTTATGCTCTGAGGTAAGGTGGTAAAATGGAGGAGCATAGATTTCTTTGGTACTGAGTATTGCCTCAGGTACATATCCCAGGAGGGGAGCCAGTCAAGATCAGCTTTGAAAAACTGGGGAGAAGTTTCCATAGCGTTTTCCAAGGGGAGAAACTTCAGTGGCTTTCCACACACCTACAACTGTAGGAAGGAATTTCTTTTCCCAAAACAATCACTTCAATATTCATCTTTCGAAAACCACACATCAACACACCTATGGCTGAAAAATGACACAAATGAGGAAAATTATAAAAAGCAGGGTTGGTTTTTGCTCTTCATACTCATTGGGAGCATCTCTAAGAAACAGCAGTGCATCTCCGTCTCTGCCCCATTGGCAAGAATGTTTTTGAGGAATCTACAGAGAGCATCATCCAATATTCTCAATATAAAAGACTTACAGGAGAAAATCCTCTCATATTGAGTGCCAAGAGAGGGTTTGGTTCTCTTGAGATATAGCAAGTCTTTTCCTGATGGATACTATGAGTCACATTTTTCCTCTTTTGCTTTCACTGCCTGAAAGCTCAGAGCTCAATTTACACACTAATTTTAATTACTATGTAGGAACTTATGGCTAGTATTTTTACTTTTCTCCTGTCTTACATTTTCAGTCTATTTATATATTCCCTTGTATGCATTTTTGAAATTTATTTTTTAATTTATTATTTTTTTGAGACAGAGTCTCACTCTGTTACCCAGGCTAGAATGCAGTGGTGTGATCTCAGCTCACTGCAACCTTCCCCTCCTGGGTTCAAGCAATTCTTCTGCCTCAGCCTCTTGTGTAGCTGGGATTACAGGCATGCACCACCATCCTCAGCTAATTTTTGTATTTTTAGTAGAGACAGGGTTTCACCATGTTGGCCAGGCTGGTTTGGAACTCCTGACCTCATCATCCACCCACTTCAGCCTCCCAAAGTGCTGGGATTACAGGCTTGAGCCACCATGTCTGGCCATTTTTTTAAGTGTAGTATAAAATGAATTAGAATATGAATAAATTATTTTAGAGGTAGCACTCTATACCGGTAAAAGCACTGGCTTTGGAGTCAACCTGTTTTCAAGTTTCTACTTGTCCTTTTACTGGTTTGTAACTCTGGATATATCATTTAACCCATTCTTCTGTACCTTTATCAGTCTAATAGGAGAGGACAATACGAATTACTACTGACCTTACAATAATTCTGTAAGGATTCAATGAGCTAACACACACTAAAGTACTTTGCAACCAATAAAAATGTATGCACATTAAAGTGTGCTTGTTCTAACAATGCATACTGCTGGACAAGGCTCTTTTGAAATTGAGAGAATCAACTAAATCACTCAAAATCAGTGAGAGTAAAAGATGGCTTTTAGCAATAGATCCAATGTTACTTTGGTTTAGGCTAATCAACCCACAGAACCAGTCCACCAGAAGTAGAGATATTCAGAGACAGGCAATCTTCCCTCAGGACCAAGTCTGTCTCCTATTTCTGAGCCTTCTAATACTCATTTCAGCATGCTAATTGTATTATCTCTCACGGTAAGTAGGGCCAGTAGGCCCAAATAGCAAAGGATTCAGCCCAAAGAGGCTAAACAGAAGCCATCATTTTAAAAACACAAATTTGGCATATCCATTCTCAGTTTAGAGCCCTTCAGTGGCTTCCCAGTACCCTCAGGACAAAGTCCAAATTCCTTTAGGGACCTTGCCACTCTCTACCTTTCCAACTGTATCTTCCGCTTATCCTGCTGCACACAGCCTGAGCTTCAGTCATTCTAGCTCTCTGAATGCATGCAGCTTTGGGTACTTCTGGGCCTTTGCACATGCTGTTCCCCCTCTCTAGAATGACCTTCGTCCTCATTTCCTCACCTAGCTGACTTATATTCATCCTTCATTGGGACCTCCCATGACTTGCTCAAGCATAAAAATATGTCCCTTCTCTATACTCCCCGTGTAAGCCAAATTCTATTACAGCAGATTCCTCACTTGACGGAGCTGTGAAGGACAGAGCCTGAATTGTATTCATCTCTTTATTTTCAGAACCTAGTTGTTGCTCAATTAAAATCTGTTGAATGAAGATACTGAAAACATGCTCAGGGACCAGATGAGTCTTTAGCCAACAAGGAAGTAGAGACAAGGATTGAAGAGCTGGGGGATGGGGGTGGAGGTAGGGGGAGCCCAGATGGCTGTAAGACAGAAAGAAAATGGTTATGCAGGGTACAGAATGAGAGTATCAGAGGGCAGGCTGCTCAGGTACCCGGGACAGCTTACTGTGGGCACTCTGGCCATGAAAGTTTCCAGGATGCAGGCATTTCTTAGCTTCCATGCTAAGAGTCTGGGGTTTCTGTTGACTTTCAAGGCGATGGCTCACAGAACCCTAACCAGGCCTACTTTGTATGGTTATGCCCTGCATAATTTGGTGAAATGGATGAATAGAATTTAAAACCCAGTCTGCCCTCAGCTCACAAACCCATTCACCCGGGAGCTTCTGTTTCTGCAGTGGGGGTGCCTTTATCCAGTTCATACAGAGGCATAGGTTGGGTTAAGCCCAACCTGCCTCATTCCAGTAAAAGAACTCCTCTTTAGGAGCAGTTCAGGATACAAGCAGGGCTTAGAAAAGAGAAAAGATTAATCCAAGGCTTAGGGCTTGGTGCTGTGACTGTGATTTTGTCTCCCAGAGCTGCTTCAGGCAGGAGCTTTAGGAATCCTTTGTAAATGACAGCCTCCTCTGTGATGCCCTCCACCCTCACCCACACCTCCAGGACCGGGGGCCGTGGCATTGGTTCTTGCCCCCAGCGGGCAATCTGAGAAGGGAGTTTCCTCGCCTTTAAGGTCTTGGTTTGGGGACATCATATACACTATGTTCATCTGACCAGTTTGATTTGACCTCTGAAAACTATGTACTGTGTGCACCCAATAGCTTAGCAGGCAGTGTGTGTATTGATTAAAGATAGGCTGTGTGCTCAATTCCAGCTCTGCCATTTACCAGCTATTAAATTTGGAAATGTGTGTTAACCTTTTTAGGAGGAAGGAAGTCCTCTATGCGACAGACATGAAAATATCCCTCTCAGGTCTCTTACACAGAGAGCATAATTGGCCTATGGCCCCAGCTACTGTTCTCTGAACTTGTTCACCACCTTCACACTGAAGCCACACTTCACATGGACTTCTCTCAACCAATAACTGAGACTTGCAGGATGTAGGCGACTGAGGCCTAAGATAAGGCACAGAAGATGTGGGTCTCTGGGGAACTTGGCATAAAAACTCACTAACTCCCTGATGGCCTTTCCAAGCTTTCCTTAGAACTTCATTGCCCCCTTCTTTGCTGCCTTCTCTCCTTCACTCAGTGTCATATCTGCTCCCCCAGACTCCCCTGACTCCCTTCTCATTTTCTCTCATAGACATTTCCCCTAGTAAGTTTCTTTCCCATTTAATCCTGTCTCGGTATTCTTTACTTGGAGGATCTGTGCAAATACACTATTTCTAGAGTTGCTGTGAAAAGTAAGTGGTTTAATTACACAAGGCATCTTTCAGTGACTAGGATGTAGCATACTCGCTGGTCCCACTCGCATGGCATTGACCAGCTGCCATCTTTTCTCAGCTATGGGATTTCTCAGACATCCTTACTCCTTAAAATGGTAGTTTCCCAATTCTTATCTCTGGTTTTTATATATTCTAGAACAAAACTGTGGCAGAGACTACAGCTTCAGCATCCATTCTGCCATTCTCCCTTTGAGAAGTGTAAGCTCCCTAGTGAGTTGACCAGAACACATGGCCATTCCATTGGTGACTATGTTTTCCAGTTCTCCCCTGCAACTAGTGATGATCAAATAAGTTCTTAACCAGTGGAATCATAAACAGAAGTGATGTATACAATATTACCATCAGTTCCTCAAAATACATTAGCTTGAACTCCTTTTCTCTTTTCCCCTTAAAGATGCCTGAAATACAGATGTGTTGGTGAGACAGCTTCAAACAGGAAGGTAAGGAAAATACTATCACGGATGTCAGAGGAATGAGATAGAAGGAATACGGGTCTCTGGTTAATCTTAAGGGACAGAGCTGCCTGTCTTGCGCCTTTCCCCTATCTCTGTTTTATTTTGTCTTAGAGAGAAATAAACTACCTTTTCTTGAGTCATAATATTTATGATATTTCTTGTTACACAGCTTAGTCAGTACTTTACCTAAGACAACTCTCTTTCTGAGCTATTCCTACATTCCCTCTGCCTTGGTTGACCCAGAACTGGTTGACAGTCCTGTCCCCTTAATCCATTAATGCCTACCCCTCAATATGGCATTTAATTATATTTGATGACTTTGAAGGACAGCAAAACTAGTTCCCTTTGGGCACAGGATTATCTCCAGTCAGGGTTAATAGCCTTAATGGTTTAAAATGGCACTAAATGGTTCTCTACATTTGGGCAAGGCATCTGGTCACTTGTAGATAAGCATAATAATAAGCACGCAGACAGATAGCCACATGTGGGCTGAAACACAGACATGTTCCAAATTATATATACTACAAAATTTACCATCTCTTACTAAAACCCAAATCACAAACTATGCCTTACTTTAATTGCAACAATGAGTAGTCACTCAGACAATGTCACTGAAATGAATCTGACAGTAAACAAAGCCCCACTAAACCACATTGCTCGGACTCTAGTCAAGGTCGAAATGCAATCATAGTTCTGGGAAGAGCTTTTGAGCATGCACATTTGTAATGGTCCTTGGCTCTGCCCAGGCATGTACCTGGCCAATAGGTTTGTTTAAAATTGAGCCATTACAATTGGGTAAAATAAAGTGATTTTGCTCTAGAAGCATTTACATCCTCCAAGTGTGCTTGACAAGTCATAAAAGCACATTGAGGAAAGAACAAAATAAATTTTCTTTGCAATAATAGCATTTACTTCTATCTTCTGCATTCCTTTTTTTCAAGGTTTCTGTATATAGGCAGACTGCATATAAGCCTTAAAAAATCTTCAGCATTGAAATTATGATTATTTCCCATCCACATTTGCTTTTATAGCTCTAAATAGTATTAATAATGAAACTTAAACTAAGAATGTCAAGCAAAGTTCTGATGTTTACCATGATGATTATTTTTATACCAATTAAGTTTTAAACATTGGTGCCTTAAGCTGCATACTAACCTGCCCATTAAGTCATCCAAAAATGCCCCTTCGACCAGTGGTGGCATTGATGACAACTTTCCAATTCCCTGTAAAGCCTCTCAAAAACTGAAATCAATTAGAAGAAAGATGTCCTTGCAATGAACAAGGCACCAGAGAGACCAGTCACTGACATTCTTGAATGCCTTTGGCAACAATGCCCCAGCTGCTTAATATGTAAAACAGAGATAGACCATAAGACTTGCTGGCCACTTACCTGGAAGGCTGTTGGAATGAGATAATAATGGGAGAATAATGAAAGAACAGCAGTGACACCTCGTAAGCTACTATAAATGAAGCTTTTATATGCAAGTCACTGTGGCTTTATTTCCTTAGCTAAAAACCATTGACCATGAACTTGATATAATGGTAGAAGTCTTATAGTTCCAGTAGATGATTTTTGTTTTATCTCAATAACTAAAACCAGGGCAATGAGTGGATTAAATTTCCTTTTTGAATGGCCTGCAAACAGGGAAGGCTGAGGCAGGCCAGAGCTTTTCCTTTGATAGGATGAGATTTCTTTATCAGATGGGGCAGGACAGGATTGAATGGGATTTGGGCTGCCCTAGCATATTTTAAACTGCTACCTAATTTGCCATCCGGTACAGCACCTGGAGCTCCTCTGGCACCAGTGTGGTCCAGATTTCTTTGGCTCAGTAAATATCTGCTTTTTGAATTATTTTTCCCCAGATGTAGTTTCCATCTAGCCAAATTTACCCTTGTTTTATTATTTCCTGCCCCTCATTTTTAACCTCTTTGGGGACATTGTGATCTGTCAGGTGTTGACAAGGCTGCCTAATTTAGAAGCATCTGCAATTTGCATCAATAAGTAAATTCCTCTTCCCAATTTATGAATAAAGACAGTAAGAAATAATATTTCTATCAGAGACCACGCCCCATATTTGAAAACACTGGCATTTCTTATGGACAATTTCATTTATTAATTCTCAACCTATTTCCAAACCACATTCTTCTCCAATCCAATTTGATTTTGATGCCAAGCAAAATATTGAAACACTGGTTTTGAGGGGAATGGTTTGCTCATCTCCAAGCACATCCAACTTTGCCTTCATTGCCTGATGGTTGGGAGAACACCACTACTGAAATAGCTTTATTTGAGTCAGTCTGGCATGACCAGTTCTTTGCATGTGGCTCATAGCTCCATTTTTAACTTTTGGATCTTACAGGGCTTTTCCTTGTGTTCTGGGACTATTTTCCAAGTGGAATATAAACCTACCATATCTGTTGTTTTCTTTTCTCCTGGAATTGTGGAACTCTCACAACAAGGACAAGAAAGAGTAAGTGTTCACTTAACATTTTTTGTTAACTATTTATTGGGCCCCTATGAAGTATTGGGCTCTTCCTGGAACCCATTTATAATAAAGTATGTATTCTCTATGTAAATTCTCAGCGGACATGGTTTCTCCCTCACCCCATCCCCACTGCTACCCTGGGACAGGCTACCTGGTTTAGGGTGATCCTCTCTTAATGGGTCTCCCTGCTCTCAAGATGACCCCTTCCTAATCCATTTTCTATACCCTCAACACTGATCACATCGCTGCCCTCTTTAAATTCTTCTGTGGCTCTGCAATTGTGCTCAGAATTAAGTCTAAACACTTTAATGCTTCCTACAAGGCCCTGATTTGACTCTTTGGCCTCAGGGCTTGCAGCTGTCTTACACACACACACACACACACACACACACACACACACACAGAGAGAGCTCTGGTCATATTTGATAGTTTATAGTTACCTGAATATGCCCTGCTTTCTCTCACCTCTAGATCTGTGTGATGATGGTCCCTCCTTGTAGAATCATCTGAGGTCTTCTCCACCCACCCTCTTATTTCTCTTTCATTTGCCTCCTTTGTAACATGGCAAACTTCTATCCATTTTTCAGATTTCCGTTCATCCGTCATTCCTCGAGGAACCTTGAGAAGGAGTCGCCACGTCTGGTTTCTGTGACTGGGTTCAGCCCCTACCTCGTCCCAAGCTAAAGATCTTACCGTAAAATTTTGGCCTCACCACATTACCATGTTCTAATTGTCTGCTTTCTTGCAAATTACAAATTATGTCTCTCCCAAATGTCTGTAGATGTTCCTTGGGCCTTGTACACAACTGCAATAGGCAAGCAGGAAAATCAACATGAGTTAGACATGGTCTTGCTGTCTTTGAATTTACAGTGCCACCTTCCCTAATACAGAAGTGCACTAGGTTTTAGACGGCTGATCAACTTTTCCACTTGCTTATGCTCTGCCTGGGTGCATTGAAAATCAATTCCACAAGAAATGGAAGGTGCTCCATAATCTCAGGTGACTTCCTGCATATGGTAGAAATTCCTGAAAAGAAGACAGTGGCCTGACTTTATGGATAAGAGGTTCTTCTAAACATATGTAGCAGAAGAAAAGAAAATGTGGCATCTACAGCTGAGGGTAGGCATGTTTGACCTTCTCTTAGGCAGAAAAGGAGAGGAAAAAAAGTATTCCCAATTCTTCCTTAGCCAAATTTTTGTTCCTCAGTTTACTGGCCAAAACTAGCCTTAGGAATGAGTGTAGTACCCATATTTCTCCATGTACACTCCTCATCTGCAGGTAGAAGATTTTCTCTCGAGCCTTTGTCTGTTCCCTCAGCTTATCTTCACCTTAGCTTTCCCCTACTATGGTGCCTCTGAATATCAGGTAAATGCCTTCTGATTCCTCTAATCCCCTCTGCTGGTATGCTTTTGGTCATCCATTCTATCTGCCTGGAATGCTTTAATCAAAGCAGCACATTCTTGTTTGGCTTTATTTCCAGGAGGTTTCTGCCTTCTTCTTTTTTCATCTTCTTTCCCTTTGCCCATAAACTTTTATTGGACCTTTGTGAAGCCAATTGAGAAAGCAGGGAATATATATTATAATTCATTTGAAAAGGAATCAGCTGCATTTTGATGAGAGGGATCATTTAGCAAGGCGTGTGGGAAGCGTGGCTATGATTGCCCCCTCTCTGTCTGCAGGGTTGAAAAGCAACGGCTAGCACTTGTCTGTTCTCACCTCGGCTTAGCAGTCCGGTCACATAGGCAGCCTGGCACCAATTGCTAGCCATATCTCACCCTCACTATGGCAGGAGGCAATCAATAGTTGGATTAATCACACTTTGGGGAGCTCACACCCCGGGAAGGAGAGAAAATGAGCATTGGAAGAGGAGGCTGTTGCCAACGTGTACTGCCTGGAGTTTGCAGACTGGTGGTGCACACAATACAGGACTACAAAGAAATCCACTATGCCCAGAAGGATGACCAAGACCAGTTGCATAATGAGCACTTCTAGAAATTTACCATCAGCTTGATTTCAGCTCATCAGCAATGCTTTAAGAAAAATTAATACATGCCAAAGATGGTTCAAAGCCTTTATAAAAATGTATAATGAGACTTAAGTGATCCAGTGAATAAGATATGCTTTTTCATGCAGACTAATCCCCACATATGCATACTTTTCCATATGAAAGGAACCCTGTGCGTCTATGTGTGTCTTTTAATGTATTTCTAAAGTGTCTGAAATTTCAGAGGGTATTGCCTTTTTTTGTGGGTTTCTTTTATTTATTTGTAACTGGGAGATTTTGTAATGAAGAACCCTAGAGAGTAAAAGTCACGGCAAAGTGGAGCTGGAGGAAGCAGCATGACGAAGCCCTGATTATGGACTAAGAGGCTCAGGTGGTTCAGGAGCCCCAGATCTACTCTAATAGAAGACATTGTATGTGCAAAGAGCACTGCATTTTTGGACCAAAAAATTTTGGTTTGAGTCTTCCCTCTGTTACTGACCAGCCAAAGGAAAGAAACGGAATATCTCTGAGTCTCAGTTTGCTCATCTAAATAATGGGTTAAACCTGTTTTGTGAAGTTGCTGCAAGAAGCAGATACCGACGCAACCTGAAGTGTTTTATAACCTGAAGTGGGCTCTGCAAGTTCAAGAATTGTTATAAAGGTGTGCACTTGCAAAGGGTAAGGGCGGAGAAATGTCTGCGTGTTTGGACTATCATCCCGTAACTGGACCTCTACATGGTTTTTAAAGGTAAAAGGAAAGTCACAGAATATGGTGTTATTTTGTACTTAAAAGCATTAAAAAAAAAACCCTGTTACTCCTGATTTTTTTCCTCCTGAGTAAAGGAAGGTAAAGCTATTTGCTTTTACCAACACTTATCCTCAAAACCAACTCTGGTTCAAGAGGACTCAGGGCTACTGCCCTTGGCCTCCAGACTATTCTTCCTCCCACCCTGGATGGAATTATCATCATTTACAAAATGGTTTGATTAATGTTTAATTAAGGAGTTCTGACCTTTTTGGAATTAGTCTCATCATTACAGGGCTGTGGATCATCCCTAGCTTCTCGGCAGCTCCCCTGGTTCAGACCTCTTTTCAACGACAGTGAGAGACAGGCATTGAGGAGCAAAGCCCTGCTGATTCTATAATCATCAGGTACCATTTAAGTGCAGCTCACATCTTTGCCACAGAGTACAGAGAAAATAAAGTTGCTTTTGGGGCCTCGGGTTCCTTTTCCATGTGTTCCTTTTGGCTTTTAACAGCTTTCTTAATTCAATCACCACCTCCATCCACACAATAGCCAGAGGGGCCTGGGGTAAGGTAGAAGACAGTTTGGAGGCTGAGTCAAAGCCTTCATCGCACTACCTTGAAATGGCTGGGCTGGGAGAGAGGACCAGCTGGGCTAGTTGGCTGAACAGCCGAGGCCACAGAATAGGCAGCAGGTGTTCCCTGTAACAGGACACGCTCAAACCAGGCGTCACATGAAATGTGGAAAAAGGGCCTTCCACTGCTTTGTAAGTACGGCTCCCTTTGGCCTCCAGAGTTTTCAAAAGCATAAGGGAAATGAGGCAGAATGCGAGAATCAGCCTTTTTGGTGGGAATTGTCATGTTTGACTACTCTGTTTTATCCCATCGGTGCGCTATGATGAAAGAGGAAAAACAGCGCCCCCACAGTCCGGCCAGCTTCCTCCACCAGTTGCAGAAACCCTCCAACGAATGGTCCGTGGCTTCTGCTCAGAAACAACCCGAGGAGAATTCCTGTCCAATCAGCACTAAGTCTGGTGCATCATTTTCCCCTGAGTGTGTGGGTTGCAAATAGGGGTCACCCGAGAAACATGTCCTGGGCAAAAATAAGTTTGAAAGATTCCAGATCAAATAAATTTGAACAGGTTGCTTCACTGCAGGACTTCTCAGAGCCTTAAATTAATTAATTTGCCTAGTGAGTCTCTAAACAGAAGGTTAAAAATGCAGAATGCCTTAAATTTGGCAGACCCGTGAAACTCTTATACAAAATATCATTTGGGAAATGGTGGTCAGGTCCAGTCTAACCTTTTTTTCTTAAGAATGCAGGTTTTCGGCCGGGCACGGTGGCTCAAGCCTGTAATCCCAGCACTTTGGGAGGCCGAGGCGGGTGGATCACAAGGTCGAGAGATCGAGACCATCCTGGTCAACACGGTGAAACCCCGTCTCTAAAGATACAAAAAATTAGCTGGTCATGGTGGCACGTGCCTGTAATCCCAGCTACTCAGGAGGCTGAGGCAGGAGAATTGCTTGAACCCAGGAGGCGGAGGTTGCGGTGAGCCCAGATCGCGCCATTGCACTCCAGCCTGGGTAACAAGAGCGAAACTCCGTCTCAAAAAAAAAAAAAAAAAAAAAAAAAAAAAAAAGAATGCAGGTTTTCTTCACCTTTTGTCTGCACATCAGACTTTATTGCTTTCCTGTGGGTGTGTTTTAAAAGCATAAATACACTTAAAAGCATTGCACATAAATGTTAGCAGCAAAGCATTCCAGTGACCAGAATTCATTTAATTTACTTTATGTAGAAGCACCCTGGTGGTGTAATCAGTACTGAGATTCCTCCAGTATTAGCAGCTTAAGTCCAGGGACCATTGGTCTCTTATGCCCCCATAGACCTGCTCTTGGAATGTAAGCCCCTGCAGGGAAAAGATTCCTTGGAACACCAGACGCTGTGGACCTTTTCTTCTTCTGACCTAGTTTTCTTGAGAGAAGACTAGTGTAGTGCAGCAATGCTGGGTTCACATCCTGGCCCTGCCACTTCCAAGCTATATGGCCTTGGGCAAGTCAGTTCATCTCACTGTGCCTCTACTTCATCTATAAAGTGAGGTTAACAATACTACGTGCATTATAGCTTGGTGTGAGGATGAAATGACACCATCTCTTCACAGCCCTGAGCAGGTCTGGCTCCTCATTAGGTACCAGCTACTTTTATGACCCATAACATCCCAGTGCCTAGCATGATACTGGGTAGAATAGGCAACCAGTATTTACTTAATTAAAGTGGATCTGAATGTCAAGCTACATTTCTTTTGAACCCTTTCTTTCCAGGCCTGTGGAAATCAGCAGATGATAGGTGTCCAATGCTACTAAACTCAGGAAAAAAAAGAAATTTAATCTTTTCCCAGGGTCATTGAAGATGTTACTCTTCATAATTTTATACTTTTTTTTGAAGCTTCAAGTGGGATTTTGTCATTGGGAATGTAAAGAAAGAAGTAATCCAATTTAAAAAGTTTTACAAAAGAAGATGCTCATCCACAGCATTATTATACTAGTGACAAAACAGAAACAAACAATATTTAAACACAAACTCTCAAGAAATTATCAAGAAATAATCAAGAAATGACCATGTAAACTATGTTAGAGCTATATGATGGGATATTGTGTTTCCGAAAATTTTTGTAAGAAGAAAATTGTTATAATAAAGTATTAGTGAAAAACGAGTAAAATAGTATCAAGAATGTGATCATAATTATGTAAAAATAAGGATAAAAATGATCAGATGAAAATAACCAAAATGTACAGCAATTTATTTGGTAAAGGATTTTTTTAACTCAATTTTCAAAATATCTATAGTAACCATTACTTATATGTATATTTTTAAATGATGAGTTTGTTAACAAGAGTAAGAAGTACTTATTCTTTCTGGAAGGTCTTTAATTCTAATCGATTACTAATAAGTAGTTATTTCTTTAGTTTGGCACTGAGAGCTCTCAACAAGCTGGCTCCAAAGCATCTTTGCAGGATCCCTTCTGCTACTTCACAAGGCTTTTGCAACAATTAAACTGGCTTATTCACCAGGCCCCAGAATCTCCATTAAAAATCCTGCATTTATGAGCATGGCAGTATTCTCATTAAAACATCTCTCTCATGTATACTTGATCAATAGCGGGCACTTGCAGAGGAGAGGACTAAGATAAAGATGATGATAGTTCAGCTGTGAAATATCCAAAAAAGGGAACAAACCTATATTTTGTCTCCATCTAGAATAGCAGTTCCCAACCTTTTTGGCACCAGGGACCAGTTACATGGAAGACAATTTTTCCACAGAACTGGAGACGAGGATGGTTTGGGGATGATTCAAGCACATTACACTTATTGTGCATTTTATTTCTATTATTATTATTATATCGAATTAAATAATTATACAACACCATAAGGTAGAATCAGTGGGAGCTCTGAGCTTGTTTTCCTGTAACTACATGTCCCCATCTGAGGGTGATGGAAGGCAGTGACAGATCATCATGTATTAGATTCTATAAGGAACACACAACCTAGATCTCTCACATGAGCAGCTCACAGTAAGGTTCAGGTTCCTATGAGAATCTAATGCCACCACTGATCTGACAGGAGGTGGAGCCAGGCGGTAATGCAAGTGATAGGGAGCGGCTGTAAACACAGATGAAGCTTCACTCACTTGCCGGCTGCTCACCTCCTGCTGTATGGCCTGGTTCCTAACAGGCTACAGACAAGTACCAGTCCATGGCCAGAAAGCTGCAAACTCCTGATCTAGAATATTTCCTTTTTCTTCTTCAAATATCTAAACCCTATTATAAAGTGAAACTCCTATGTATTTACCCAAAAGAAGTGAAAATGTATGTTCACACAAAAACCTGTATGTAAATGTTTGTTCATAATTGCCCAGAGCTGGAAGCAATGCTAATGTCCTTAACCGATGAACAAAGGAGCAAAATTTTGTCCATAAAATGAAATGCTACCCAGGCTGAAACAAAGGAGCAACCCAAAAATTGACAATGTGAATGAATTTCAAATGCATTTTGCTAAGTGAAAGAAACCAGATTCAACAGGCTACATACTATATATATGTATATATATATATATATGTGTATATATATACACATATATATGTATATATATATGTGTATATATATACACATATATATGTATATATATGTATATATACACATATATATGTATATATATATACATATATATGTGTGTGTGTGTGTGTGTATATATACACATATATATAGTATATATAGTATAGTATATAATGAATGCAATATATGTACTATATATGTATAAATATGTATTTACCCAAAAGAAGTGAAAATGTATATTCACACAAAAACCTGTATGTAAATGTTTGTTCGTAATTGCCCAGAGCTGGAAGCAATGCTAATGTCCTTAACCGATGAACAAATGAGCAAAATTATGTCCATACAATGAAATGCTACCCAGGCTGAAACAAAGGAGCAACCCAAAAATTCACAATGTGAATGATTTTCAAATGCATTTTGCTAAGTGAAAGAAACCAGATTCAACAGGCTACATACATATATATACACATATAGTATATATATGTATATATATTTATATATACATACATATATATATTGGGTAAATACATATATATACATATATAGTATATATATTGCATTCATTAATATCATTACCTATCTCATCAGAAAACTCTTAAGTATTGGAACTCTAAGAATTGGTATTGGAAAGCTGTCAAGCTTATGGTAATGGATATGTATTCTCACAATTTTTTTGTTTGTTTGTTTTTTGTCAACAAATACTATCAGTTGTTTTCCTTGAAGGGAAAGGCTTACTTTCTTTAGTTTCTAGAAAATGTCTGCCAAATACCCAAGCCTGAATAGCCATAGTTTATCTGTTTGTCATTCTTTCAAGAAAAAAATATGGTGTTATATGAGAAAAAAAAAGCAGCTATTTCAGCTCACAACTCAGGACTACAATCCTTCATTACACACCAAAAGTGCTTTTTGTATACTTCCCACTTTATCACACAGTATACAGTATGAAAAGATCTGTTCTCAAGAGTTGAGAGTTAATAAAATTATTTTACTTTTCCACCAATGATATTCTTAAGTGAAATTACAATTCTTTAAAACTATGACTATGAAACAGTGAAGAAAACCTATGCACTACCTACATAACATAGTACCATTGCAGTTTTATCCACATTATTTTGTGCTATAAATACAAAGGTGAACACAGGGAGAAAGGTAATCTTAAATTTTTATAAAAACAGTTTTGATCTCCCAGACATCTTGAAATGGTCTCTGGGAATCCCCAGGAGTCTTCTGATCACACTTTGAGAAACACAGATTTAAACTTTTCTCATTTTTATGTCCTTTTCTAAATCTCTCTATCGCCTTAAAATGTTCTCCTACTAACCACTCAGGAGCTCTCATCTTTGCCTCTATCTTCCCATGGCCCTTGTCTATTCCACCAGTATACCTTGTATTGTCCACTTTTTACCTGGTCTGTCTTTTCAGTTACTTTTCAAACCTCTTGAGAATGAGAAAGTTTTCTCTAAATCCTTCCCCAGCCTCTGCTACCACCCCCAGTCCAGTAACTCAGAGTATCATACCTAACAGGCACTATGAAAGTTTTTGATGTTATGCAAATATTAAAAATTACGTGCAAGTAGATAGCTCTTGGCACATAGAGTAGACACATTCCAATGCTACTCCAATTTAGGAATAAGCATTATTTAATGGCATCATCACTTCTGAATATTTTTAAGCTTCCATTACCTGAGGCCAGCCCATTTGAACTCAGATCTTTCTCTTCCGGCTATTATACATTTACATTTTCTCCTTCATCTGCCTTCACTCTCAGCTTAGGTTAAAAAAGAGACTGTCATTTTATGGGCCTAGCCAGAACTTTAGAGCAAAAAATTGTAAGTTCATATTTTACTTCTACCACTGAACTGACCTTGGCAAGACACTTAAGATCTCTGAGCCTTAAGCTATCCCATTTAAAATAAAGACAGGAATAACCACCTCAGCCACCTCATAATGTTGTAAGGATTAAAGAAGATAACATCTGAAAAGCACTTATCCCAAAGATTTGCTCGAAAATGTCTGTTCCATTGGCCTAAGTTCCATTTGACCTTAGATACTGAGAAGGAACAGCAGCCTTCTCCTAGCTGAGGTTGTGTGCCCAGGCCCACTCTCCTGATTCTAAGGATGGCATTCCCTTCTTTGTCAGTAGCTTTGACAGAACTTTTCTAATCCTTGTTTACTCACTACTATTCTCCTTATTATCTAGTCATTTTATCCTTGGGTTAGCTGACATCTCTCACTCAGTCCAATAATTCCAGTCATTGCACTTAAGCTTAAGCTGTCATCTGATGTGATGCCGGTCATGAAACAAGAGGACAGATGGACCCCCCCAAAAAAGTGTGCAAGACACCTTCTACCAAAAAACATTTTCATTATCTAAGAAAGGGAAGGTTTGTTCATTAAATATTTTTTCAAGTTTTCCAAGGTTTGCAATTATTGCATATGTTATTGGTGGAATTTTCATTAATACATTACACATTTTTAGGTCTCATTTAAGGCAAGGGGGCAATTTGTTTTGTTTTTACTCATTCATTCAACTAGTATTCTTTCAACATTTAAAGAATACCAATGTGTGGCTGACACTGTTAGAACCACAGGAATAAAAAAGAAATTCTCAGTTGGTATGATACAAGTCTGAACTGGATACTAGGAATAAATAGCTTCAGCTTCTCATCCACAGCAGTATTGGGTATGATTTTATTACATTTAAATGCTAATCCATATCCCATGGCATTCTGATTCACCGGAGGACTAATGTTGCTGATAGCCACACAGATAGCCTCGTCGGATATTACATTCTGAGCAACAGCAGAGCAAAACCCTCTCAACCTTCAATTCCTTCCAAATGCCCATAAACACAGTTTTCTGACTGAGCTAAGAAATATCCACAAAAGAAGAGAAATCCTGTGTATATATATATATATATATATATATATATATATATATATACATGAATGATGAGTTTTCAATGACGAATATGTATTTTATAATCATTGCTAATTTTATTATTTTAAAATTTGGGTAAAAGTTTGCCATTACAGTTTTTTCTTAACCTGGGTGATAGAATTGAGGTCTGCGGCCCCACTGAAATATCATGTCAAATTGCAATCCCCATTGTTGGTGCTGGGTCCTGGTGGGAGGCATAGTGGTGGATTTCACCCTGTGGTGCTCTTCTCATGATAGTGAGTGAGTTCTCACAAGACCTGGTTGTTTAAAAGCATGTGACACCTCCCCCTTCTTTCCTGTGGCTCCAGCCATGTAAGATGTGCCTGCTTCCCCTTCACCTTCTGCCATGATTGTAAGTTTCCTGTGGTCTCCCAGCCATGTGTTCTGTATAGTCTATGGGACTAAGAGCCAATTAGACCTCTCTTCTTTATAAATTACCCAGTCTCAGGTATTCCTTTATAGCAGTGTGAGAACAAACTGTACATTGGGGTACACTTAAATTTATTCCACTCTCCAGTTCACAGAATATTATCAGTTAGTAAAAGGATTTTTGTCAACTTTATTATTTTACTTCCTCTCCCCCTCCACATTTCCACACTTATATTTTTCTCCCTCCACACCACAGGTACTCTGTCCAATGTATCTGATATATGTCCTGATGCATATACTTATTCTTATAAAATTTTAATGCTGTTTTCTATGTATACACAATTTTCAATTTATAGAAATGGTATTATGCTATACATTTTATTCTGTTCCCAGCATTTCTTACTCACCACCATATTTTAGTATCAACACATGTTTATATATTTCCTTCTGCATTTGGCAGAGTTCCAGAATGTCATCCACATTTGATTCATGCACTCTTCTTCCCTTATCTTCAGCTTCTCACTAGAGCAAGCAATACATCTATGAACATCCCTGTGCATGTTCCTTTATGGAACTTTGCAAGAAGTCTTTATGACAAAAGACTAGATTAGGATTACTACATTATAGGATGTATACATATTTTAATTCACCAGATACCACTAGCTGTGCAGAGTGCCTATACCAATTTATAGCCATCCCACCCTTCAGCAATAAATTATCTCCCTATGTCCTCACCAACACTTGCTATTACTCATGTTTTAAATTTTTTGCCATCCTAGTGTTATTTCTTTCCTATTTTAAATTACAGCTAGCTGATTACCAGGGTAATTTGAGCATCTCCTTCTGTAGTAATAGTCATTGGGATCTCTCTTTCTGTGAGTTGACTACTTATCTTTGTTCATTTTTCTATGTGGTTTTCTTCCTTGCATCCTTGCATTTATGTAAGCAAATGGACATGTCTATGTTCTGATAAAACCTCACTTTAACAGGCCACATTTGTCCTGCAGGTCATAGTTTATCAATTTCTAATGTTATTGTGAATAATATTTTATTTTTTATGACATTTTCCAATTTGTTCTTGTTGGTATAAAGAAACATTATTGATTTTGTTAGATAATTTTGTACCCATCAACTTTGCTGAACTCTTAACACTTCTAATAGTTTCTTAGTTCAATTTGATTAAATTTTCAATGGAGACAAACATATTATCAGTAAAATATGATTCATCTATTTTTTTCAAAAGCTTTCTTTTTTCTTAGCTGAGATAATTGGCCAGAACACCTAGCACTATGTCAGCCAGTAGTGATAAGAATAGATACATTTATTTTGTACCTAATATTAATTGGAATAAACCTAGATATTTTTCTTTCTTTTTATTTTTATTTTATTTTATTTTTTTTGAGATAGAGTCTCACTCTGTGGCCCAGGCTGGAGGCAGTGACACCATCTCAGCTCACTGCAACCTCCACTGCCAAGATTCAAGTGATTCCCATGTCTCGGCCTCCCAAGTAGCTGGGATCATAGGTGTGCACCACCATGCCTGGCTAATTTTTGTATTTTTAGTAGAGACGGGGTTTCACCATTGTTGGCCAGGCTGGTCTCAAACTCCTGATTTCAGGTGATTCGCCCATCTCAGCCTCCCAAAGTGTGGGATTACAAGTGTAAGCCACTGCACCTGCCAGATTTTTCTGTTAATACAATGTTAGTTGTAGATTTTAGGTATATAGCCTTCATCAAATTAAGAATGTTTCACTTTAGTCCTTACTTACTGAATGATTATATTATACAAAAGTATGATTAATATATTTTCTATATGAACATATTTATATTTGTACACACTATTAACATACACACACACACACACACACACACACACACACACACCAATCTAACCTGATTCTTCTGCTCAGAATTAATCACTGTCATCAGGCTTTATCACTGTATTGAACTATATAAAATGCTTTACCTATGGCTATTGAGATGATCAATGATTTTTCTTCTTTTGTCTATTAATTTGGTGAATTTCTGATGTTAAACTATCTTTTTATTCCTCTTGCTCATTGGGGATTTGATTCTACTTGGTTAATTAACATTTTCTTTAAGATATTTGCATCTATTTATAAGTAAAATGATTCTATTTTTCTTTTCTTACACTTTTTTAATCCAATTTTCAAGTCATATTAAATTCATAAAATTTAGATAATTTTTTTCTTTCTGAAACAACCTATATAAGCCAAAGATGATCTCTTATTTGAAAATATGATAACTCTCACCTCTAAAAACATCTGGATCAGGGACTTGAGGAACATACGGAGATCATGGATTATCAGTTCAGTTTCTTCACTGGGTATGGTCTATGCCATAATGTAAACACAGACACACAGGCACATATATACACACACTCACACTCACACATATTTCAGACATATGTCCTCTTTCAGCCTGCAGCTGTGTGAGTACAAAATAATTCACATTTTTATATTCTCCCCTGTAGGATTCCAGTGATTAAAGATGTGAATATTATATATTAATACTAAAAATGCAGAATCCCTACTTCTTCAACCCATATAAATAACAAACTGGTGACTATTTAAATTATTTTTACTACATGATCTGAGATCTCATAAACAAAAGAAAGCATTCTGGATGAATTCTATTATGCTTTAGAGCAGTGATTCTCAAACTTCGACATATAAAATCACTCAGATTCTTGAGTAAGATGTGTATTCTTCAGCTCTAACCCCAGAAATCATTATATAATATTTTGGAAATGGGGTTTAGGAACACTTTGATGCAGTTGATTTATGAACCATACTTTGAGGGACAGGGTTCTAGATATTTTATATAAGATGATATTTTGTCCACCAAGATACTAGAAAGAAACAGAACAAATCCTTGGCTAGACATGGCAAGGTCAGGATGTCAGGAAATCAGGTTTGGAGCTTAAACAATGCATTTTCTGTGGCACAGAAGCCAAGGTCTAAGAGACGTGGCCCCTGCCACTTACCAGCTGTGTGACTTTGAGCAAGCCACTTATTTCCTTTGACTCTTCAGTTCTCCCACATATAATGAGAAGAATGAATTTGATGACTTTAAGGGTTTCTTTTTAATTTTTACATTCTGTTTTGTGATTCTTCCAAAAAGCATATGTTTTAACAGCATGGATTTATCAAGGAATTAGACAAGGTCAAGCATTGAAACTGAACTTGTAAAACATTCATAATGCAGATTCTTTCTAGGTTATACCTCTCTCTACAATCTTTGCCCTTTTTAGGGTGGATATTCAGTAAACAGTTCCTTGCTACTTTAGTCTTTTAATAACAAGAGCTTTCACATTTCGCATTCAAGGCCCAATGAGATATCATCCCTGAGGTCATTAGCACTATAGCCTCTCATTTTTGATGAGATATTCCACCCCAGTCCGAGATTATTTGCTATACCCTAGTCACACTATGACCATCTCTTATATCAAATCTTCACCCTCCAAGTCCTGGCCTCTTTTCTCCACATCCCTTCCCCAAATTCCATTCATTCTTCATGTCCATGTCCCAGTAACCTAGTCCTGGATGTTCTTCCTGAGACTGATTTCTCTGTCCTGGATTGATCACTGTACTCTGACTTCCTATAACACATAATTCACATAATTTTTTTTTTTACTTTTCCTTTTAAGAGACTGGGTCTCACTCTGTCACTCAGGCTGGTGTGCAGTGGCACAATCAGAGTTCACTGTAACTTTCAATTCCTGGGGTCAAGCAGTCCTCCCTCCTCAGCCTCCCAAATAGCTAAGTTTTTATTAGTAGTACAGATTGGGGTCTTGCTATATTACACAGGTTGGTCTTAAACTCAGGGCTCAAGCAATCCTCCCACCTTGGCCTCCCTAAGTGTTAAGATTACAGTGTGAGCCACTGCATCTGACCACTTTACAATTTAACAGTCAATTACACTGCTTGGTTGTATAGCTAAAATGTTTCATATAGGAATAATTTTAATCTCCTTTAGCTTGGAGTTCAAATCACCCAAAGATCTTAGGAAAGTGTTAAGCAGAAAACATCCAGTAAATTCAAATTCCAATTACTCGTTCTCTTTAGCCCTTCTCTCTTGAATAGTTCCAGCAGAAAACCTGAAATGTGTTGAAAGCAGAACAAATCTAGCTTTTAAGGCACACAAACTTTCCATGATTCTGAAACTCATTTTACCTCCAACTCATAGCAGCATACTGGCTTCTATTTCCTCCTGATTCTATTTTCAGGTTTATTCCATCCCATTCTAATAGCTAGATGGAAGCAGAGTGCAAATGGATAATATTTTCCGCATACTTCTCCTTAACCTCATGCTGAAGTTTCCGTTAATATTTTGGACTTTTCAAAAATGTCTCAGTCCAAATCCCATTGGTTCCCAAGGAATAATTTCACCCCACTACCTAACCACCATCTGTTTTGCATTTTTAAACCATGACTTTTATCTATAAGTACAGTTCATCCACAAAATAATGACTATGACCACTCTCTTAAGTGTATACATTAGTTTCTGAACCTTTCCTTCCATGAACTAGTTCTTACATTTCCAGAGTTCTCAGGATCCAAGGGACCAGATTTAGTTTGCCAATATGACCTCATCAGAGAAGAATGGCATTTTGACCAAGGAAGGGGGTTTAAGTTAGCATTCTTGTGTTTACATCCCCTCTCAGTTACCAACAAACTATGTTAGAATCGTGGAATGTTAAAGCTGAAAGAAAAGCCTGAAATAATTTAGTCCAACCCCTTTAATTTATAGCTACTTAAAAATATCCTTGTGTAGTTTATGTCCATATTGCTAATTTGGAAAGTACCAAGCTCCATTTGGGAGAAGGTTCAAATAAAGTTAAATTAATTAACTTTTGTAAAGAACTCTATTTGGTTTGTCCTTGATATCAGATAAAAGAAGGT
The DNA here is from genome assembly GCF_048565385.1 of Saimiri boliviensis. Classification (NCBI taxonomy): domain Eukaryota; kingdom Metazoa; phylum Chordata; class Mammalia; order Primates; family Cebidae; genus Saimiri; species Saimiri boliviensis. The sequence continues at coordinate 36,551,800 of NC_133453.1, forward strand.
TAAAAAAATAAATCCAAAGTGTTAATATCAATTACATTCATTGAACTTGAACAATAATGAGGGAGATGGAATGAGTAGAGAAATAGCTCCCTAGTGCAGTTTAAATTTCTTGATCGCATGCTTGCAGACCAAACAGAAAAAAAGATGGATCACTCTAGTTGCTTAAAAACTTGAAAACCTTAGAATATTCAGATTTACATAGTGTCAATTATACCCTAAAGAGCTATTAAAAATGGCATTTTGTAGAGATGGTCTTAGCACAAATCACAGGACATGGCAAAAATCTCACTATTATGGGCAAAAGATTTGAACAGACATTTCTCCAAAGAAGATACACAAATGGACAGTGAGCACATAAAAGGATAATTAGCCTATAATCCCAGCACTCTGGGAGGCCAAGGAGGGTGAATCACCTGAGGTCAGGAGTTTGAGACCAGCCTGGCCAACATGGTGAGACCCTGTCTCTACTAAAAATACAAAAAAAAAAAATAGCCAGGCATGGTGGCCCCTGTATTTCCAGCTACTCAGGAGGCTGAGGCAGGAGGATCATTCGAAGTCAAGAGGTGGAGGTAGCAGTGAGCTGAGATTGTACAGAGCAAGACTCTGTTTCAAAATAAATAAATAAATAAATAAATAACATCACTAGTCCTAAAGGAAATACAACTTAAAATGGCAACTTAATTTACATCCACTAAAATGGCCATAAAGACAAAAGGACAAGCAAAAAATAACAAATGTTGGTAAGAATGTGGTCTAATTAGAACCTTCCTACATTGCTGGTGGGAATGTAAAATGGTGTGGCTGCTATGGAAAACAGCTTGGTGATTCTTCAATGATTAAACATGGAGTTACCATGTGGCCTAGCAATTTATCTCCTGGATATATACCCAAGAGAACTGGAAACATAGGTTTATACAAAAACTTGTAGACAGATGTTCAGAGCAGCATTATTTATAATAGTCAAAAGTTCAAACAACTCAAATGTCCATCAACTGATGAATAGATAAATAAAATGTGGTACATCCATACAATGGAATATTATTCAGCCACATAAAAGAAACAAAGTACTAATACATACTAGAACATGGATAAACTATGAAATTATTATGGTAAATGAAGGAAATCAAACACAAAAGGCTACATATTATAAAATTTCTATTTATATGAAATGTCTAGAATAGCCAAATCCATAGAGACAGAATGTAGATTAGTGGCTGCAAGGGGCTCTAGGGGGAGGGGAAAGGGAGTGACTGCTAATAGATACAGGGTTTCTTTTTGGCATGATGAAAATGTCCTGGAATTAGATAGTGGTGGCTGCACAAACTTGTAAATATACTAAAACCTACTGCACTGTACACTGTAACACTGTAAAACAGTGACATGTGTGGAATGCAAATTATGTATCAATAAAAAAGAAGCAATTATTGATTCTTGGTTATGAATTCAGTCACTTTCCAAATGAAGCAGTGACCCCAGATTCCTCCCATCCTTGCTTCTAAACAGTCACTGGGCCTCCTGTATTCCTCAGATGGGTTTCTTCACAGGGGAGAATTCTACTTCCACGACCATTACCTAAGTCCAGCTTTTCATCACCCTGTACAAGATTTATAGCCATTGCTTTCTAACTGGACTCCATTTCCATCCGAAGCCATCCCACACAACCTCCAAAATATTTGTAAAATAACCTCTCCTTATGCACATACATATATTCTACGTCAGCCTAAAAACCCGTAAGGGCTCCCTATTACCAAAGCATCAAATTTAAACCTTATCTACTATTCAGATGCCTCCATCTAGCATCAGATCCTCTCTTGCTTCACAGCCTTTTCTCTTTCCCATGCAGATACACCCCCTCTAAATAGCCATACCAGTCTCCTTCATATCTCTCACATACAGCATGTCCAGTCCTGCCCTTCTACTTTGACTTTTCCACACACTTTTTTTCTGGAATGCTCCTCTATTTCCTTTCATTACTCTGTGACTCCACTTTTTTTAAGACGTTACCCACAGCTCCCTTCCTTCAGGATGCCTACCGCACTCAACAACCCCTTACTACAATAAAAGTCACAAACGCTAGTTATTAGAGAGCCACACAATAGCAGGTGCTGTGCCAGGAGATTTAAGCACGCTATTATTATGCAGAGACCTGGTGAGGTAGGTAGTGTTGTTTCCATTTACAAGTGAGGAAATGAAAGCTTGGAGAAGTTAAATCATATACACAAGGTCGTGCAGCAAAAACTGCCGAAGTTGAGATTTGGAATCATAACTATTAGACCATAAGTCCGTATTCTCACTTCCAAGACTATTGCATGATACATGTACAAGAGTTTTCTTTGAGAATGTTAGTTCTTCAATCTACAGAATATTTCTCAAGGGCAAAATATTGTGCCCACTCTCACCAGTAAACTTTCTTGGTGACAAACAACCAAAAATATCTCTGGCTAGCAAGGAGAAAGCAGTTAACTGGACCAATACCAGAATTACCTGGAAGGCTGAAGAACCAGGCTCAGAAATCCAGATCGGCCCAGGAAATATTAGGCAAAGGAGAACATAGCCAAGGCCCTGCCCCAGGGATAATCTGCTGAGAAAGCTACTTATGACAGGATATGACTGCCCTGCTCATTTGATTTTTTTTTTTTTTTTTTTTTGAGGCAACGTCTCATTCTGTCACCCAGGCTAGAGGTGCAATCTCAATTCGCTGTAAACTCTGCCTCCCAGGTTCAAGCAATTCTCCTGCTTTAACCTCCCAAGTAGCTGGGATTACAGGTATACACCACCATGCCCAGCTAATTTTTGTAATTTTAGTAGAGACAGGGTTTTACCACGTTAGCCAGGCTGGTTTCAAACTCTAGGCCTCAAGTGATCCACCCTCCTCAGCCTCCCAAAGGACTGGGATTAAAGGCATGAGTCACTGCGCCCAGCTCTGCTCATTTGATTCTACTCTGCCAAGTGAATGATTTCTCCTTCCTCTTCGAGTCACTACCTCTGAATTGTTCAGTTGGCCGAGCCAGGGCAGTGTCCAGAGAGAAGAGATGTCTTGCTTCTTTACACTGAAGTGGAAGATGCAGTGTCCTGCACACCCCGGGACTCACATTAGGAAAGTCGGGATTGTTTGGATTTATTTTCTGCAAATATTCACTTTTCTTTTCATCCCAACATGGGCTTAGCCATGCAATCTGCTTTGGCCGATGGCCTGTCAGCAGCAGCAGCACACGCAAAGGCTTGAAGCCAGACTGCATGGCGGGCCTGGCTCTTTCTCCTCCTGCCATGGCCACGAGAAGGATGCCCCTTCGTGAGAAGCAGCTGCCCCTTTACCCTGGACCCCACAATGAACATCGGTGGATCGGAGCCTCCCCAACTAACTCATAGTCCCACAGTCGAGACACAGCTGCCCCAGCAGAACCACAGAAGGGTTCTTAGAAATGTAAATGGCTGTATGCCACTGCGTGGTTTGATATAGTGGTCTTCTCCCATAAAGGAGGGTGATAAGAAGGATCTTCTGAAATGCCACGTCTCCTACTTTATCATATTTTCTATTTCCCAATCCCTTGCATGGAGCCCAAGATAACATGCAACACAGCACATTCACTTAATACATATTAGTTAGCTATCCAATGATAATACAGAGTTTCCTATTGTGATTTACAGAAAGAAGGATTTCAAGTCAGTTTTGACATTCTCTTGAGTCAACAGGCCCAGGAGCTTCCTGAGTTCACGAGTGTGAAATAAAGGATCATCAGTACTGCTCAAATAAGCTACTTCTTAGAATGGTAGGCAGAATTCCATAGGCTTGGCAATGAGACCCCCAACTATGGAGGTTTGACATGGGATACAGTCACATGGTTTTTGTTAGCACGAATGAGATATTACCTATTGACTCACAACCAACCAGCTGCCCTGGTCATCCCAGCCAGGGAATTTCACTGAGATTACCCTGAGACTCAAGCTGAGACCTAAGCAATGGGGTGAACAGGAATTCAAAATTCCTAAACATCCCTTTTTAAAAAATCCTTTTGCCTTTATTCCAGTTCCACACCAATCAGTCAGCAAATATTTAAATCTTCAGACTCGCCCCTAACTTCACTGAGTCTGCATCAATAGAAACAAACGTCCATCGATTGTATGTCTAAATACTGCAAAGTTACAAATCAAGCCAGCAAAGTACAAGATAACACGTGTTCTATCCTCCTACCTCCCACCTTGACAAACATACTTTCATGAAAACAAATAGAACGATGACAGCAAAATGGAAAGATACATAGAAAGCTGTGGTTCTTTCATGATGAAAGTTTAAATGACAGAATTTAAATATTTTGCTCATACCTGTGTGTTCTTCTCTAGGGCTTCTGGTGAAGCAGTTTGCTTCATCCTGGAGCTAGGAGGATTTTTTCATCTAGGGTTGGGCCTAGGATTGCTGAATCTTCTGATTTTTCAACAGATGCTAGAAATAAAAACGAAGTGATGTATTAAAGTATTTAGTTTTTAAAATGTTGATGAGATTTTTGGAACACATTGTGTGGGCCAACATTCTGCAGTTGAGACATCTCTGTGGTTGTACTGAGCTAAAAAGCTACCTGTTTTCAACCTCCACTATCAAGCTAGACTAGCCTCCATTACCCCCATTTCTTTAAAGGGTATAGATAAGATGAAGGAGAATAAAGCTGGAAATACCTCATGTCTGGAAAGCTTTTATGACCTGTTCTATGACCAGAAACACCTGTATCTAGAGCAGTTCTAAAATATAATGCATGTCTTATGTATAACTGTAGATCTTCTAGCTGCCACATTAAAATGTAAAAGGAAACCAGTAAAATTAACTTTAGTAATCTATTTTATGTAGCACACTATAGCCAAAATATCATTACTTCAACATATAATCAATATAAACATTTTTAAATGAGATATTTTGCACTGTTTCTAATATATATACCATTTTTGAAGTCCAGTGTGTTTTATACTTACAGCAGGTCTCAGTGTAGACTAACTAGATTCCTGGTGCTCAGAGCCCACATGTGACAGATCTGGGGTCTGCCCTGGTGCTGCTTGGGGAAGGCACTAGACTAACAACTCAACTGTTAGGCATGATCTAATGCAGTATCTCTCTTTTTCTCTCTCATTTTTTGAGACACAGTCTCACTCTGTCACCCAAATTGGAGTAAAGTGGTGTGATCATGGCTCACTGAAACCTCAACCTCCTGGGCTCAAGCGATTCTCCTGCCTCAGCCTTCCAAGTAACTGGGACCACAGGTGTGAGCCACGACTCCTGGCTAGTTTTTAAAACAATTTTTGTAGAGGCTGTGTCTCATTTTGTTGTCCATGCTTGTCTTGAACTACTGGGCTCAAGTGATCCTCCTGCCTCTACCTCTCAAAGTTCTAGGATTACAGGCATGAGCCACCACACCTGGTCTGCAGTATCTCTCAAAAGCTGTTTTGTGAACTTCCAACTTGTGAATCCTTTAGGGAGTTTGTGACCAATACAGATTTCTGGGGCTTCGCTCTCAAGTATTATGATCTAGAACCTCAGGGGTTAAGTCTACGGCATCTGCATTTTTAGTTGGCAGCCCTTGTTGACTCCAAAGCACAGTAAAATTTGAGACACACTGCCTTAAATCCATGGCAGTTTCATTTTTTTATGTTTAATAATGTCTTTGTGGCCTGGATAATTTTATAAACTCAGAATAAACTAGGAGTTGATTGTTGCTATGGTGTTAAAAACACGGCTGCTGTCAACCAGTAATTATTAAAAACTCTGCTCCACCTGTGTAATATGAAGCCAATCACAGCAACTCTCCCTTCTGGCATAATTTCTCCATCTAAAACAAGAGCAGTGGCACTAATCTATGCCCACTCTGCTCCTCCTGGGGACAAACCCTTTTCAAACAGAAGTTTAGAATCTTTCTCTCTTGGCTCCTTGTGGTTTCTCAGTTCCAAATCCCGACTGTTGTTTCATTTGGATTGAAAATGGACAGGGTGGCATTTTCGTTGTTGTGCCTAGCTTCCTGGTATATTCCTCCAAGTGAGTGGATGCTTTCAGCTTTGCTCAATGTGCTGGAAGGAAGTCAGAGAGACTGTGAGCTCATGTGTGCCACACACCTCTGAGGTTAAGTTTCCAGATTCACTTCGTCCCTAATTCCCTGTTCACCTTTGCAGCAGGAGCTTAAGGCTGAATTTCCAAACCTGCCAACGCAGTTTTCCTTCCTCCAAAAGGCCCTGGAAGCTCCTTTATCCCGTGGTATTCAGATGCTTTTCAGGCTATGCTGGAGCTAGGATACTCACACTTTTAAACTGTTAGAGAAAGGTATCTTAAGCAATTTTTTAAGATGCCTTATTTGTTACTAATTCTACCAGAGAGGTGGTGCAAGTGATTTTAAACATTTGACATATTGAAGGAAAAGAATCCCACCTGAGCTGGGGGTTGATGCTGGAGCAGAGGGCAGAAACAGCGGAGACCGTGAAATGAATGTTCCCGGGGTGGGCAGCGGGTGGGGGCAGCTGGGGATATTGGCCCGTTTCCTTTTACATTCCTTCCCTTTCTCCTCCTCCTGTTCCTTTTGCTACTCCTACTTCCTGTTATTATGTATCTTCATGTCAGTTTCCTTGTAGTTTCCCACCCCCTGCCCCAATAAGGTCATAGGAATTCTAAGCTCCTGAAAGACAATTCTGTGATACTAATTACATGTCTGGAAAATGAAGCCCTGGATTGCAGGTGGTACCCGCCAGCAGCTATCACTATTATTATTATTATTATTGTTATCGTTATATTATCACTTGGTATGGAGCCTTTAGCTTTCTGGGACTGAATAATCTTCCTTTGGTTTTGTTGCCATGTGCTGGCTCTGCGAGCCTTCATTTGTTTTTCTATATGGTATTTGTCTTATTCTTTCATGCATACTTTTTTCTTTATCCAGAGTTAAATGTAGGAAGAAAGAATTCTTAGATATATTAAGAAAGATGCGAAGAAAATAAAACGCCACTTTCAATCCAGCCAACATCAAATGGCAGAAATATTAATGAGAAGTGGGACATTTTCATAGCATTCACACAAATATTTGAGGGCTTTCACATGCCAGGCACCCCTCCAGGCTCTGAGACACATGAATAAACAGGACTAAAAAAAGTCTCTGTCCTACTGCAGGAGGCAAACAATAAACAAATTATTATTAAAACTTGCACTGGTGGTCATGAATATGATGAGGAATAAAAGCACACACGGGAGGGGTGTGGGGCTAGTGGGTGGCTGCAATTTTAATTAAGGTGGTCTGGTAGCTTTCCCTAAGAAAATGGCCTTTGAACAAAGACTTAAGAGAATAAGACACACATACTCCCTGGAATGCTCTTCCCCCCGACAGGGTGAAAGCAGGTGCACCAGCCCTAAGACAAGAGTGAGCCTGGTATGCCTTCCAGAACCTCATCAATTTGAATTCACACCGGCTTATAACAGAGCCGAGAGAAGCAACATTGGGAAGAACGGATTTTGTTTGAATTGACACCTTGGGAGATCTTTTTAAAAACAACTTGACTCTATTTTGTTTACTAAAGCTTAGGGGGAAATAATGATCATAGATGGACTGGGTCTTAATATTGCTTTGATACATTAGGATACGGTCTCCAAATACAAGCCTTCTAGAGAAGGGAAGGGAAGAAAAGGGAACTTAGTATTTTCTTAGCAATAGGTACCTAAAAGGTTACGAGAAGGATCCCAAGCCTCAGCCACTTGTGAATATAAATCAGATCCCATTAACCTAAGTGCTCTGGACTCTGGTTCCTTGCCCTGTCAGCATAGGTAGGATTCCCAGCTCACTTTCAAGGTCTCTTCCTCCTGCCAGGTATTTCAGGGAGGCCCTGGAAGGTGTCACTTGCACACTCAGGCATCCTCTCTGCTGCCTGAGGCTGCCAAGTGCTCCTGCCTGAATGCCCTTCTGGCTGCTGCTCCCTGAAGCACCCTGGCTTCTGCAGTGCCAGCCATCAGTCACCACCACTGCTCCTGCCCACTGCTACTAGGGACCTGAGGATGGACAGCGAGCGCCTGCAGCATTATCACTCTCTATCCTCAAGAGTCCCTGCCAGCTTCAGTCTAGCATGAAGGCAGATGGAAGACACCACCCTCTTGCCTGCATTAACCTGACTGGGGGTCCTCAGCAAATGGCTGAGCCCAAGTCCCCTGGGTTGGTGAGCCTGCTCCTCTTTTTCATCCTTTCCTCCTCAGGATACCCGCGTTGCTCTAGAGTGACTGAATCACAGTGAATTCAAGAAACAGCCAGAATGTTTCTGTTTCTAAAATTAGCAGATCCCTGACCCTCAGTTCCATTACAGATTCTGACTTTTTCTTCCCTTAAAATAAATTCTATAGCAGGAGCTCCCAGAGCCCATCACCCCATGCCCAGTCCCTGGCTTACGATTCGATTTCTGTTAACCTCTCATCCCATCCTTCCCTCCCAGTTGACCAGAAGTGCTCCTCTGTACATTACAGCCTTTGCTGTGGAAACCACACCATAGCTACTTGCCTTACAGGCTTTTTAGCAAATACCATAGTTCATTCACTTTTAAATGATTTTTTTCTTAACATAACTTTACCCCATTTTAGCCTCTTTAATATTGGGATGTATCTTATAATCAATGAAGTGCAGAGTTTAATTGATAGGGTTGTTTTATTTTTGTTCCTGTTTTTCATTCTTGGTAATACATAAAGCCATGTCATATCTTATAGCCAATGGTATCTTAGAACTGATAAGCTATGGTCTCTACCTCAGTGGGTAGGTAAAGTTGAGGGGTTTTCTTCATGACATTATTGCTAAATCCCAGCCCCAGGGTTTTTCTTAAATCCATGTTACTCATGCTTTATTTGATTTCATCCTCATGCTGACTTTAAGGAGTAGGTATTATTCATTATTCCCATTCTAACTATGAGAAAACTGACCTGAACAAGTGTAGTCGGAGACTCAAGGTCACAGAGAAGACAAGAAGCAGAAGTGGAAGCAGAAACGAAGTCTGTCTGACTTTCTGTCCTCAAAGTTCAGCACTTCTCCTTCATCCTGAACTTTCCACTCAAAAATGGCACAAAAAACCAGGAACTCATGTCAAAGCTCGGCAGAGTGCTGTGATCATGCAGCCCTCGGGATGCCCTTAAAGTTAGCCATTAGTTAGCTTTTTGGCAATCCTAACAGTCAAAACCCCCAGATGTGTTTGATGCTAACCCACTTGTCTATTTTTACTTTTGTTACCTGTGCTTTTGGGGTCATATCCAAAACATCATTGCCCAGACTAATATCAAGAAGCTTCTGTCCTTTTCTTCTGGTAGATTATTGTTTCAGGTCTTGCATCTAAGTCATTAATCAGATTTGAGTTGATTTTTCTATACGATGTGAGATAAAGGTCCAATTTTATTCTTCTTCTTCAGAGATACCCGATTTTCCCAACAATGTTTATTGAAGAAACTCTCATCTCCCTACTGTGTATTATCGGTGTTCTTGTTGAAGATCAATTGGCTATAAATGCATAGATTTATTTCTGGCTCTATACTCTCTTCTATTTGTCTATGAATCTATTTTCATGCTTGTACCATGTCATTTTGCTTACTACAACTTTGTAGTATATTTTGAAATCAGGTATTGTGATGCTTCCAGCTTTGTTCTTTTTGCTCACTATTGCTTTGTCTCTTTGGGGGTCTCTTTTAGTCCCATATGAATTTTAGACTTCTTTTCTATTTCTGTGAAAAAATGCCATTGGAATTTTGATAGGGACAGCATTGAATCTGTAGATACTACAGATTGGATAATGTGAATATTTTAACAATATTAGTTCTTTCAATCCATGAACACAGGATATCTTTCCATTCATTTGTGTCTTCTTCATTTCCTTCATTAATGTCTTTTATTGGTCAGTGTACAGATCTTTTACCTCCTTGGTAAAATTTATTTCTGAATATTTTTATACTATTGCAATGAGATTTTTAAGATTTCTCTTTCAGATCATTCATTAGCAGTACATAAAATGCTACTGATTTTTATATAGTAATTTTGTATCCTGCAGCTTAAAAACCTTCTGCCCAGCAAGGGAAACAATCAACAGAGTAAAGAGGCAGCCCCTTTACTCTAGGAAAGAGTATTTGAAAACCACATATCTGATAAGGAGTTAATATCCAAAATAGATAAGGAACTTAAATGACTCAATAGCAAAGGAAACAAATAACCTAATTTAAAACGTGTACAGGACTTGAATAGACATTTTTCAAAAGAAGACATACAGTTAACAAATATATGAAAAAATACTCAATATCACTCATCATCAGAGAAATGCAAATTGAGATATCACCTCAACACCAGTTAGAATGGCTATTATCAAAAAGACAAAAGGTAAGTGTTAGCATGGGAGTGGAGAAATGGGAAGCTGTGTACACCATTGGCAGGATTTTAAATTAGTACAGCCATCGTGGAAAACAGTGTGGAAAAGCTCCTCAAATTTTTGAAAATAGAACTACCATGTGATCCAGCAATCCCACTTCTGGGTATCAGTCTAAAGGAAACGAAATCAGTATATCAAAGAGATGTCTGGAATCCCGTGTTTATCTCAGTACTACTTAAAATAGCCAAGGTATGGACTCAACCTGAGTGTCTATAAACAGATGAATGGATAAAGAAAATGTGGTACACACATGGGCACACACACAATGGAATACTATTCAGTCTGATTAAGGAATGACATTCTGATGTTTACAACAACGTGGACAAACCTGCAAGGTGCTGTTCTAGGTGAAATAAGCCAGGCCCAGAAAGAAAAATATTGCACAATCTCACTTATATATGTGGCATCTAAAAAAGCCAAAGGCATAGAAGCAGAGAGGTGGTTGTCAGGCTTTGGGAGATGGGGGAGAAATGGGAAGTCGTTGGTCAAAAGGTACAAAGTTTCAGTTAGGATAAAGAAGTTCTGGAGATCTGTCATGCAGCACGGTGACTATAGTTAATAATAATGTATATTTGGCCAGGCATGATGGCTCACATCTGTAATCCCAGCACTTTAGAAGGTCAAGGCAGGCAGATCACAGGAGTTGGAGACCAGCCTGGCCAACATGATGAAACCCTGTCTTCACTAAAAATACAAAAATTAGCCAGGTGTGGTGGTGGGCACCTGTAATCTCAGCTACTAGGGAGGTTGAGGCAGGAGAATTGCTTGAACCTAGGATGCAGAGGTAGCAGTGAGCTGAGATGGCACCACTGCACTCCAGCTTGGGTGACAGAGCAAGACTATGTCTCAAAAATAAATAAATACAATTTCTACTTAAAAATAATAATGTATACTTGAAAATTTCTAAGAGGATAGATCTTAGATGTTCTCATCACACATAAAAAAATGATAAGTATGCGACGTGATGGATGTTAATTAACTCGATTTTGGTGATTATTAAACAATGTATACATATACCAAAACATCACCTTTATACTGACAATATAGACATTTTTATCGTTACATAAGTATACCTCAGTAAAACTGGGAAAACACTTAATTCAAAAATAAGATAAAAATGAAACCCCAAGATGCTTCCTTTTTTGTGTTTCTAGCCCCAAAATGCAATGAAATTCTGAGTTCTTAAGGCCACTCTTCAGGGACGATGATAATTTCCTTATTGGTTCCATATGTTTTACTAAATGTGGTCTCAGAGGTTAAGAATCAACATTCCTCTGCCCCCAATTTCCCTTGCTTCCTAAAGTGCAGAGTGAACCGGAGATGAGCAGGAGCATCCTGGTTTATAGGTTCCACCAGGTCTTTAGAGACCACCTCCTCACTGGCTTTATTTGGGGGCTTGATCTTGTTAACTTGCTTGAATGCTTTTGTAGCGGCCCAGTGCCCTGAGAGTTCTGGGAGGCACCAGATATTTATTAAAAAAACCATTGTTCCTTTATACGTGCCACTTGATTACTCACTTGCCAACCCTAATCAACAGCTGAAAGAATTTTGAGCACCTCAGCGAATGATTTTCTCTTTCCTTTTATATCAGCCTGTCACTCTGCTTGGTGCTCAGAGTGTGGAAGGGTGAGATACTCACCTTCTTTACCATCAAAGCGGACATCAGAATTCTGTAACAGAAAGAGATAACCTGTGTTTCAATCCTGCCTGTTATTTGTAATGTAACCTTGTATAAGGGATTTAGCCTTTCTGACTCGGTGTCCTCATCTGTAAAATGAAATCAATTGCATCTAAGGCATAGGGTTGTTTAAAAGATTAAAGGAAATCACATGCAATACCCTTAGCAAACAGCCTTAGACAAAGTAGGCACTCAAAAAAAAAAAAAAAGAAAGAAAATGTTATTTCCTTTTCCTTGGGGAGAAAAAAAAAATACACATATGAAGCAATTAGTGAACGAGACAATAGATACACAATGCTAAGTTGCTGGTAGAGTCAGTAAGTGCTCAAGGAGCCAGAGGAAGGAGACTTCAAAGTAAGCTGGAGTCTACAGGGAAGGGCTGAGGAGAAGGCAAAAAAAAAGGGTCAGCCGCTGGAGGATGGGGCAGAGGGAACCACTGGGGGGTGGGGGCGGAGGGGGGGCGCCAAGCTCATTCCTTTTACCTCTGGGTTTGAAACTGACACCATAAGCCCTTTGGGGACAAAGTGTTTTGCCCCATTTGGCCTTCCTGATGTTTTGAGGTAGTGAGGAATACTAACCAATCAACCATAATAAAGACATAAAGTTTTGTTTCTTTTTTGTTGTTGTTTTTTTATCTGGCAAGGCCATAATGAAATTTGCATCCAGCTCTGCTTGCAGGAACCCTGTTATACATTTTCCTCTTCCCAGAGCTGTGTCCCTAGGAGGGTACAGCGCTTGGTGAAATACAGAATTCTCCGTTGCTGTTACCAGCAGAAGTGATTAGAAGGGGCTGGGTGAGGCAGAAATCATCTTTTAGTTTAAATTGCTGTAAATCAGACCCGAAAACTAGGCTATACATTATGCTTTTGTTACCCTGAGAGTTAAATTATAAGGAAATGAACTGTGCATAATAATTCCCCACGTCTCTGGCTTCCCTGCTTCTCAGCTTAATGTGCTCTCCTAGGAAGCAGGGTTCGCGCTTGGAGCCATGGCTGGGCGAAAGCCGCCCTCTAGTGGCCGTCTTCTGAAAGGCCGCCGGAGGGAGCGGGAGAGACCGTGTCCCCACCTGGACCAAAAGTAGTCTCTTTCTCACCTGGTTTTGGAGACACTGGGCCACGAGGGTCGAAGGAAGTGACTTCCAAGAGAACTGCGTGTCTTCAGTTGGCTTTTTGAAGTTGTCAGTGAAGAACTGTGAATTCTCGTTTCAATATCAGTTATCTGATGTCTGCGTCAGTACCTCCTCCAGCCAAGCAGGGAAATAGCGACCAGGAGTTCCCACTTAAATTTAGTGCATTTCACCCAATACTTGGTAAAAGCTGAATAGCACACAGCTGCCAACCCACTCCCGCCCTGACTTGCCCTCGTTCTTGTTGAGCTCCATTTTCTGAGAGACAATCTCCTGGTATTCGAGAAGGCTGCCTCACTGAATTCCTTGCTGAATAGAGTGAAAGGTTCAGATGATTCTGGGACCCTACAAAGCCTTTCACTAGAATGT